>NC_072398.2:165366785-165684642 GCF_028858775.2 Pan troglodytes | reverse complement strand
CATGTGTCTGTGCTTGGAGACTTGGGATCAAACCTCTGCATTATTGTTACTCACTGAAAAACCTAGTAACCTTTTTCTTTTCTTTTCTAGACAGATAGCTCTGTCATCCAGGCTGGAGTGCAGTGGTGCGATCTCAGCTCATTGCAACCTCCACCTCCCGGGTTCAGACAATTCTTGTGTTTCAGCCTCTCAAGTAGCTGGGATTACAGGCGTGCACCACCACACCCGGCTAATTTTTGTATTTTTAGTAGAGACGGGCTCTTGCCATGTTGGCCAGGCTGGTCTCGGACTCCTGGTCTCAAGTGATCTGCCCGCCTTGACATCCCAAAGTGCTGTGATTACAGGGTCTTGCTCCATTGCCCAGGCTGGAGTGCAGTGGTGTGATCATGGCTCACTGCAGTCTGGACTTCCTAGGCTCAAATGACCCTCCTGCCTCAGCCTCCTGAGTAGCTGGGACTACAGGTATGAACCACCATGCCTGGCTAATTTTTTTTTTTTTTTCTTTGTAGAGATGGAGTTTTTTGCCATGTTGCCCAGGCTGGTCTCAAACTCCTGGGCTCAAGCGATCTGACCACCTCGGCCTCCCTCCCAAAGTGCTCGGATTACAGACATGAACCACCATGCTTGGCCTGTTCCCATTTATAAAAGTGGAATCATAAGAGCTGTTCTTACCATAGAGCTTTAGTTGAGGCTGAAAACAATATGAAAATACATTTGCAGTTTTTCTTTACTTTGTATCTTGCCCTTTCAATTTATCATATGAAGAAACTTATTCTCAGAGGTGGTAGGAGACCTATCAAAGGTAGAATAGATAATGACAGCCAGACTTAGGTCTTCTGACTCAAAGGTTTGAGTTTTTCCCCATTGAACTAAACTTTTGGGTAGACACAATATCAACTGATTGTTGAAATGGAAACATTTTTATCTACTTTGATTTCCCCCCTGTTTTTAGATAAAAGAGGGACACATGTTCAGAGGAATGTAATGGCTTTCTAAGTCAACAGCCTCTCAAGTGGTAGATACCAGAGCAGTCTCCTAGCCAGATGTGACTTCCAGAGCTCTCTGCCTTCCCTGGCTCACTTTCTCTTCATTCAAATTATTCTCTAGAAAAGGTTGTCATTTAAAGGTCATCCTGTCATATCTCAAAGGCACTGCACTATCCCAATGCCGAAAACCCCCTATTTCTCTTGTGTGCACCCCACTTTTCAGGGAAAGTAGAACCACAAAAGTAGAACTTTCAATATTGAGCTGCTAAAGTGTTCCAATATTGGGCTTAATTTACCAAGTTCATAATGACAAACTGAAAAAGAGTAGTCCAATTAAAATCTGGAAACAGATATTAATACTTTTTAAAGAATAAGGATAATGATAGGTAAGGATTTCTCTTTTGATTCTCACTTTTTAGGCTTTGTTGTATATATTTAAATATATAGAAATTCACATATATAAATAAACAAAATATTGTATATATTAAAAAAAAAGAATAAGGATAATGAACAATGCTAAAATACCATGTAGTGTGAGTCTGGTTGGAAACAAAAATTACCTTTAACAAATTCTATTTTAGTTAGTGTTTAAACACAGCATCCACATTTTGAACCAGGTTTCAACATTATGAGATACGTGTTTGGATAATTGTATACTTCATGGAAGTATAATAAACATATATGTACTAATAATCCTTTCTTAAGAATACCTGCCCATTGAAGGGTCTTGTAGGTTGGAGGCAAAGTTTATTTATATAACTTATTTTTAATTTTTTTTTTTATTTTTTGAGACGGAGTCTCACTCTGTTGCCCAGGCTGGAGTGCAGTGGTGTGATCCCGGCTCACTGCAACCTCTTCCTCCTAGTTCAAGCAATTCCTCTGCCTCAGCCTCCTGAGTAACTGGGATTACAGGCACCCACCACCAGCCAGGCTAATTTTTGTACTTTTAGAAAAGACGGAGTTTCGCCATGTTGGCCAGGTTGGTCTTGGACTCCTGACCTCAGGTGATCCGCCTGCCTCAGCCTCCCAAAGTGCTGGGATTACAGGCGTGAGCCACTGTGCCCAGCCAATTTATATAACTTATTTAATGTGTGGTTATAGTTTGGATGTTTCTGGATAATCGTTTAAAGATGCACCAGTTACTGGATTACAGAATAAGATACGTCAATTTAAGTTTCAAATTTCAAATGCTTGGAGACTGCCAGATTTCATAGATTTGGAAGGGGAATCCCTGGAACCAAATCTCAGAAAGTTGGCCAGGTAGCCAATGGTGGACACTTTCTGTGATGGAGCTTTAGCTACTGGGGCAGTGTCTTTGAACTGTTCTCATCAGTGCAGAGTTCTTTTTATTTGGGCAAAATCAGCCTTTCTGTTCTCTAGATACAAATTATATCTAATCCTTCTTTCACATGGTAGCCCTTAGACAACAGATTTTTGAGAACAGGTACTAATTCTCTCTTAGTCTTAATTTTTCTCTTTTCTAGGCCAATCAAACCTAAGTTCCACACGCTTTTTTCTCTATATAAAATGATTTCCATATAATTATCCTAAGCTTTGAGAATAATGTTTTTTTTTTTATTTTGCACAACAGGGGTTTTCACCAATTTTTATTATAAAAGGTTAAAAAAGAATTAAAGATTACAGAAAGGAATAAAATGAGAAAAGTTAAGTATTCTCTCCCCTCCCTGATCATTTAGGTCCTTGCCTCAGAGATAACTTCTACTAAAAGTTTCTGGAAGGACTTTCAACGTACAACATGAGTGTGTGTAAATATATATGCTTTACACATATATGTATATGTATGTGTATACCATTAGAATTATAATAAAATACAAATTCAAAGTTTAACCATGTTCATATATGTACATTGTTCAATAATGCTTAATGACAAAAATAGCTACAATTTAATTATTATAATTCAGGGATTATGCTAAACACTGCATATGGTGTCACATTTAACCCTCATAAGAATCCTATAAGGTAAATGATAGTAACGGTCATCTTATAGTTGAATAAACTAAGGCATAGAGAGGTTAAGTTGCGTGAGGTTACACAGGCTCTACTTATTCTATATTGAGTAAAATGCCATAGAGAAATGCCCATACGATTGCAAATGAAGAATTTAGTGGTGAATTTTTTTATTTGCTTCTTTCTCTGAGGCAAGGAAAAATAGGAGTGATTGAGAGAACCAAAATGGGTTCAGTTGTTTTTTAATCCCATGAAAGTACAAATATGTTTTCTTTACTTAAATATAGAGAATTTAAAAACACTGGAAATGAAAACAGAGCAAAAACAGCATTGAATAAAGCTGATTAAGACTTGACACGGCACTGAGAGAACAATACAATTGATGAAGCATTATACATTTTTGGAAAAATATATTGCAAATGAAAATGGATCCCCACTGCTCTTAGGATAAAATCCAAGGTATTCTTAACAGGACATCAGAAGCCCTTTGTAGCACCTGTGAAAGCTGGCCCAACAAAACTTGTTGTCCCTCCACTGGTAGATCCCCTCCCCAGCCTGCACCTCCATCTTTATGTTTTTGCATACACTGTTCTCTCAACTCAGGCCAACTTATCCCATAGACCCCTGGACACCCACTTTTCCGGGTTATCTCCTATTCATTCTTCAGGGTTTAGCTCAGATATTCCTTAATCTCAGGCTGCATGCAATGGTCATTCTCCATGCTCCTCAGCAGCCTTTACTTCCGTATCACAGCTCTCATCACATTGAGTTGTGACATGCTGCCTGGCCTGTCTCTCCCTCTAGTCTGTAAGTAAAGTTCAGAGCAAGGCTGGGTCTTATTTGCCTTTGTAGTCTTGTCATTGCTTGGCATTTATTAGGAGCCTGATAAATACTTGTTGGATGCACAAAAGCATGAACGGATTTTGAATTTTTAAAAGGGCATTTATAATGAAATATGCCCATCCAAATCTAAAAATAAGCATACAGCTAGGTTTTAACAGAAATGAGGCCAGGTTTGAGAGAAATGTAACTGTTGGTCGAAAGCTAGACCAATTCAGTAATGAGCATTTTTTCATATGTAAAGACACTGGAAGTGAAAGAAAGATGGTTAATATATAGCCTAGACCCTTAACAGTTTTCTAATATAGACATGTCAAGAAAGAATTAGCTTACCAAAAGATTGTGCTTTTTCAACCAACAAATACAATCTACTGTATGATTCATCATAAAGGTCACTTTTTTTTTTTTTTTAGCCAAAAAAGGAAACTCAAAATGTATGCAATTTTTTAAATGAACTGACAATAGATGACTTTCATCTATAGATCTGTGTATTTCTTAATTGGTGTCATTAAGTTTTAATCTTAGCCATTTTCAGGTTTAATATGAAAAGTTCTTTGTATCATCTTTGGCCGTCTGCAGTTGTATATAAGCTTTGTGCTAACTTACTGCTTTTTAAAATCTGTGCTCACCATCTTGAACTCCTTTTGGAAAAAAGCTATGTTTGAGATGGATGAAGAATGCTGGAGTTTAGATTGTGTATTTCCTTGTTGCGAAAGGTGTAACTCTGAAAAAACTAAATTACAGTTATTGTATATTAAACAGCTATTCCTGAAATTTACTTGGAAGCTTTTGAAAGAGTAGCTCAGTATCTGAGGAGAAGTTCTTCACGGTCCAAGAAATTAGGAAGTTCCGTAACATGTGCCAAGGGATCTGGCAATTTCTACTACCTTTAGTTGCTTTATCCCACATGTCACAGGCCATAGTCTAGATGCAAAAAATATCTTTTTATTTCAATAATACATCAGAACATAGTTTTAAAAGTGCTAGAGATAGAAACTTTAAATTAAAATTAAAATGCGTGTAGTATTAACAGCGCAAATGTCACCACCAAGGAAGCAACCAGATGAGCCAATGCCTCCTGTGCAGTGTTAAGTTTGCATGTGCAGAAAATTACTGTTGTTGTATTGTGGTGTAGTACTCTACCTGGTAGCTGGCAAGTGTGTTTGGCATACATTGTAAGCCACTTCCTAATTTTAGAAGTGTTATACTGTGAAAAAAGTGCAATTAGAATTGGAGATATTTGACAAAAGTCAGGGTGAATAAATAGTATAATAATAGTTATATAAAGTGCAATAGGGGTGCAGAAGAAGGAGCCATAATTTTAACCAGGAAGACTAAAGAAGGCCACAGTGGAAGTTGATATTTGAGCCAGAAATCTGTAGGAAAAGAAAGAAAGAAAACCCGTTTTGGGCTTTGGGCTAATGCACAGTGGCATCATAGTGCATGGTATGTTTAGAGAATTGCATTTAGGCTTGAAGCTGGAGCCCAGATGGGTGGGAGGTGCTATAGCAGATGGTGCTGGGAAGATAAGACCCAGGTCAGGGTGAGTCTGCTTGAGGAGGTTGGACTTTATACTGAAGATTTGGAGATGGGGTGAGGTAGGGCTGACTTATCTACTAGGCACAGTGTCTAGAAACCACAATAATTTTAGGGTCCACAAAAATGTTTACATTTTAATTGCCTTTAAAGATCAGAATAAAATAAATAAGTATAACAATAATGAATTCATCTTTATTCAAATGCAGTCATTAAAATATATGTTTTTTTTTTCTGTTAATAGAGGAATAGGTCCATGAAGGTAAAAATGCCTACGGCCTACAAAAGTCACACTGCAGCCCCAGGGAAAAGAGGGCAAAATGTGAATCCTGGAGATAATTTACAGCTATGTGAAGGATGAATCCCACCGGTGGTTCCTAACTGTGTTCTGGCTGCATCAGATGTACCTGAGTAAACACAGATTCCCTACTATGCAGCCGTAAAAAGGAATGAGATCATGACCTTTGCAGGGACATGGATGGAGCTGGAAGCTGTTATCCTCAGCAAACTAATGCAGGAACAGAAAACCAAACACTGCATGTTCTCACTTATAAGCGGGAGCTGAAGATGAGAACACATGGACACATGGCAGGGAACAACACACACTGGAGCTTGTCAGGGCATGGGTGGGGCGGGGGAAGGAGAGCATCAGGAAGAATAGCTAATGGATGCTGGGCTGAATACCTAGGTGATGGGTTGATCTGTGCAGCAAACCATCATGGCACACGTTTATCTATGTAACAAACCTGCACATGCTGCACATGTACACCAGAACTTAAAATAAAAGTTGAAGGAAAAAAAGGAAAAGAAAACACAGATTCCTGGGCCCCAAGCATGTTTGATTTAGGAGGAAGGGGAGGGGTGTGTTGGAAGACAGAGCATGCCAGTGGAGGACCAGGAGAACAATCAAATTGCAGTTTAGCTGATGACCTGAGAAACAACGAAGGCCCTAGCCAGGGCAGTGTCAGTGAGACTGGGAAAAAGTCAGCCTGGGGAAGCATTGCACAGGTGAATGACAGACTGACAACCAACCAATGGTGGGGTCTGAGATACAGGAGATACCTGGATGGCAGCAGGAGAGAAGGTAGTATTTCTAGTCTCAGCCAGAAGTGGAAAATGTGATCAACTGTTTTTCTCTGCTGCAAGTTCACCATGAACATACTTGTGGAAGGGCTGAGAATACTGTTAGCTTGGCACAAGCTTTCACCAGGCTTTCAGCTTTTTGGTAGGCTGCCCATTAGGCTGTGCAGATGCCCAGGGGAGTGCTGTGGAGGGGTGTGTGGTAGAAGCAGGCCCTGTGTTTGCCTGGAGGAAGAGTGAGATAATGGGTAGAAATGCTAGAACTGAAGCTCTGTGGCTCTGGGCTGAGTCCAGGCCTAAGGCCCGAGGCCAGTACGGTGTCTGTATCGGGTGGCCCCTTCTCACTGGGAGAGCCCTAGACTCTGGTTCCTTGCTTGGTGATGGAGGCACAGCAAGAATAATCAAACACCTGAGAAACTTGGAAGATGATTATTGAAACCAGAATTTTTTTTTCAGAATTCTCTGGAAAAAATAAAAAAAACAAAAAAAACAAAACAACCCTGACCCCAGAAATTCTCAAGGACTTTCTTGTACCGGCATTTGGCCACTTGAGCATTGCGGCAAAAATCTTAGCAGATAATAGTTTTTCCCTGATCCTTATTCTTATTTTAGTTTCTTCCTCTTCTGCAGTCTTTCCCTCTCTTCTCTTCTTTTGTCCTTCTCTTTCTCTTTCCCACCCATCTTCAACTTCCTTATCCCTCTCTCTTCTCCTTTGCCTCTTGTACTCATCTGCTCCCCTCTTCTCTTTTCTCCTCCCCTTCTCTCTAGTCAGTGAGTCAGCATGCCTGGGAGATGTGGAGCCCCATGCCATATGCAGATGACTGTAGTTTTGGGATATGTGTACGCATGTGACTTAGCTCTCAGTCTGCTGCATGTGGCTCAAAAGGTGTGAAGACTGGTGTCACTTTCCAATTTAGGCAATTGCATCTGGGTTACCTAAAATTTCACTTGCTGCTTCAATCAGCAAAGTGTTTCTTCCATACTGTGACTTGGTGATGAGAGGTTTCATGAGCTGCAATACCAGAGGCAGTTGCATTTCATTCAGATGAAGGAATGAATTTTACTAATCCACAGCCCGAGAGTATAAGATAATAGCTCACCATTTCTTCCCCTCCATCTCTCTTACTTTACCTCTGTAGGAAAGCAGATCTTTCTCTTCTTCTTCCCTGTTGCTGAAGCCTAGATATATTGCTCTATTTTCAACCCTTCCATGTCTAAATTAGTTGAGGCTGTTGAGCAGTGGGAGTACTAGGGAATTATGAGTCAGGAACTCCAAATGTAAGCTCTGACTTTGTCATTTACAAGCTGTGACCTTGGGTAAGTCATTCAAATGAGAAAAATCATACTGACCCTGCCTTTTTCATAGGCACAGTGGAATGTGAGACTGTAAATGAATGCATTTGCAGTTGATACTCTTCATTCATTCATTGCATAAATGTCTCCTGGCTGCCTACTATGTGCTGCCACTCTTCTAGCCATGGGGGATACAGTAGACAATAAGATAGATAAGACCTTGGCACTTATGAGTTTAGATTATAGTGCATGAGCAGTGAACAAAGATAAATGGTTCTATGGTATGCTAAATTCTATGGAGCGCTAGAGCAAGCAGAGAATAGCTCAGGATGGTAGTAGGATGGGGAGAGCTATCTTCCAGGGGCTGGTCAGGAAAGGCCCTTCTGAGGAGATAATGTTTGAGCTGACACCTGAAGAAACAGAAACAAGCAGGAAAAAGAAAGAGCAGAGTATAGGGCATTTCAAGTTCTAGGTACAGCAAATGCAAAGACCTGGAGAAGGGGGATAGCTTTGTAGAAAGAAGTGTGTACCTGATATAACTGGTGCTTAGTGAACTAGGAGGGCATGGCCACAAATGAGGTTTGAGTTGTGTTTTTAAGAGACTGTTTGGCTGCTTGCATAGAGAGAGTTTGAGGTGGCTTCCTAGGTATTCCACATTGTAGGCAGGATTTCTACATCATAGACAAGGTCAGCAGTTATACTGTTCAACACTAAGTATCAGTCTTTTAAAAATTCGTTTATTTATTTGAGACAGGGTCTTGCTCTGTTGCCCAAGCTGGCTGGAATGCAGTGGTGCAATCATAGCTCACTGCTGCCTCGAATTCCTGGGCTCAAGCAAGGCTCCTGCCTCAGCTTTCCAAGTAGCTAGGACTACAGGCATGCACCCCACCATGCAGGGCTAATTTTTAAATTTTTTGTAGACCAGAGTCTTGCTATGTTGCCCAGGACGGTCTTGAACTCTTGGTCTCAAGGAATCCTCCTGCCTTTGGCCTCCCAATATACAGGGATTACAGATGTGAACCACCACACCCAGCCTAAATTTAATTTTTTAAAGACGATTTTTTTTTTAAGAGAAGTTTTATGTTCACAGCAAAATTGAGAGGAAGGTACAAAGATTTCCCATATATCCCCTGCCCCTACACATGCATCGCCTCTCCCATTATCAACATCCCCCACCAGCAACATACTTTGTTATGCTCTATCATATGCAGAACTTACAATGATCCAGTGAAGTAGGTGGTATTAACAAAACGTTTTTGAGAGAAGGTTCAATTAGGTTCAATGAGCTTATACGCAGTGAAACTAGCAGCAGAACTCAGGTCTTCTGCCATATTGGGACATGAGAGAGATTTTCAGAAGAGGAATTGACATCTTGGGCACCCTGTAGCCAAGATATATCAGCTACTTTAGGAAGAGACAAGCTGGAGGGATAGGACAGGAAAAGTTGGGTTTTAATTGCCAGGGAAATTGGTTTAGGTTGTCTTGAAAGTATAGCAGGATTTTACTGTAATTATTGGTCTTAAAATTCAGCCATTAAAATCTCCTAACAGGAGATAGGAGCCTGGCTTTTTCTCTGAATGTGCCAGGAGAGAACTGTCTCCATTATGCCTCTCATTGGCACACAGAGGCTGGGAAACTTTCACACACTGTCTCATTTTGTGAGCATTTGCAGTTGTAACAGAAGACAGCTCTATTTTATGTCTTGCTTTGTTTTCAAGCCATTGCATGAAAGCCAGGCCTCTTGGCTCTTAAAAATTAACCCCCCCAAACCTATTTTAGTTTATAGCAGTGATACAGGTTAATGAAAAGAATATTTAAAACAATTCAGAGAGTAGTATAAAAATGAAAATAAAAATCCATTTTTTTCTATCTTCTCACACAGACATGGATTCTTGCATATTCACATATACATACATCCAATCATATATATAATGTACACTTGAATTCCTGGAATCCATCTATACATGCTATTATATAATGTGATGTTTTATTTAACATTGTCATAGATAACTTTCTATATTAGTACCTAAAGATGTACCTTATTTTCTCTAACGATTGTTTTAAATTCCACTGTCCCAATTCCTCTATTGATAGGGGGTAAATATCTTTGAGCATATATTTTTATATATTGTATATGCAGTATACCTGTGGGAAAAATTCCTAGAAGTGGAATTACTGAGAGAAAGAACATATGCAGTTCACATTATGATAGATCCTGCATTGTTGCTAAGAACCTTGCATTAAATTAAGTTTCTAACAGTATATGAGACTACCTGTTTTCCCACATTCTTGTCAAAGCTGAGTATTGACAAACTTCTTAATCTTTGGTAGACTCATACATGAGAAATGATGATAATGGTTTACTTGAAACTGGCATTACAGGTTGATATTTCTGTGAATTATTTTTGTTTTCAGAAATTAATTTGAATAGCTTTTCATTAGGTAGGCAATACATATTCAAGGCAAAACAATTTGGAAAATCCAGAAAACACAAAGAAAAAATAAAAATAACTGATAAACTTGTTTTTCATGAATAACCATTGTTAACATTTAGGATATACCTTTTTGTCTAATGCATGAAGTGTGAATGAGAAAATTTTATTACAGCAGTGGAGAAAGCATTGGAGTTGGAGCCAGTGGTTGTTCTAGATTCAAGTTTTTAACATTGCTGACTAGCTTTGTGACCTTGGGCAAGTCATTTAAATCCTCTGAGCCTCAGTTTCCTCCTTTGTAAAACAGATAATGCCTTTTAATATGATTTGGCTTTGTGTCCTCACTCAAATCTCATCTCAAATTGTAATCCCCATTTGTTGGAGGAGGGGCCTGGTGGGAGATGATTGAATCATGGGGGCAGCTTTCTCCCTTGCTGTTCTCATGATAGTGAGTGAGAACTGATGGTTTTAAAATGTGGACTTCTTTCTCACTTTCTCTTTCTCCTGCCACCATGTAAGACGTGTCTTGCTTCCCCTTTGCCTTCTGCCATGATTGTAAGTTTCCCGAGGCCTCTTAGTCATGCTTCCTGTTAAGCCTGTAGAACTGTGAGTCAGTTAAACTTCTTTTCTGCATAAATTACCCAGGCTCAGGTAGTTCCTTATAGTGATGTGAAACTAGATTAATACACCTTCCTTCCTTTGTTTTCTTTTCTTTTCTTTTCTTTTTTCTGAAGCAGGTTCTTACCCTGTCACCCAGGCTGGAGTGCAGTGACATGATCAGAGCTCACTGCAACCTCCACCTCCTGGGGTCAAGCAGTCTTCCCACCTCAGCCTCCAAGTAGCTGGGATTACAAGACTGCGACACCATGCCCAGCTAATTTTTAAATTTTAGAGATGAGGTTCTACTATGTTGCTCAGGTTGGTCTCAACCTCCTGGGCTCAAATGAGCCTCCTGCCTTGGCCTCCCAAAGTGCTGGGATTACAGACATTATTGTTCAGGCACAGTGAGCCACCATGCCCAGCCAATAATGCCTTTCTTATCAGATTGTTAGGAAGAACAAATGGAATAAGGAATAGAAAACCGCTCACTGTATTCCTTGCCCTATAGTAGATAACTTGATAAGTGTTGGCTCTGCTGAAGTTCAAGTGAAGTAAGGCAGTGTTGAGAATATTTTTCTTATCCTGAGGTTTCTTCAAGGTGGAGAATTTTCTCTCTTCAGTTTACAAGGCACTGAGCCTTGTCTTTGTTATATTCATTTTGGGATTGTTCATAAGTTTTTTCTCTTTCTTTATTTTGTTTTTATTTTTTTGAGACAGGGTCTCGCTCTGTCACCCAGGCAGGAGTACAAATAGCACGATCTCAACTCACTGTAGCCTCTACTTCCCAAGCTCAAGAGATCCTCCTGCCTTACCCTCCCTCATAGCTGGGACTGCAGATGCACGCCACTGTGCCTAGCTAAGTTTTTTTTTGTTTGTTTTGTTTTGTTTTGTTTTTTAAGATGGAGTCTTGCCCTGTTGCCCAGGCTGGAGTGCAGTGGTGTGATCTCCGCTCACTGCAACCTCCACCTCCCGGGTTCAAGCGATTCTCTTGAACTGCAGATGCACGCCACTGTGCCTAGCTAAGTTTTTTTTTGTTTGTTTTGTTTTGTTTTTTTTTTAAGATGGAGTCTTGCCCTGTTGCCCAGGCTGGAGTGCAGTGGTGTGATCTCCGCTCACTGCAACCTCCACCTCCCGGGTTCAAGCAATTCTCTGCCTCAGCCTCCTGAGTAGCTGGGATTATAGGCACCCACCACCATAGTTGGCTAATTTTTGTATTTTTAGTAGAGACGGGGTTTCACCATCTTGGCCAGGCATGTCTCAAACTCCTGAGGTCAAGCAATGCTCCCACCTCAGCCTCCTAAAGTGCTGGGATTACAGGCGTGAGCCACTGCACCCAGCCTCTTTTTCTTGTTTTCCCAGTGTTTGTATAAAAGCTAGTTCATGTAAGGCAGTGGTTGTCAATGAAGGGCTATTTCATGCCCTCCTCCTGGGACATTTGGTAATGTCTGGAGACATTTTTAGTTGACACAATAGTGGGGGGAACTGTTACTGGTCTCTAGTGTGTAGAGGCCAGGGTGTTGCCAAACATGCTACAGTGTGCAAAACAGCTCCTCACAACAAAGAACTTTCCTGCCCAAAATGTCAATAGTGCCGAGGTAGGGAAACCCTGATATAGGGAATATATTGAATGTGAATTGAAGTTAATGAACCTGGTGAAGTATGCATTTATGGACTCATCAAGCTAATGGTACTTAGTGGTCGGCCCTATAAATTGAACTATACCCTACAGGAATTTCTACCAGGCTGCAGGAGGTTCTTTGCTTTTCAGGAAGATGGCGTGGAAAGCATCTAAGTTATAAAAGGGCTGTTTGGCTAGGGCTATCACCTGGAGGCAGCCGAGGTCCTAGAAGTTTGGGTCTCAGTTTTCATGGAATACAAGGTAGACTTCCTTTGTTCCTTCAAGCATCTATTCATTCAGCAAACACTGTTAAGTGACCAGAAGGCCAAGTACTGTGCTGTGTCAGATAAAAAAGGAAAAGAAACAAAAGCTAAGATATCTCCTCTTAAAGGAGCTTAGAAGACAGTATATTATTGTGGTTAAGAACTCAGATGTGGATCTCTGCTGCGTGGGCTCAAAGCCTGGCTTTGCCACTTCTAGTTTATGTGATTTAGCCTCTTGCTTTAGGATGGAGTTGAGAATATCTAGGTCATATGATTGTGTGATGATTAAAATGTTGATGAACACAGTGTTTAGGAGAGTGTCTAGCTCAATGAAATTTGCATTCTTGTTTTTGTTATTTGTACTGTACTACTCCTACTGCTAAGGAATCTTGGAGCCTTATGGATTTTCTAGTTTAGTAGTTTCAATTTTGATTAGTACTGGATTCCTTTTCTCAATATAGCCTTAGCCAGACTCTGAGTATATAAAATACAGATATGCATAGCTTAATATAGCCATACGTTCTGAGAAACGCATCTTTGGGCAATTTTGTTGTGCAAACATCATAGAGTGTGCTTACACAAACCTGCATGGTATAGCCTGCTATGCACTTAGGCTGTAGGCTATAGCCTATTGCTCCCAGGCTACAAGCCTGTATAGCATGTTACTGTACTGAATACTGTAGGCAATTATAACACAATGGTAAGTATATATCAAAACATATCTAAATATAGAAAAGGTAATGCATTGCACTAAGATGTTATGATGGCTGCAACATCACTAGGTGATAGGAGTTTTTCAGCTGTTATTATCCTATGGGATGACTGTCATATATTCAATGTCATTCACCTAAACATCATTATGTGCACATGACTGTATATGAGAACAGCAGCTCTTGTTAAAGTAAGGGTGGGAGTCTGGACACTGCTTTCTGGGACCACTCCCCTCTCTCCCCACAACAGTGTTGTCTGGGAGAGAACCTGGGACTGTGTAGAACCCTGTTTGCCACCCAGCAATCTCATCCGGTCCACTCACTTTGAGTGAGGAAACTGAGGCCTAGAGAGAGGAAGTGATTTAAAAGGAGGCTAAAGCAAGACAGGAGTAGCTCTAATGTACATGTGCCAAACACAGACAGGATGCTCTATGAGGGAGTTCAGAGAAGGTAGAGATGGGCCCCTTCTTGGTTAGGTTGAGGTCTTGAAGGATGGGTAGGATTTGAACATTCCAGATAAAGTTGGAAAGAGTATTTTCACAGGAAGAAATAGAATGATAAAGGGATGGAGGAAAAAGCATTGTAGTCTTTACCCGTTTCTTAGTCAGTCTATTTAAAACGTATTACTTAAAAACCAAAGGAAGGTAGTTGTCATAAAGTCACAGAGTAATTCCTGGGGCCCAGGGGCAGTGGAGCCAGCCCATATGCACCTGGTACCCCAGAAGTGAGCACCTCGTGGAAGCCCCCTCTCCAGTGCCCCATAGTTCTTGTTTCCCTTCCTGTGCATTTGCTCTGCCCTTCACTCTCTCTGAAGACCAGCTTTATTGTCTTCTCTGTGTACATGGCTTCCTCAGAGGTCCTGAATTTCTATGCCACTGCTTAAAGCAACCAGTTCTCAATGATCATCTGTCTCTGAATCCCAAATTCTAAATTCCAGGAGGAAAGAATCCAATTACACATATAGGTATTATTTGTGTGCGTCTCATCCAAAATTTTAGACAGACTGGGGCATGTGAGGAACCTGTTTTATGTTGAGATGGATGGCAAAGCCCTACTCAAAGATGAAAAAGGAGGAAAACTGGCCCTCAAGTTGCTCTTTTACCAGCAGTAGAAAGAAGGGTCTATATAACTATAACAAAGTATGAGATAGACAGTACAGGTAAAAAGTAAGAGGGTTGATGAAGGCTTCTTGAATGGGGACATTAGTGCTGGCTTTGCAGCGTAGGCAAGATTTCTTGGTGGAGAGGGAGATGGGGGAGGACATTCCAAACTAGAAGCTTGGAAGAACTTTGCATGTTTGAGTAACAGTGAGCAGTTGAGTACCTGCATATGCCAGTACTTCATTCATTCGTTTAGACAGGAAATATTTACTGAGGACCTAGTAAGGAGGAGGATATAATTATGGATAAAGAAACAAACTTAAAATAGTTAAACGGCTTCCCCAAGGTCATAGAGAATATGAATATGAACCATATCTATCATGTTTCAAACTCTTAATTGTTTTCTCCATTTATACTTTTTCTACTTGATTCTACAAGGTCAAAAGTGACTTAGAGCAAGGTTGGTGGCTCATGCTTTTTTTCTGTTTTAAATAGAGAACTTTTGAAATTGTGCATTGTCCTTACATCCTAAAGTGAGAATAGGCCATAATTTCCATAACTATAAAATGATTTATGTGTGGGTGTATGTTTGTTTTAGGGGAATTGTTTGGTCAGGTGATTCCTACCATCCATTCTAACTCAACATTTCGTGTCTGGGTAATATTGGCAACCAGTTTGATTTAATTTATTACAGAATTATTTATAATAGAAAAACACTTGAAACTGCCTAAAATGTCCCAAAATAGAGGATTGGTTTAGAAAATTATGATATGCCCATATAGTATTACCAAATAGAATATTAAGATATGCCTATGTAGTATTACCAAATAGAAAACTAAGATATGCCTATATAGTATTACCAACTCAAAAAAGTTGCTTTTTTTTTAATGGTAGAGATGGTGTCTCACCATGTTGCCCAGTCTGGTTGTGAACTCCTGGGCACAAGCAATTCTCCCACCTCAGCCTCTCAAAGTGTTGGGATTAGAGGCGTGAGCCACCATGCCCAGCTCAATAAATTTTTAATATGATGGGAAGATATTCAAAATATAAAATTAGTAGTATAAACAAGAAACAGTCTTTATACATTGAATTGAACTACATAAACACATACACACATATATTTGTATTTACATAGGAAAATTATTGTAAAGATGTGTATTAGTCTAAAAATGAAGGAACTATCAAAATATTACAAAACAATATTTGGGTAGTAGATATCAGTAATTAACAAATTTTAAATGTGTTTTGCTAAAATCTCAATGATGAATTTATATTTCATAACTACAATTTTATGTAACTATGTTCTTTATCTGCATCTACTTTTGTAACTGAAATTTTTATTGAAATAATTATAGATTCACATGCAGTTGTGAGAAACAGTACAGAGAGATAGCTGTAAACTTTGCCCATTTCTCCCAGTGGTATATTTTGCAAAACTCTAGTGTAATATCACAGCCAGGATGTTGACATTGATTCGTTCCACCTCAGATTCCCCTAGTTTCTTGTACTCATTTGCATGTGTACTCATGTGTGTATGTTAAGTTCCACACTATTTTCTCAACTATGTGGGTTCCTGAATCACAGTCAAGGTACCAAACAGTTCCAACACCATAAGGAACCCCCATGTTGCCATCCACACCTGCCACTATTCTTTTAAAAAAGTACTTGAACCCAGTGGGTCGGGCATTTATTTTATTTTGCTTTTGCATCTGAGGCCATAATGGTGGAACCTTAGAGTTGGGAAGGACTTAGCAGTCTTCTTGGTTCCTCAATATAGAAGTTTCAGAGGAGGAGTGGGAGACATTTTATAATTCTCCACCCTCCTCCAAACACATCATCAGCTTGAGCTGTCTTCCCAACCTTTGCCCCCTAACACCTTTGCCTTGGTAATGCAGGTCTCAAGTTAGATATCATGTCCACTGGAAACTCTTATCTGACCTTCTAAGTCTGGGTCAGGTGCTTCTTTGTGCCCTGATTATGTTCTGTATTTTCCTCTTTGTGGCACTTTTCTCATTTTATAATTGCTCATAGATAATAAATAAATAGTGAATGGGTAGATGGAGGTCTGGATGAGAGTCCTTTCCCAGTGTCTGATGATCCTGCAATGGCCGCTTCTCCTTCCTTTCCCACCTTGTGAGTGGCTTTTGATCCTGCCTGCACTTCGGCCACAGCACTTATGTGGCAAGCCCTTGTTTATGTTGATTGTGCCCAATTCCAGCCTTCTACCTGCTGATGGTTCCACCAGGATGACTAACTTCATCTTCTGAGCTTGTCACATTTTTCTTTTCCTTCATTTATAAAGTCAGTAAGATGATTACTTTAAGTAGCTATGAGCCTATATTGTGCTATGTGCTTGATATATATTATAATAGCTTCAGCTCTGTTCAAAAGAGGAAATGGCTACAGCTGACCCAGAGAGCATCTGGGGATAAAATGGGGATAGTAAAACATAACTTGAAGTATATTTTATTAAAATATGTATAGGAATATTTTTAATATTTTATTCAATATAATAAATATAAATATTGTATTTATACAATATTCCCACTCATGATCCTGAACAACTTATTATTCCTGAATAAGTTGTTCAGGATCATGTAGCCAGATTAGTGGCAGAAATAGATTCAAATCCAAAACTGTCTGTTACAAAGTTCACCTTTTTTGCTCTGTCTGCAAGAAGGAACTGCATCTCTAGGGAGCTGTTTTAACTTCCTGATTCTTCCAAGACTTAGAACGTCCTCTAGGGACCTGTATCCAAGTCTAGTTCTTGACTGAACCCTCTAGTTAGGTAGCTCTGGACTTTGGAAGGCAGCCATTCTATTGCTGGACAAGAAACATTGCTGGGATGTTTATTGATGTTCAGTGGAAATCTGCCCTTCACTCTCTCAGTTCTGTATCTAGGTGGCTTGTAGTTCTTTCCCTTGGTGCAACATAGATTCTTTTGAATTTATAGGTCCCTCATGCTGTACCTAAAAGGGATTTTTCTGGGTTTACCTCTTTATTTTACAGATGAAGAAACTTGAGTCCAAAGAGAGAAGCCCTGTTTAACTTAATGCCCTTGAGTTACTTGAAACCTAATCTTGCCTTTCTGGCTTACCTTTCTCTTTCTAGCTCTTTCAGTCTTTCCTCATGAGATGGGTTTTCTTTACTTTTTATTACCCTAGTCATTCTCCTTATGGACACTCTCCAGCTGGCCTGTGTGCCTCCTATTTTTGAAGCTGACCTCAATATTCCAAATTCGGGTTGATTGCATGGAGTTCAACAGAGGATGTTTAATTCTGCAAGCAATGATGAGATGCCACTATGTACCAGGAACATGTTGCAATCCTCTACCATATTCTGCCTTTCTTTTTCTTTGTGCACATTGTCTACAATATTTATGAGGCTAGAGGTTTGGTTGCATATGTCACAAAGGCCATCATAACAGTGGCTTAAGCAGATGAAAGCCTATTTCTTTTTTTTTTGTTTTGTTTTGTTTTTTGAGACAGAGTCTTGCTCTGTTGCCCAGGCTGGAGTACAGTGGCCCAATTTCGGCTCACCGCAAGCTCCGCCTCCTGGGTTCAAGCCATTCTCCTGCCTCAGCCTCCCAAGTAGCTGGGACTACAGGCGCTGCCACCATGCCCAGCTAATTTTGTGTATTTTTAGTAGAGATAGGGTTTCACCGTGTTAGCCAGGATGGTCTCAATCTCCTGACCTCGTGATCCGCCAGTCTCGGCCTCCCAAAGTGTTGGGATTACAGGCGTGTGCCACCGCGCCCAGCCTTGAAGGCTTATTTCTTGCTCATATAAAAGTCGGATCTGGAATGGATGCTGTATAAAGTAGCTAGGGTGCCAAGCTGCTTCTATCATGCTGCTTTTTTTAATCTTTAGGGTACTACTCTCTTCTTCGTCATCTAAGATGGCCAACTAAACATTAGTTTTCCAGCCAATGTGAAGGCGAGGGAAGGGCTTACTTTTTCTCTCTGAGAAACAGCGTGTAAGTTGCAGTCTTAATTCCACTCTCATCCCATTGGCCAGAACTTAATCACATGGTCGTACCTGGCTGAAGGGAAGCCTGGGAAATGTAGTCTTTTATTCTGGTAGTCCATGCGACCAGCTAAAAATATTCCTAAGAAGAACAAGGAGGGGAGAATGGATTTTGGTTGGCAAATAGCAGTCTCTACCATACCCCTCCTTCTTCAGCTCCAGGGAAACAAGTCCTGGTTGGTTCTTTGTAGCCATTGGCTTCCCAGGTTTATGAAGTTCCATTTCTAGGAAAAGTGGCAAAGCAGGATCTCCCAGAAATTCTCAGGATTCTGTGAAAGACTGAAAATCAGAATCTTTGGTGTGGAGGTCACAATGATAAAAATACCTGCCATTTATTTGGGGCTTACTATTTGTTTGCTAGGCATATGTTAACATGCATTCTCTTATTTAATTTTCAGATGAATCCTAGGGGGCAGGTATGATAACTAATTCTAACTTTACAAACCAAGTTTTCCAAAGAGGTGAAATAACTTCCCAAGGTTGTACAGCGATTACAGGGTGAAGCTGCCACCTATTTATCTTAGTGCACTGGAGCCTGAGGTCATTGCCCACTCAGTTTGATGCCAGACAGACCAGAGTTGCTCATTAACACTTCATAAAGCCCTCTCATGTTCCTCATAATAACCAGACATTTCTAATTATAACTTGAGCAGCAAATGTTGTTTAAGATAGGTTATGAGCCCCAAGTTGAAGGGATGGCTTTTATACCATGTTTGCTGAGTATGAGCTCAGGTCAGACAAAATATTGGGTGACCAAATTGGCAAAGACCATTGTCCCCGTATTCCATTTTGCTGTCAGCAGTGCTCTTGGTTTATTTTCTTTTCCATGAGGAAACTGAGGCACAGAGCTATCACAGGACTTATTCCATGTGGTAATGTTGGGATTTGCTCCACATTGTTATGATACCAAGCTGGAAATCTTCATTCTCCTGCTGCCACATGTTCATTACTCTGGAGGGGGGCCTGGACTTCTATTTCCTCATGTCCTGGAGTCTCTCAGCATGTCCTGGGACCTGGGACCTGGTTCCAGGCCTGAGTTTGCCAGCCTTGCTGTGTCTGGTTAGAGATCACAGGCTTTTCTGGACTTTTTTTTGCTTATAGCTTTGCTTTTTAAATTTTTTTTCTCCTATAAATATGGCAGATGGATTACGAATACAAGTGTTAACATTGGGGCACTCAATGAGGAAAGGATGTCTCTATGGTTAACTCTCTTTTCCAACTCCAAATCAGGATATGTAGACTACAGGAAGGGGCAATGGAAACCTTGATATTTAAGAATAACAAACGTTTGGTGAATTGGGTGGTGGGGCACCTTTCTGGAGGATGAAAAGGAATCAATTATGCAAAGAGCCAGGTAGAGGTTTCTTAGCAGGATGATAGCAAAAGCAAATGCCTTAAGTGCAGAAATGAAAAAGAGGCAAGAAATAAACTAATATCATGTTTGAGTCTTACATATTTTGGAATTTATTTATTATGGAAGGAGAGACAGAAGCTCATTATCAGCAATGACTCCCCTCCCCTGAATCAATGGCAATTTTTGGACAGGCCTCAATAATGCTAGGAGTAAGTGCTGTCATGCTTGTCAAATCTACTTTGCTTAGGTATGTTTGGAAAAATGATCAGTGTCCTTGGTGAAGTGTTATTCTCTTTTGCTTCATTAAACTCACCTTAGGAAGTGGTTAAATTGACAGTGTTTTTTTTTTGTTTTGTTTTGTTTTGTTTTGTTTTGTTTCCAGAATTCTCTTGACATCTCCCAGAGGCTTTGAACATAAGATACCAGTGCTGTTTTTGATATTAGCAGTGGTTTTTAAAAATATTTAAGTGACTCCTTCCTCTTAACGTACATTCAAATACTTAGAGGGTTAGAAATTAGAAGATTATATCAGAATTTCAAACCTGGGATTTATAGAAAATTGGAGGGTGCTCAAAGGATGTTCTGTTGGCAGAGGAGTTGAGTTGCTCTGAGAACAATGGTGGATTCTTTTATTTACAGTGGTTACAGACTCACAGATGTGCTTCCACTGGCCACAATCCATCCATCACTAGCAGATTTGTACATTGTTCCAGTTTGGGCATTTGGGTTCTCAATCTAATGTTAATTCACCGCTCATATTAAGAATTTTAACATACCAAGAAATGTTTTTTTAAAAACAAACAAAAACAACACTATCTCCCAAATTAATAGTGGGAATTGAATAGTACATTTTGGCCTTATTACTCATCTGGGCTCAGCAGAGATCTTTGGATATGCTTCCAATAACAATAAAAATAACAGCTTGGTGAAATAAATGGACTCGTAGGTGGCAAACCGAAGTACTGAGAGGAGTTTTATCTTCTGATTGCATTGCTCTTTGGCATTGACCATGGATAAAAACCATCACCGCTTTATTTTTAGTTTATAAAGTACTTCTATGGATAACATTTTACTTCAGCTTTACAACTGCCTTATAAACTGGGTATAATTGTCTTCATTTCACAGCTGAGGAGACTGAGGCTTAAAGGGGTTAAGTGAGTTGCCCAAGGTCACAGCATAGCAAGCAGGTGACAGAATCGGGATTCCAACCCGTATGTTATTATATAAATTGTCTTAAATCCTGAAAACATGATAGCTTTAAAACCTTAAACAGCATCAGTGCCATCTTTAGAACAATGACTTAGGATTTTTTTTCCCTCCATGGATATTGCTTTAAATGTTTGAGGAAATAACTGCAAATTTTGTTTCATCCTAACCCTAATAATGCTCTCTACAATGTCCCTCAGCTCAGAATTCCTTGTGACTATTTGAAGCTTCAGTCTTTAATATTGCCTTGTGTTTGATTATATCATGTCAAAGGCAGAGCCTGGAGAATCATTATTAAGGATTTGTAGGTTGTTTGCATGACCTTTTAAAGTAAAAAGGATAGATATGAATAGAAATAAATAAAATTATTTTGCAAAGTAACCATAAGGCTTCAGCCATGTCTGTATCTAATTTATTCACTATAAAAAGTTCTACTGAAGATACATTTTGACTTAGATCACATAATTGAGAAAAAGATGGCAAATTTATCATTAGGTTAGTGTAACTATCCCTTCTTTGGAGAGGATGATAACAAAACTGTCAAAAGAAAAAGATGCCCAGATGAGATTATACTTGCAAAATTTTGTAGGCAGATACACAAACTGCAAGTATAACATGTAACCATGTTTGACAGGAGAAGTAGGAGAACATGGGTTACAAAATCCTTAAGCTTGACAGCCTCTGGCAAGGTGGTGAATAATGTGAGGTCTTTTAAAATGGCTTTCTTGAGATAAAGCACAGAATGTAATGCATGCAACTTTCAGAATTGTTGCTGGAGACAGCAAAAATACTCTTGAGACAGTGCAGGCTACCGAGGAAAATACATGCAGTGATCCAGAAGAAAGTGAGAGCACGGGCTGTTGGGAGAACTGCAAAGAATTTCCCTGGGACTGGGGCAAAGATGGGTGAAGGAGGAACGCAGGAGGTGAGAATGGGAAGGAAAGCAGTTCCCAGGTTATTCAAGGCTTTGTAAACCATGTAACCCTGTGCCTCTAAAAATTTCTATGAACGGGAGCGATAAGATAAAATTTGTATTTTAACAACATGCCTCATCCCTCTGGAGAGGATTGGAGGGGTCCAAAGCTGTTAGGAGGCTAGAGATGGAAATGGCCTGAACCGAGTAAGATACTAAGTAAGGAGTAGTGGGTGTGTAGAAAGGTGGGTTGGATTTGGGTTTTGCCTATAGGAACAGTGGGAGGAAACAAGGTGACTCTCAGATTTCTTTCTATCTACCCATTCTTACTCCATAACCTCCCATGCTGTAAAATGATGGTGGTGGTAACAATGACTATAAAATGTGAAGGCCTATTATATTATAGGTGTGAAACTTCTCATCACCTACAAGATAAAATTCAAGTCTTAAAGGGGCATACAAGCATTCCATAATGTGCTTGTTGCCTATCCTACCACCCTTTGGTAAACACCCTGTGCAGTATTGCTGACCAATTTATAGTTCAGAATCTAAGGTCAGAATTAACAATATGTATTGAGCCAGATGCTCTGGTACAAATAACAGTGATCAAATCAACTATGTCTGTCTTTTTTTTTTTTTTTTTCTTTAGACAGAGTCTCACTTTGTCGCCAGGCTGGAGTGCAGTGGCACGATCTTGGCTCACTGCAACCTCCACCTCGCGGGTTCAAGATATTCTCCTGCCTCAGCCTTCCGAGTAGCTGGGACTACAGGCGCACACCACCCACGCCCAGCTAATTTTTTTTTTTTTTTGTATTTTTAGTAAGACGGGGTTTCACCACGTTAGCTGCGATGGTCTTGATCTCCTGACTTTGTGATCCGCCTGCCTTGACCTCCCAAAGTGCTGGGATTACAGGCATGAGCCACCAGGCCCAGCCTATGTCTGTCCTTTTATGGAGCTTCTTTTGTAGTAGATGGAGACAGAAAAAATAAAAACCCTCAAGATAAAAAGAGCCGTGAAGAAAAAAGAGTAGACTAAGGAGAGTTTATATAGGGTGATCAGGAAAGCATCTCTGAAAAAGAAACTTTTAAGGAGAGACCTATAGGAAGTGAGGAGGGAAGCCGCGTGGCTTACTGGGGGAATAGTGGAATTGTAAGTGCAAAGGCCCTGAGGGAAGTACATGTTGAATAGAAGAGTACTGTGGCTGCAGCAAAGACACAGGGAGAAAGGTAGGAGATAAGGCAAGAGGGGTACAGAGGCCCGTTCCTATAGAGCCTTGTAGGCCATTGTGCGAGCTTTGATTTTTATTCTAAGTGAGATGGGAAATGATTGGAAAATTTTCAGCAGAAGAGTAACTTTCCCTTATTTCTTAAAAGAACACCTTTGTTTCTCTTTATGAACCACACCTTAGGGAGGCAAGGGTGGAGGCAGAGACAGCAGTGAAGAGGATATTGCAATAATTCAGATGAGAAGTGATTGGCTTAGACCAGGTTGGTGGCACTATAGGCAGTGAGAAAAGGTTGATTATACCTCTGTGTATATGGTAATATAAAAATATTATATACATTTGTATTACTCTGTTCTCATGCTACTAATAAAGACATATCCAAGGCTGGGTAATTTATTAAAGGAAAGAGGTTTAATTGACTCAGTTCAGCATGGCTAGGGAGGCTGCAGGAAACTTACAATCATGGCAGAAGGGGAAGCAAACATGTCCTTCTTCATGCAGCAGCAGCAAGGAGAAGTGCCAAGCAAAAGGAGGAAAAGTCCCCTATGAAACCATGATATCTTGTGAGAACTCACCACTATCACGAGAACAGGAGCATGGGGGTAACTGCCCTCATGATTCAATTACCTCCCACTGGGTCCCTCCCACAACACATGAGGATTATCGGAACCACAGTTCAAGATGAGATTTGGGTAGGGACACAGCCAAACCATGTCAACATTGTACATGATATATGTAGTACCTAAATATATATAGTTTTCTAAATTCAAATATACAAAAAAGTAAAAAGGGGAAGCACAGGTAGAAACCAGAAACCCATGTCCCCATTACTCAGCTTCGACAATTATCCACTAATGAGCAATTTCATTTTTTCTAAAGCTGTTCTTGCCCCTCTGGATTATTGTGAAGTAGATCCCAGCCATAATGTCATTAAATATTTGAATATGCCTCTAACATGTAAGGGCCTAGCTGGGCATGATAGCATGAACTTGTAGTCCTAGTTACAGGGGAGACTGAGGCTTGGAGTGAGAACCTGCTCAATCAGTCAATCAGTCAATAAAGGGCTCCTTTTAAAAAACATTGTCACAATATTCTCATCTCATCTAGAATCTTAATAGTCCTTACTGTCCTCAAATATCCAGCCTGTTCAGATTTTCCTGATTGTTTTAAGTGGGAATCTTATTTTTGCCTTTTTATAGTTTGTTTGAACCAGGATCCAAATAATGTTTATGCATTGAAGTTGCTTGGTTTTAAAGTTTCTTCTCTACGTCTCTTTTGTTCCTGTGTAATTTTTGTTGTTGTTGATGGGAAAAAAACCCAGGCCATTTGTACTGTAGATTTTCCCCAAGTCTAGATTTTGCTGACTGCATCCCTGTGGTGTCACTTAACCTGTTCCTTTGTCCCCTGTGTTCCTGGTAGATTAGAGGCTTGATCAGACTTACATTCAGATTAGCTTTTTGCAAGACTGTCTCATAGGTCGTGTTTTGTATTTCCATCGGGGATATATAATGTGTGGTTGTTTCTGTTTTTTGTCATCACTGTCTAATGCCATTGTTTTATTAGGGGCTGCAAATGTAATTCTTACTTTTTTTTTTGTTTGCTGGACTATTTCTATGAGGAAAAACTGTTCCTCATCAGATATTTGGTTATCCTGGAGTAAAGTTCATATGGCAAACAAAGGAAAAAGGCTTGATTCTTACCCTTTATTTACCAGTTTTCAAAAATAAAAAGTAGGTTCCCTATCCTTCTCTAAGGGTGACGTATGAAGCTTCTCTCTTTCTCTTTTTCTCTTCATTTTATTATCATGAACTCATATTTTTAAACACACATTCATGTTTCAGTCCACTGCAGTTATTACAGTTGGCCCTCTGGGGGTTCCACGTCTGTGGATTCAACCAACCCTGAATCAAAAATATTTGGAAAAACACCAAGACAACAACAACAAAAAAGTGCAGTATAAAACAATGATTTGTCTAGCATTTACATTGCAATAGGTATTATACATAATCTAGAGATGATTTAAAGTATATGGGAGGATGTGTGTAGGTTATATGCAAATGCTGTACGATTTTATATAAGGACTTGAGCATCCTTGGATTTTGGTATCCTTGAAGGGCCCTGGATCCAATCTCTTGAGTATATAGAGGGACATCAGTATTCTTACTAATGCCTAAATAGACCATCTTTGGCCATGGGAGCCTCTGAAGCTGGCTCCTCAATGCTTCTAACACACTCAAGTAGTCTTTGATGCTTTCCTTGCTTTCTGGTATCACCAGATGTTCCAGGCTCATCTTGTGCGTTGTCTGCCCCAATCTTAGAATCAGCCACTTTTTCAAAGGGCTCTAGTTCCTTTTAGAGGGAAATGGTGCATAAAGACCACTGGTGTGAGGAGTGCTCACTGCTTCTGAGCTAGTCTTTGTGTCTAGGCCTTCTCAGTAGACAGAGCTAGGAGCAAATTTTTTAAAAGGTAAAATACATTGTGGATTCACAATGATATTTCTTTCTCCCATGCCAAAATTCTGGTTCTCAGTTGCACCAATGTAATTACTTATTTGCTTTGTGCCACAATACACAGCCACAGAATCACAATACCAACACTATCACCAGAACAGGTTAAGGTAGTTTTGTTTTTTGTTTTTCTTTTGGTGGTGGTGGGGGTACTGGTTGTATATATTTTACTTTAAGACAGTTACTTTGTATCTTAAAGTTACTTGAGATAGTTTCTCTCTGTGTGGTTATATCATCAATTTCATACTAAGCTGGGTTGGTTTGCTTCATTTTGCTATCACTTTTGAGGGGTTGCTTTAAAATTTATGTTTGTAATTATATAGAATATTTACATAGTTTCAAATTCAAATCTTTAAAGCAGGTTGTATTCAAAGAAACAGCTTCTGTCCCTGCCCCCTCTACCCTGTTCCCTCCCTCACAGGTAACTCTCTTTCAAGTTTTGGGTTTATCTTTTCACTTTGTAAATATGTGTGTGTATCTATCCACTCTCTCTTGGATAAGTGGGAGCTCTATACATATCTTAAATTTCGGATAAAATTTGGAGGTAGTACAGACACTATTTTCTGAAAGATTGGATGTGAGGTATGAGAATAGAGTTGAAGCTAATGCCCAGGTATGACATGATTGACTGATAGAATTGAACCACCTGGCCCGAGTGCCCTTCTTTCCATGTGGCCTGGTTAGCCTCATTCATCTTTGCGAACTCCAGCTTTCTTTGCTCTCAGGTGCTCTCCTCTGTGCTCCATTGATGCCCTCTGCATCACATTATCCTTCCCATATGGTCTTATATACTGTTTTCATTTGTGTTTGGCTGTCAGTAGACTGTGAGCAGCTTGATGTCAGACATTATGCTTTCTTATTCTGTTTTCCCACCACCTATCACAGAACCTTTCACACAGTAGAAGCTCAATAGATACCTGAGTAAATAAATAGGCCAGGTGTAATGTTGGGTTCTTAAGAAAAAAAAATGAGGTGGATGTTGTTATCCTATTTCACAGATGAAGGAACAGGCACTGAAAGGTTTAAGCTGCTTATCTAAAGAAACAGCTAATAAATTGCTGGAGTACGAACCCGAATCTTGTCTGATGCCAAGGCCACACAGCTCCAAC
This sequence comes from Pan troglodytes, assembly GCF_028858775.2. Classification (NCBI taxonomy): domain Eukaryota; kingdom Metazoa; phylum Chordata; class Mammalia; order Primates; family Hominidae; genus Pan; species Pan troglodytes. The sequence goes on along the minus strand of NC_072398.2, from coordinate 165,657,875 downwards.
TCTGTGTTCTCATTCAGCAGTGGCATGTGAGACTGTCCACAATTAGCCTATTAATTGTGTGACCTCTGCAAGAAAGTGAGCCTCTATATCTGTTTCTACATCTACGAATGCAAGATAGTAATGGCGTGTACATTATAGGGCTGTAAAGCATTTAGAATAATGCCTCATACATAGTAGGGACTCAAATCTTAGCTGATTTTAGGTACAATTGTTATTTTTAGTAGCGGAATATTAGAATACTACTACTACCACTACATACAAAGCCCTGTGCTTGGCACTGTGTATGGAGTCTTCTTTGACTCACCCCATCTTGCCTTCTAGGAGTTTGCAGGCAATGTGCATATGCTTAAAGATTTCAAGAAGGGCAACTGGGGAGTGGTCAGTCAACAGGCAGTCACTTGAGATTAGTGCCGAATGCAGGGAAAGAGGAAAGAAGGCACTTGCAGGTGGCCAACTTGTTAGATAATAGTCCCTCACCCCTGGGCTTCTGGGGCAAAAATAAAAAACAGAAGCCATGGTGGAGATTTGAATGCTTCTGTTCCACCAATGCCACCATTAGTGGCAGCCAAATACTTCGACTCCTTGTCCAGTTTGGTGAGACTCCTAACAGTCCTTGCCTTGTAGTATTAATAAGTTGCACAAATCACAATTTAATACTCACATTATATAGACTCTATGAGTCATGGAGTCACCCAGAGTTCATGGGACCTTGGAGAGCAGCAAATTCCACCTCCACATTTTATAGAAAGAGACTTTGTCCAGAGAAGGAAAGCCATATGTTTAAGGGCACACTGGTATTTGGAACTTGAACTCTGTTGGTTAACCTTATGGGTCAGATCATGCAGATTCCCAAATGCCTGGACCCTTGCCTGGGAGGGAGTGGACTCTCAATATGCAAGAGTGCTGAGAGACGAGGGATGATGGCTCCACTGTTGTGCTGCCCACATTGTATTTGGTGAGTCCAGGCTCCTGCTCTTATCAGAACAGCAATGGTAGCTGCTGGAGGAAGAGCTGGCCTCCCTCAGGATGTAGCCATTTCTGCTGCCTGATTCATATTGGGCAAGGTCTTCTTTGGGCCCTTCCATAGCTATAGCCATCTATGTGCTATTGGCGATTGCACTGAGACCTCTACTCTGTCAAAAAGAGGTAAGGAAGAATGTGATAGTGAAAGGGCATGAGATTTAGAGCCACACAGATCTGGTTTGTGTTCTGACCCCAGTGTTTCTTAGAGGTGTGACTTTTATCCAGTCATTTAACTTCACTGAGCCTCAATTTCCTCCTCAATAAAATGGGCATGATAATATCCACCACAGCAGGTTGTTGTAATGATTAAGTGTGATAATCTATATGAAGCATTTGGCAGATAAAAAGTGTCCAAAGAATGGTAGCTTCTCTGCCTCTCTCCCCGACTCTGCCTGACTTTCATTTAGGGCTGTCTGTCCTCTGTCACACAGTGTGGCATAGGGCTGTGGCTGTGTTATTACACTTTCTATTTATCAGAAGCTACTGAGGGGTGTTGAAAGATGTAGACCTTAGGCTCCACTCTCAGAGATTCTGATTTGAAAGAAATCTGAAAATTTGCATTTTTTAAAACAGGCACCCCAGGCTATTCTGATGCGTAGCCTGGTACCTAGGCTGACATTTAACCTTGGGAACCTCTTGCACCACTGTTTGCCAGACCTCTTAGCTTGGGCGGGTTATGCAACCTCTCTGAGCCTCATTTCTGCACCTATTAACTGGGACTGATAGCCTGTTTAGCAAGGTCCTTTTCAGGGTGAAATGAAACAGTGTGTGTGAAGCATCTTGCATGAACCTAGCACACAGCGGGAGCCTGGTGAAGATGTGAAGACCGATACCAGACACCAAAGGGCTGCATTGCCCTCTTCCAATCTATAAGCTAGCCATGGCCCTAGTTCCTTCTTTGGAAACCAAACCCTTGCAATGTATCTGTCCACCTATTCTTACCATTCTGTGGATTTTGCAGAGGACACATTGTTCATGATGGAAAGCCACCTGCTTGCCTGTCACCTGCATTTTTTGGAGACCCTTTTTATGGTTATTAGTGCCTGTCTTTGAAATTTCAGCACCTGTGAGCTCTGATTGTGTTACCTGGGATCTAAAAAGGCAGCAGAGGAGAACAGATGCTGCTAATGACTTATCAGCTCTTTTGGCCATAGTCTTCTCAAAGAAAAAAGGCTGTGACCCTGGGTTTGTCAGCACTGATATGCTTTCACACCACAAAGGGACTTGACAATGGGCAGGTTTCCAAGTCTGCAGAGTGGTTCTTTGGGGGAAGATGGAAAGCATATTTACAGTTTGGTTCTTCGGGCTCATGCTCTTTCCCCACCTTCTGTGCTCTGCTGCCACTACCCCTGGAATGCTGGTGCACGTGGCAGTTGAACATGAGAGTCAAAGACAGCAGCTATTGACCCTAAAGGCTGTGTGTGCCTGTGGGGTGGGTGGGACTGGGCAGCAAGAAGAGGCTGAATTAGGAAAGAGCATCTTGAGCCACTGTCATCATCCCTTTGTGGGACCAAGTCTGTATGAGGGACCGCGATCATAGCTGGATTGTAGTTTTCCACTCCTGCCTGTTCAAGCCTTAGAAACTAGTTTTCATTAATTTCATTGCTATGCAATGAATGCATAGCAGTTTTCCACTCCTGGGTGTCTGTTCTTGAAAATATCCTTAGATTAATGCAGAGCAGACATCAGGCCAAGGTCTGGCTTTTTTGTTCTCCAGTAGTGCTTTTGGGTTTGACTGTTTACTTTTATGTTTTAAGCTCTTAACAAATATAATAGGAGGCAGCAAAATGTTGTCAGTGGAACACAGGCTTTGGAGTGAGACAGACCTAGGGAAGAGCCTGGCTGTATGACCTAAATTTTTGTGTTGGGTCCTGCTGTGGGCTGAATATTTGTGTCCCCTCCTTTCCCAGATTCATATGCTGAAACCTAATCCTTAATGTGGTAATATTTGGAGGTAGGGCCTTTGGGAGGTGATTAGGTTGTGATGGCAGACCCATCATGAACGAGATTAGTGCCTTTATAAAAGAGGGCCCCAGAGAACTTGCTTGTCTCTTTCACCATGGGAGGATACAGGGAGAAGATGGCCTTCTACGAATAAAGAAGTGGGCCCTCACTAGGTACCAAATCTGCAGGCACCTTGATCTTGGACTTTCTGGTCTCCAGAACTGTGAGGAATACATTTCTGTTTTTTTTTTTTTTTTTTTTTTGAGACGGAGTCTCGCTCTGTCGCCCAGGCTGGAGTGCAGTGGCGCGATCTCGGCTCACTGCAAGCTCCGCCTCCCGGGTTCACGCCATTCTCCTGCCTCAGCCTCCCGAGTAGCTGGGACTACAGGCGCCCGCTACCACGCCCGGCTAATTTTTTGTATTTTTAGTAGAGACGGGGTTTCACTGTGTTAGCCAGGATGGTCTCGATCTCCTGACCTCGTGATCCCCCCACCTCGGCCTCCCAAAGTGCTGGGATTACAGGCGTGAGCCACCGCACCCGGCCTACATTTCTGTTCTTAATAAGCCACTCAATTTATAGTACCTTGTTACAGCAGCCCAAATGGTCTAAGACAAGTTCTCACTTTGCTCCTCTGTAAAAAGGGGATAATCAAACTTACCTGGCAACATAATTGTGAAGATTAAGTAAGATAATGGACATAAAGCTTGTAGTCTAGTTCCCAGGGATCAAAGGGTGCTTAATAAGTGATGGCTATTGCTGTTATCATCTTGCTGCACTTCAATGCAATTGAAATTGGTTTAAAAGTGAATAGAAACTGTTGGTTTCTTGACAGATTCAATTCAGTTCAATTAAGTGTCCTTTTTTAGATGGCTTACCCTGGTAAGTGTCATGCTGAGTACTTGATACAGATAGAAATTAAGCACTCTCTTCTCGCTAAGCTCTTCTTGTGCATTCTCAATTTTGCGTTGCAGCTTTCAACAAAAGCATCCCCTCACCCTTCCCAGTGATTCTAAATTTCTTTATCTACTCATTTGAAGGTTAGTTTGACTTTCAAGCCTTTTGAGATCTGAGCATCATTCACCTTTGCGGTCTCACCTCTCACCCCTCTCTAATATACCACCCAGTTCTGTGAGGAAACACCATAATATCTTGGCTCTAGTATGTACCATCGCCGCTGCCTGATACACATTCCTCTCCATTTCAGAGTCTTCCTCCTTCCTCCTGTTTAGTGGAGACGCAATACTCATCTGTCAGTGTTGGATGAGGATTTATGCATATAATTTTTTTGTCCGAAGAGCAGATGGAACCACACAGACCAGACTGCAGGAAAGAGAAGAGACAAACAGTAGACTACCTTACCTGTGGTTTCACTTTCCAAGGTTTCAGTTATCTGCTGCCAACTGCAGTCTGAAAGTGTTATGAAAATTCCAGAAATAATCCATTACGTTTTAAATTGTGTGCCATTCTGAGTAGTGTGATGAAATCTTGCACCGTCTTGCTTGGTCCTGCCTGGGATATGCATCATCCCTTTGTCCAGCGTTATGTTACTGCATATTAGTCGCTTAGTAGTTGTGTAAGTGATGAGATTGACTATCTTGGTTATTGCAGTGCTTGTGTTCAAGTGATCCTTATTTTACTTCATAATGGCTCCAAATCACAAGAGTAGTGATGCCAGCAACTTGGATATGCCAGAGAAAAGCTGCAGGGTGCTTCCTTTAAGTGAAAAGGCAAAAGTTCCTGACTTAATAAAAAAAAAGGAAAAAAAAATATTCCGAGGTTGTATAGATCTATGGTAAGAGTGAATCTTTTATCTGTGAAATTGTGAAGAAAGAAAAAGGGAATTCACGCTAGTTGTGCCATTACATCTCAGACGGCAAATGTTATGGCCACAGTGTGTAAGTGCTGTATTAAGATGGAAAAGGCTTCAGTTTGTGAGTGGAAGACATGAACAGAAACGTGTTCCAATTGATGGCAGTTGGGTTTGGTATTATCTGTGGTTTCAGACATCGACTGCAGGTCTTGGACTGTATCCTCTATGGAAAAGAGGGGACTACTGTACTAGCACCTGCATTGGCCAGATGCTAAGTAGAAACAGAAGCTGCCTTGAACTTAGGGAGGCCCTGGGTGTACAGTGATTTTTCTATGCCATTTGTGGTGCCATTTCTGCAGCCCACCAGGGTGCAGCCTGCAGAAGGAAAGTCACACAGCTCTTTCCTCCCTCCAGGGGTCCTTACAATAATGAATGATAGCAAAGAGTCAAAGATAGGATGATGATAATGCCTACTTTTTATTGAGCACTTCTTGTAGATACATGCACATGTGTGTATTTCATTCTTAACAAGTATTATTGCAAAACTGAGGTTCAGAGAGGTTGCATCACACCCTTGAGCATGAAGAAGACAGGGAGGGTGGCTGTAATAATAGGGACAGTCCTCCAAAGCATGACATCAGACTCTTTTGATGGTTGGGCAGCTAGTGTGCCAGGGAAATAATTATCTGTCTCCTTAGCAACCCCCAATATTTGGCTTAGTTGTCATTGATGCATTTCAGTTATCTTCATGTCGTTAAAGAAATAGGTCTCAGGAAATTTAATCCAGCTAGCAGTGCTATGCCTAGAATTCAATTAACTCCATGATTTGCAATTAATGAGCCCTCATGCCAAGATTGAGGTCATAGCATTAATCTTACTTTTATTTTAGGATTTCCACTGTCATGATTTACAGCGAAATCCAGCCAATCTTGTCAGGATTATTGGAGCATAATTAAGCCAGAAAGGCAGGCAGAACAGCTAGTTAACATGGGATCCAGGGAGGGACCGCATACCTTTGCTTGGTAAGCCTACCTCAAGCAGGATGGGGCTACATATGAGGATTTCCATCTAAGGACTGTTTCCCAGATGCCTGATCTGTATACATTTCAAATCCCCATCCAATCTCCAAAGAAAATACTTCCGAGTCCCAGTTGGTGAGCCCTTGTGAGTTATGTTGTTGTTAATTCAATGCTACCACATCCACCTCCACCTCAAGTTGCCATTTACTAAGTTGTAAATGTAACAGACAGTGAGTGGGCTTTTACGGATGATGGATTTAATATTTGTGATGATTCTATGAGGAAGGTATCATAGGCCTTCTCTCTGTATAAGGTTATACAGCAAGTAAGTGGCCTTTCCACTGAACTGATGGAAGGATGTGGCAGTTCCTAGCTGCAGACCATTTTTGTGCTTGTCTCCCTTTCGTGTGTGTGTGTGTGTGTGTGTGTGTGTGTGTATTTTGCCCATTAGGATCTCCTCCATTTTCCCATGTAGAAATAAGAAGGTAGGCATGCATAGGCAAATATTGTTTATGATTGCCTTCTAGGTGACAAATGCTCATCCATCATTATCTCATTTAATCATCGTATACATGGGAGGAGGATATTGTCTACCTCCATTTTACAGTTGAGAAAACTGAGGCTTAGAGAGATTTACTAGTTTGCCTGCTGTTACACAGATAGCAAGGAAGGAGAGTCAGTGTTGTGAATCCAGGTATGCTTGTTTGCAAATCCTAGGTTCTTTTAATCACAACACGCTAGTACTAAATAAATGCTTTTTCTCTTTTCCTGGTTCTCCAGGAGTGGTTATTATTGAGTCGAGAATTTTTGGGAAAAGTAACACGTGGAGAGTCAATTTTTGAGTGGAAGGAGTCTGAAGAGAGGGTAGGAACCAACCTCCTACTACCCACCAGGTAAGGGTGTACTTTTGGCCTTTGGGATTTAGCCCATGTCTTCTGTATGTAGAGTGCAGATCCAGGTAGGCTACCATGTCTGGCCAACCAAGCACAGAAGCCAACCACTCCCATTGACTTTACTTTTGCTCAGTGTTTGGTTTTTCCACAAGGGAGGGTAGTGGCCAGATGTTTATGAGAAGGTCTCCATAAGCCAAGTCCACACCAGAAGCTGAGCCCACAGCTAGCGGTAGCTTTCTTTGCCCTAGAGACCAGTGAAACAGAGGAGTAGCAGATTCTCTTTGTACTTAGGTAGCAGATTTTCCTCCAAATGCTTGCTGTGGGTTTTTTGGGTTTTCTCCTAGGATTCACCTTCAGACTGTATCTGCCTCCCTGTGTAGTTAGCATTTAGAAGTGTCCTCACTGGGTTTGCTTAGCCTCATTGAACATTTTTATGCCTGGCATGGCTTACTAGAGACTACCTATTGGAAGTTCCTACTAATACAATTATCTGATAATTTAGATGCTGAAGGACTGCCTTGAAATTTTCTTCGGCTGGCTTGGGATGGAATACTTGCTTTTGAAATATGCCCTAAAGAGCATGCTATCCCTGGGGAAATCCACTTGTCTCAGGCAATATTAATCTGCTCTGCGAACAGCTTGTTGGAAATTTGCTGATAATCCATTTTTTTTTGTCATTCCATATCTCAGTGTGAGAGAGTAAGAGAATTTGGTAAAAGTTCTTACTTTTTAGCTTGACCTTCTGAGGTCTGAGGAGCACTCACCTTCCCAGTCTCATCTTCCATCCCTCTCTAACACACCCTCAAGTTCCCTGAGGAAACAACATTATATCCTGGTTCCAGTATCTATTATAGTTGGTGCCTTAGAAAAATTACTTTCTTTTTCAGAGACCCCTGCCCCACCCTTCCTCATCTGCTTAGGGGAGACTGTAATACTCATCTTTCAGTGCCGGGTGAACCTAGCATGTTCCCTAGTACGCTTATAATCAGAGCTCAGTTATGATCCTTTCACTTTTATGTCTGTCCTTGACATGATGTTCTCTTAACCTTTGCTTGCTCTCCAACATTATTTTGTACTAAATAATGAACTAAAATGCCCTTCAGCCCATTTCCATCCAAACTGCAATTCAGACATCACCTCTGCCATAAGCCATCCTCTTTCCTATTTCCAACAACCTTCAACACCACCCCCGCTCCGCCACCCCTGCCTGCCACACACACACAGACATACACAGGCTGGAAATAAGCTCCTCAGAATGCTTATCTACTTTATATGCAACTTTATAATAATTCTTGGTGTGTCTAAACAGTAGAAAATCAACTAATAATTATAATGCAGCACTGTGAGAGATACGAGAGAAAAAATACTAATGACTCAGAAGACTACATTTCATTGCCAAGTGGAAATATGGCAGGTCCAAATCTATACACAGTATCATCTTTATTTCTATGTATGTGGACACACAACACAAAATGTGTATGTGTACGTATACACAAAAACAGAACTAAGAATGTAAGAATATATAGTCTCCAAAATGTTAACAGTGTTACCCTTGTTTATTTTCTTCTCTATCTTAATTTCATCTTCTTTGGTTTCAGTAGACCTCAGGGGCAGAGAAGTGAGTTAATCATACTGCTTTGCAGTCTTTATACGGCACAAGGCCCCATCTGGTTTTATTGTAGATTTTCTTTTTTTTTAACTTCTTCAGCCTCAATTCCATCCTCCTCACCCAGCCATTTGGTTTCTTTCTAATGCTCTTTATATATGTCCTTAAGTGTGCCCAAATTTTCCACATTGATTATGAATGTCTTCTATATTATAGATATATGTGATATTATTGTGTAATGCAGCATATTTTAATGTATAAAATATAACAAAATATAGGTAATGTTTATATTTATATCTGAATGAAACCTTTTTTCATAAAGTAGAAACTGGAATTCATGTCTCTGCTTTTTACCTCTTTTCCCTGTTTTCTCCCCTCCCCTCAACCCTGCAATCACACACACATGCATGTGTGCACACACACGTGCACACACATACACACACACACAAATGAAGATTTTCTTGACCAGTTGTACTTCCAGTTCCAAAATCTCAGGATTCCTTGTTGCATATATTGGTTGATTCCCTCCCTTGAGCTCTCTGATATATGGTTTTGTATGAAGTTTTTAACATGATTTTTCTCAAGTAATTGAGCTCCTAGTTTTTAGCATAGTACAGCAGAGTTTGAACAGAGAATGACCAATGGCAATGCAGACAGCCTTATTGGACTAAGGATGGCATTTTCTGGTGATTCGTATGTTTGCCTTATCTTCCCCAGTCTAGGCTCTATTCAAGCATATGGCAAAAGGGACACACCATTTGCAGTTAGAGCAATATTTGTTTCCTTGCCCTGCCAGCTACTAGCAAGCTAAGTGACTTGAGCCTTAATTTCATCATTATGCCTTAAAGCATTTCAATGAATCTTAATTGACACCCAGAAATACACATTTTTTAACCTTTTGAAATTTGTTGATACTTATTTTATGCCCCAGCATATGTAAACACTTGATAAGAAGGTATATTCTTCAGTTGTTGGTTGCAGTATTCTATAAATGTCAATTAGGGCAATGTAGTATCGTTGTTCAAATGTTTTCCTCACTTACCAATGTTTTGTCTACTTGTTCTTAAAAAGTCTGCATTTGTGATTGTGGGTTTGTCCCTTTATTTCTACTTTTCTCTTCATTTTTGCTTCATATACTTAGAAGCTGTGCATACATTTAGAATGATACCTTATGGAATAATTGACCCTTTATTATTATGAAACATTATTCCTTAACTCTGTAATATTGTCTTGAAATTAATTTGTATCATGTTAATATAGGCCTACCTGCTTTCTTTTGCTTACTGTATGATTAATATTTTCTCATCCTTTACTATTAACCTATCTGTAACTTTGTAATTAAAGTACATCTCTTGTAGACAGCATATAATTTGTGTTTTTTTTTTAATGCAGTCTGATAATCTCTGTCTTTTAATGATAGTATCTGGCCTATTTAGATATATTATAATTATTAATATAATTGGGATTAAGTCTACTCTCTTGTTATTTGTTTCTAACTATTGCTTCTGTTTTTAGTTTCTCTATTCTTTTCAGCTTTGTTAGGATTAAGCATATATTTTAATATGAAATTTTAATTCTTCTGGCTTTTTGGCTATATGTATATGTGGTATGTATATTTGTGTGTGTGCGTGTGTGTATATATATAAATATATATAAATATACATGTAAATATATATAAAAATATATGTAAATACATATATAAAAATATATATATGTAAATATATATATATATATTTTGGTATGTGGTTTCTCCAGAGATTGCAATATTTATTCTTCACTTATCACTGTATACTTAAAATAAAATAAGAGAATGTTATAGCAGTAAAATTTCACTTACCTTCCACCCATCTTTTGTGCTATTTTGTCATATATTTTTCATCTGTGTAATAACCCCACAATACAATGTTGTTATTTTTGCTTGTAACAGTGATCTTTCAGATGCATTAAGAGAAGAAAACCATAATCTTTTATATTCACCCAGATATTTACCATTTCAGGTACACTTCATCCTTTCCTACAGATCTGAATTTTCATCTGGTAACATTGCCCTTAAGACTGAAGAACTCCCTTTAGCATTTCTTGTAATGCAGGTCAATTAGCAACACATTTTCTTGTGTTTTTAATATAAAATTTTGTTTTGGAAGGATTTTTTGCTGTCTACAAAGTTCTTGGTTGATGGTTTTTTACTATCAGCACTCTAAAACAAATTCATTTCATTGTTTTCTGACCTCCATTGTTTCTGATGAATGTTAGCCATTATTGACATTTTTGTTCCTCTATATGTGATATATCTTTTTCTCTATCCACTACTAAGATTTTCTTTTTCTTTTTCTCATTGGCAGTCTTATTCTGATGTGTCTAAGTTGATTCTTTGTATATTTATCCTGTTTTGGGTTTGCTGAGTTACTTGGATCTGCAGCAATAGTTTTTAACCAGGGACAATGTTGGTTCTCTGGGAAACGTTTGGCAATGTTTGGAGGTATTTTTGGTTGTCTTTGCTTAGAGTTCAGATAGGAGAGGATATTACTTGAAATTAGTTAATAGAGGATAGGTATGCTGCTAAAAGTTCTACAATGTCCACAACAGGCCCCCACAACAAAGAATTATCCAATTTACAATTCAATAGTGCTGAGCGCCGAGGTTGAGACATTTTCATTTTGAGTTGAATTTTTTTCCACCAAATGTTGGAAATAAAATAGTTTTTTCTGTTCCATTTTCTTCCTGCGTCCCTTCTTAGACTCTGCTTACATGATGGTAAACTGCTTGCATGATGTTGTCTCACAGGTCACTGAGACTCTGTTTTTAATTTCTGTCGACCTGCCTTCAAGTTCGTAACATTTTGTTTTGCAGTTTCCAATCTTCTGTTAAGCTCATTTAGCAAAATTTTCATTTCAGATATTATACTTTTTAATTCTGCAATTTTCTTCTACTTTTTAAAAATATTCTTTGCTGTTAGCTCATTAAGACAACCTCTTTGTTTAAGCCTTTGAACATATTAATAAGCTTAAAGTTCTTGTCTACTAATTCTAATATCTGAAGCATTTCAGGTTCTATTTCTATTTACTGCTCTTTTATTGTTCAATTTTTACTGCTCCTTTATAGCTGTAGTTTTATTTTTATTGTGTGATAAACATTGTGATGATACTTTGTTGGAAGTCTGGATTACCATTTTCTTTGAAAACATGTTAAATTTTATTCTGGAAGACAGTTAAATTACTGACATATCCTTCTGGTCATTAGGCTTGATTTTATTCTTTGTTAAAATGGGTCTATTGTGGTTTTCAACTTAGTCCTAGGAATGCAGCCTTTATTCCAGGATGTAGTCCTTATTCCTAGCGTGATGTGGCCTTTCTGATACGGAAACACTGAATATCCAGCTAAATGCCTGAGATGCTCAGCAAGAGCTTTCCATTTTGGCTATGCTAGAGCTCCAACATATGCCAGCATTTATAACCTCTGGTATATATTGCTGGTTTAGTTCTCAACCCTGCATCAGGCAGTCTCTGCTGGGCCTTGTGAAGTCTTACTCTCTATATTCACAGCCCAGACCTCAGCTAAGGACTCAGGGTGAATTTCCATGCAGTCTTTTCCCTCCTATCCCTCCAGCACCCCTAATCCCTATGTCCACACTGTGCCTCTCCCTATTTTCTTTTATATTGTCCCACATATTCCTGCTTCTTAGTAGTTTTTGTATTTTGATCCCTGCCTTCACAGCTCAGGGGACCACTATTCTACTTGGGCTCTAGATCATTTTATGGTAATAGGAAAGTGCTTCCAGGCAAAAGCTGGAGCAATTGTGAGGCTCACCTTGTGTGGTTTCTTTCTTTCAAAGATCTCAGTCCTTTTTAGACTGTTGTTTAATGCCTAAAAAACAGATGTTTTATATAACTTACCTAGTTTATCACAGGAGCTCAAGTCCAATACCATTATCATGTTTGGAAGTGGAAATCAGGAATATGCATTTTAAGTAAAGACCCCAGATAATTCTGAAACTGATGGTTGTGGGATCATATTTTAGAACTGCTGATGTAAATTATTTAAAGTAGATATAAAGTATTCAAAGTAGCCCCGGCTTTCTGAGGAATTGTCAGAGGATCTCTACTCTCCAGGAGGTCTAGGTATTTTATATTTTGCAAAGGATAAAGGACTTTTATCTGAAATGTTTCTTGGTGTGAGATCTCTTTGAGTGTGGTGTATGTGTATGCATATATTTGCTACAGTGCTGAGTTGTACTCTGTGTTTTCACCATCTTGTGTATAGACAATGCACAATAGAATACCACACCATAGCAGAATCATTGATCAAATATACTGCAAGAATGAATCATCCATACATGTGTGTGTACACACACAGTTATATATATATATTTTTTCTTAAGATGGAGTTTCGCTCTTGTTGCCCAGGCTGGAGTGCAGTGGCGCGATCTCGGCTCAATGCAACCTCTGCCTTCAGGTTCAAGCAATTCTCCTGCTTCAGCCTCCCAGGTAGCTGGGATTACAGGCGTCCACCACCATGCCCGGCTAATTTTTTGTGTTTTTAGTAGAGACGGGGTTTCACCATGTTGGCCAGGCTGGTCTTGAACTCCTGACTTCAGGTGATCCACCCGCCTCAGCTTCCCTAAGTGCTGGGATTACAGGTGTCGGCCACTGCACCCGGCCTTATAAACATTTTCAATATGTAGTTTTATATGTAAATTTCATGTGTCAATAAAGCTATTTTTTTCAAAAAGTTAAGTCATGGCAATGATTTGGGGAAGTCATTTTATTTTCCTGGTGCATCCATTTGAGGCATAGGGATACATTGCTAATATTCTATTGAGTATTAAAGTGTTATGAGTCTGGGTTCTTTCCTCTCATTGTCCAAGGGGGGGCTTCCAGCTCTCTGACTGTTATGTTCCTGACTGTGCCTGATGAAATGAAAAAAACATGGGTCTTGTCTTCACACCGACATTTGGATATATCCTAACTAAGTAATCTGGTGAATGAACTGACCTCTGACTCTCTTTTGATTTAGGCTAGAAGTCCAATGCACTATCCATTGTGCCACAGAGCCTGCCTGCTTGCACGAATTGACCTCTTTGAGACACAGTTTCCTTATCTGAAAAATAAGAGCAAAAATATATTTCAATTTTAATGTGTGGGATACTGTATATTCCTAGCATGGTGCCTAACATATAGTAAGGCCACTTTGGTATATGTGTAGCACATGTGTGTGTTGTATGTAGCACATAGCATATATACCCTTACCTTGATCTTGTAAACGACAAACAATATTCATCCACAACCACTGCTACTTTTCTGGAGAACAATAATTTGATCTTTCTCTCAGAAGTTGGCTTGCAATGGCAGCTCCAGAATTTCTGCCTTGGAGCTAAGAGAAGACAATCTTGGTGGAAGGGGAGGAGCTTGAGAAAACGCTTCTTAGAGCTGCATATGCATAACAAGCACACTGGTTTTCTAAAATTCTACCTGTATATGGGGGGTTGTTTGGGAAGACTGATAGAGTTCTCTCAGTTGCCCTTTGGTGCCTATATTGTCTCCCCTGTCTCTCTTAAATGGAACTGAAATGTCAAACAGACAATTTTTGCCTTATTTTTTTCTCTTTGCAGTTTTCTTTAAGCAGACCATCAGTCCTCTGCTATCTCTATTCTCTATCATAGACAAGGTCAGATAACAGCAAGGACGTTTTCTCTGTTCCAGGGTGGTAATTAAGAGGGAAATGTCATAGTCCATTTTATGCAATTGAAGCCCTGATCTTTTGATTAGAGAAGGGAGGAAAAAAACAATTGATGGCCCCTCACTTTCTGGAGTTGAGGTTCCATGTGGTGCGCAGAACCCTTTCTGTTTCTTCAGGTTTCTATTGAGGATTCTGATCTCATTGAATAGATTTGATTATTATTATTTCATAATGCAGAGCCTTTTTATTTGGTCCACATGTTGAAGAGTAAAGATTCCTTATTTAGACCCCTTTTCCCTGGCACATCATAAGTACTTACTTTGTCTGTTGAATCAAATTAAGCAATATCCATGTAAAGTTTTATATGAGAGTTTATTGAGTAGAATTTGGATTGGCACCTGTAGCCTGATTTCTTTGATCCTTGAAGGAACAAAATATGTTACATCCATTTGACTGGAATTCTCCTAGCACCAACAGCCTGGTTGTGAACACTGTGCCCTATCTTTATTATATGCAGAGTCCATTTTGGTTTCAATGTAGTCATTACTTTGTATTTCTCATTTTTTCCACTCTTATCAATCTTTTTTCATGTTGTCGCTCCTTTTGGGAAAGAGGAGCTAGTATTGGTTTCTTAATTAGTTCCTCTATCGCTTTGAAGATAAACATTTCCCATCAAATATTAGCCTCCTTTACAATAAAGCGCATGTTGTATTTCATGAAATCTCCATCTTTTAGGCAGGCTTTCTCAGTGGGTGCAGTGTTGCAATCAGAAATTCTGAAAACCTTGAGGAGACAGTGAAACAGTGAAAGCATCTAGTCATATTTGCTACCTACAGTTAAGCAAAGACCAGATCACTGCCAAAGTTGATCTGTTTGGTCTTCCTTGCCATCTCTGCCATCTTCTCTTTGATTATTGCATTCCATAGCAGCTCAGTTTCACATACTTTTATTGAGTGCTTACTGTGTGCCATATATTGCACTTAGGGGACTGTGAAGAGGCATGAAACATGCTTCTTGCTATTGAAGACTCAATAGCAAGTAATTGAGTTGAGGGGAGGTAGACTCATTCACAAGTAATTATAATGCAAGCTGACTGCTCTGAGTCCTAGGATGGAGGAACAGAATGAGGTGGGAGAATGGAGGCATGAGAGACAAAAAGTACCTCTTGAAAGAGGCAGGATGGGGAAGTGAATAAGAGCAGAGGCTTTGGGTCCAGCCAAACCTAGCTTCATTTCATTCTGTTGTGACTGTTACTAAACTTCACCAAAACCTCAGTTTCCTCAGTGGGACTCCCACCTGCCACTGTGCTTAGTGCAAGCATCCCATTTAGTTGTTTATGGAAACTGCTTAGCTGAGTGTCTAGCCTAGAGTACATGTTTAGTAGATGGCCTTTGTATGAGGATGATGATAGTGTTAAAGAATTTTAAAAGTGGAGGGGACTTAGGAAATCACTTAATCCATTCTCCTATGTTTATATTCTTGGAGACTCTGAGTTTGTGATTCTCCCATAGCTTGGGAAATAGCTGAGCCATCATAGTCTAGTACTCTTCCCATTAACATCCTGAAAAGTGAGTGTGGACGTACTCATGTGTGCACGTACAGATTTCATGGTGTCTGTAGTGATGACAAAAGCTTTAATAACTGGCACACTAGCATAATATAAAAATCAATATATATCAATGTAAAATATAACCCCCTTTTATTCTGTAAATAAATACACACAAGCACATGTATATTATCACTGTTTATAGCACAAATTATCACTCTAATTTCCAATTTTTTAATTGATTTTTGGACATTCTGAAGAATATTCTTGTTACTAGCTAAATGATCTCCACTTCCGGGCCATGGTTTGACATAGGGAATGCCAGCCAAACCTTCCAGCAACTTCCCCATTAAATTGATTATTCTGGTTGGGCGTAGTGGCTGACACATGTAATCCCAGCACTTTGGGAGGTCAAGGCAGGCAGATCACTTGAGCTCAGGAGTTTGAGAACATGGCGAAACCCCGTTGCTGCAGAAAATACAAAAATTAGCCAGGCATGGGTGCAACCCTGTAGTCCCAGCTACTCAGGAGGTGGAGTTGGGAGGATCGCTTGAGCCTGGGAGGCGGAGGTTGCAGTGAGCCAAGATTGGGCCACTGCACTGCACAGCCTGGGCAACAGAGCCACACCCTGTCTCAAAAAAAAAAAAAAAAAAGAAAAGAAAAAGATTATCCTAAGGGCCCTGGCACTTTATTGCAGTACAAAGAGAGTTGGGTGTGCTATTGCCTTGTAAGAGCTGTGATGCTCTTGGATGCCTATGCTTCCTATGTGGCCTGAAACGAGAAAGCCTGACTCATTGGCATTACCTACTCTGTGGCCTCTGCCTGCCAGTGCTTAGCTCCCCTGGAGCCTTCCATGGATGCTACACATGCCCCTGCTTCTGCCCTCTTGGTCTGTTGAGCAGCTGTGTCCAGGGCCACAGCTGTAGCTTGTACCACGTGCCACCTAGTACATAAGTATTGTAATATATCAAAAACCAGTACTACTGAATCTGAGTGAACCTGAATATTAGTCCTGCAAATAGCTCACAATAAGTCCTCCTACCAGGCACCAGGTCACGTCAAGATGAGAAGCAGAAACTTCAGAGTGATAAAGAGGTTCACTTCTGTTAAACATTTGTTCTTCTGAACTATCAAAAGTGAAGAGTTTCCATGGGCCATAGCTTGGATACACCAATAGGAGATTCTTACCCTAGGGAGGCTTGCTAGACACATCTCCAGTCTGGCTTTGTTAACCCTGAAATGGAACAGCATGACTTTTTTTTTTTTTTTTTTTTTTTTTCTGGCCAAGGCTGCGTGAGTTTGCTAGAGGCAGCATTTTTTTGTGGCTTTATCTTCTATGTGCCATTCTATTAATATTTCTATTCTACAGATAAGGAAATCAAGACTTCTCTAGACTATATATCCAGCTAATAGCAGAGGTGGGATCCAGATCAGTTCTGGCTGAACTGAAGCTGACATAAAGCCTGTATTTTAATACAGGTTGCCTTCTGTAATGCCTAACCTCTTGTTTGGCATAGGGGTTATTGATTTGTTATTTTGCTAAATGTTATCTTTTTTTCTCTGAAATTTTAATTTCTAGTTGGATTCCTAGCCATTTGTGGGAGGCATTCCTTGGAATCATGTACTATGAGTGCTGAATTTCTAAGAATTAAAATAAAAATTCTGCCAGGCATGGTGGCTCATAACTGTAATTCCAGCACTTTGGGAGGCTAAGGCCGGCCAATCACCTGAGGTTAGGAGTTCGAGACCAGCCTGGGAAACATGGTGAAACCCTGTCTCTACAAAAAATTAACTGGGTGTGGTGGTGCATGCCTGTAATCCCAGCTACTCGGGAGGCTGAGGTGGGAGACTCACTTGAGCCCAGGAGGTGGAGGTTGCAGTGAGCCGAGACTGCACCACTGCACTGCAGCCTAGATAACAGAATGACACTCTGTCTCAAAAATAAATAAATAAATAAATAAGTAAAATAAAATAAAATAAATTTAAAAAAATAAAAATTTCTGGTCATTTTAGAAGATCTCATTACATAAAAATCACAATGTCATGCATGGTCTTATTTGATCCTGTTGATGACATGAGGCATGTAGAAAAGTTTTTGTTCTTAATTAGTTCCAGTTTATAGGGTGGGGAGTTGGTGGGGGGAAGGAGGCCTAGAGGAGTAAAATGACATACTCAAGGTCACACAGCTTTTAAGCAGAAAAACCAAGTTTCCAGTGTGAGACCTCTCTTCTCAAAGTCTGTTACATTTCCTCAAAGCTTCCCTGGAGTGAGATGAATGGGGAATGAGACGTAAGCAGCCTTTGGAGCCAAAGTAGTGGCTTTTTCCATGGTATATCTACTTGTTATGCCCATACGATCCATTTCTCTAACTGCTGGGAGCCAAGAGCTGAAAAATCTGTTACAAAGAAGGATGATGAAGCCCTTTGTGATAATGACACGAGTTCCTTCCTTGCCCTTTGCCAAGCACTGTGAAGGAATGGCCTTTCCCTAGAGTGGGGCATCTCTACAGAGTCACTTTAGTTTCAGGGATTTCTATCCCACAGTTGTCAATTTTATAGAAGCCAGGACAAGACATTTTTAACATTGTGACTCTTAACCACTGAGAAAAATGCCCACTGGTGAATGGGAACATGAATATGACATGATTGTAATGCCAAGTTCACTTTATCAGTCGTCTCTCCAAAAGGCTGATCCTGAACACTATGGGATACTAACTCACTTTACTAGACCTGGATGATGAAAACATTCTGGAAAGAGGAAAAGTGATGTTCTGTGGAAGTGTTTTTGTGGAGTCCCAGAGGATTCACTGAAGAAGGCTGATGTCCCAAGAACTGCAGTTGGTGCCAAGTGTTGGTTGAATTCTTGAGCGCAAGAACTGCAGTTGGTGCCAAGTTGCTGCCCATCTCCTCCCTGTCCCCAGCATATTAGATCATCTTGAGAATTGATGCTGGAGCTGAGACAGTTACCACTGTGATGAAGCTGGGTCTGAAGTCTTAGAATAAGTCAAATGTAGAAGGATGTTCCTTCCTGGCAAGCCCCTAGCCTGCTTGGAGTGAGGGGGGCACACAGGCTCTTGGAGGGCTGTTGGCAGCCTTTGCCTGCCTCTCCCAGGCCAGCTGAGAAACTTGTGTGGCTGTGAACTGTGATGAATCACGCAAGAGGAAGGAGGTCTCTACAGCTGTTGAGGAAGGACATATCAAACTTGAATAGCATAGCACTTGGCTCTTTATTTTATGTAACATATTTTTAATTGTAAAACTAATGAATGTGGCCGGGCACGGTGGCTCATGCCTGTAATCCCAGCACATTGGGAGGCCGAGGCTGGCGGATCACTTTAGGTCAGGACTTCAAGACCAGCCTCACCAACATGGCGAAACCCCATCTCTACTAAAAATACAAAAATTAGCTGGGCATGGTGGCGGGCACCTGTAATCCCAGCTTATCGGGAGGCCGACGCAGGTGAATCACTTGAACTTGGGAGGCAGAGGTTGCAGTGAGCTGAGATCGCGCCACTATACTCTGGCCTGGGCGATAGAGTGAGACTCAGTCTCAAAAAAAAAAAAAAAAAAAACCTAATGAATGTAACTTGCAGAAAATTTAGAAAATATAATCATAAAAACAAACAAAAATCACTCATCATTTTCCCAGATATAATTAAATATAATTACTATAACTGTTTTGAAAATGTAGTGGATAAAAGCCTGGACTCTAGAATAGCCTGCGTGGGTACAAATCCTGGCTTACTAACTGTAGGACCTGGGGTGAATCACTGATGTGTCTTTGCTTCAGTTTCCTTGTGTATAAGATGAAGATAGCAATGGTATTGCCTTCATAGGGTATTTGTGAAGATTAAATGTGTTACTACATATAAAGAATTTAGATCAGTGGCCTAGTATGTGGTAGGCATTCAGTAGGTTTCAGTTGTTATTATTTTATGTTTATTATATCCTCTGAATTGTTTCTCTAAGCTGAGATAGTTTTCTTTTACAAAAGTAAGATTATACAGTGGATTATGTGTGTAGCCTGCTTATTTTTCATTTAGCCTTTGCCATGCCCATCTGTACTTTTCTGCAAAATGATTTTAGTAGCTAACCATATGGCGTTATTAGAGATATTTAACAATTCCCTTACTATTGAAAAAAATACATCATTTATAGCCTCTTGCCATGGTAAACACTATCTTGATGAACGTCTCTTTTTGGTAAGTTTTTGCATACCATCCTTCTTTTGGTGACAGTATTTTATGGGAGAGCATTTCTTCTTAGAGGACCAGATGGAATTATCCACAGCCCAGGGTGCCATAGGCATGTACTGAATAAGCATATGAGGGGATGATCACTATGCATTATGGACACTCCTTCTCCTTCGATACCGCTTCTCACAGTGTTTTGTCCACGGCTAAGAAATCAATAAAATGTTTATGAAAAGCAGCCACACTTTTTTATATTTTCAGTTACATTAAGGCAGTTAAGACTAGCCCTAGCATTTGTGTTTATCTTCTTTATATAATTTCTAAATGACTATTGAATCATCTCAAATCTCTTTTGGAATGAAGCTCGATACAAATAAATGATCAAACAGCCAACTAGCAATCTAGTGGGAGACAGAAATTCTCTCCCAGGAAACACAAATTTTATGTCACTCTTGACAGCAAGGACTGGTCAGGTTCCTACAACTTGGAAGGAATAGGATACTGCGTCTAGTTTCCCAAACATTAGGAATCCCAAGGAAAACTTATTTCTTACACCCTTAAAGTGACTCAGAGGTAAAAGTGCAATTCTCTGATGTTTGTCTTTGGTGGGCTTAGATTTTCACACCACAGACATCTTGAAACAAGAATCTACTTGGAGCCTTAGAGGCAGTCCTGGACCTTTCTCTTTGGATGGCACTCACATGCTCTCTCAACTCTGATGTCCTCACCTTCACTCTCTTACACCCTCAAATCCCTGAGGACCCTTAGTAAGCAGAGTGTTCTTTCCACTGGGTGCCATTTTAGCCAAAGTATTTAGAAAGGTGTTGGAGGTAGCAAGCTCTGCATTCCTAAGAACACAAGTGGTGTTAACCATCTGATGCAAGGGTTGGAAAACTTTTTCTGTAAAGTGCCAGAGAGTAAATGCTTTAGACTTTGTGGGCCGTAAGATCTGTGGCACTACTATTTTAACTCTGCATTGTAGCATGAAAGCAACCATAGGCAAGATGTAAACACATAAGGGTACTTTACTTCTGGACATTGAAATTTGACCCTCATATCAGTTTCATGTTATGAAATATCATTCTTCTTTCTACTTTTTTCAATCATTTAAAAATGTAAAAGCCATTGTTATTTCACAGACTGTACAAAACCAGGCCGTGGACTGGATCTGGCCCATGGGATCCAGTTTGTTACCCCTTGATCTACTGTGGTCATTGTTTGTCTTCTGCATTTCTTTCTCATTGCACCATTTTCTTCTTTGTTGTGCCATATTTTGAAACCTCTCTGGCCTTTCTCTTAACTAGCTGAGGCTAAAATATTTGCAGAATCTGCACTTTTGGCACTTACGTGGCTCATCAGGGAAAGCCAGAATATCTACCTAAAAGAACCAGTAGAGCAACATCAAATAATGCCCCTCTTCTTTTTTGTGTGGCCTTGCCAGTTCAACGTATAATTTGAATATATGAAGGTTACAGATGGACTCTGGCAAGTTCTGATTTCTGCAGCATTCCAAAGCTCTAATGAGCAGAGCATGCAGCCTGAGGGATGGTGAGAGTCTGATTTTTAGATAATCAAGGATATTTATATCTTTTAATAGGCTGGTGCCTTGTAGTTCTATTCCAGCATAAAACTGAGAGTTGAAGAGACATCTAATCAATTTGATGTCCTCTCTTTAACAGTTATATATCAAAGGGGTGTTCAGGCTGAACACATGAAAATGTTACAGGGATGGAAATGGGAGAATTATAAACATTTTATGCTGCTCTATCCTCACTATATTTAAAACAAAAACATGATACAGATTTTTACATGGTGGGGTGTGTTTACAGGGAAATAATGTGCTCTATTTCATATGAAACAGGACACAAGAGAGCATTCTCAGATTTGTAACACTAGCCGTAGTCTGTGGAGGTGCCCATTAGACCTGTTCCTGGCCTTTTATTCAGGGCTGTGAAGCAGTAGGGGCGACAGAGGCTCGGCTGCCTGCGTAATGAGATTGACTTGGTTTGCCTGGCATGCAGCGATTTATGAGGGTGCTTATTGTAGGGATATCTGCCGCTGAGAGCAGCCAGATGAAAGGTGTGTGGGTGAGAGGTGGAGGAGAGCAGGGAATAGGAGAGAGGCAGTTGTGTATAGGCAGGTAAGGCTCATCTTGATTATAGTTGTTGGAATCCTGAGCTGAGTGAAGATGTAGAATAGTGTGAAATGGTAGATTAGCAAGGCTTTGGAATTGCACAGATATGGGTTTGAATTGCTGAATCTTCCACTCGTTAACTGGACTCTTTGGTGAGTTACTTTCCTTCTTTGAGCTTCCATTGCTTCATCTGTAAACTGGGGATAATAACCACTTCCACTCTCCCGCTATATGAAACTGTACTATCATAAAGGTCTGAGCACAGTTCCTGTTGCATTGGAGAGCTCAGTTAGTGGTAGAGATGATTAATGTTTGTCCATATGTCCATTCATTGTTTGTTTACCAGTATTCAATGTGCTTTGCAATTTCTAACAGAGCCTCATTTTCTAATAGATGTCTAATGGTGACTTAGACATCTGTTAGGTATCAATAGCTCTTAAGATCAGGATGGAAGAACATGACAGTCAACACGTATTTATAGATATATGTATGAACATCTAAATGGCATGTAGGAGTGTACTGGTACCTGAAATATGATTGAAAGAACAGCCACCTGGCCAGTAAGCACAGTAAAAGATACTTCACCTCACTAGTAATCAGGGAAATTACCAAAATAGGACCAAAGTGAGATACTTATTTATACTTGACAAAGTGGTAAAAATGTAAAAGTCTGACAATACTAAGTGTTAAGGAGAATATAGAGTGAAGGAACACATAGGTACTAGTTGTAGGAATTTAAACTGCTGTGACTGCTTTGGAGAATGGTTTGTCAATATCTAGATATATGAAGATGTACATACCTTATTTACTGGCAAATTCTGCTTGTAGGTATAATCTAGAGAGAGTCTTATGTATGTTATCAAAGTCATGTGTTCCTCACTGTGTTGCTTATTATAACAAATAGCCTACGTGTCCATCAGTGGGGTAATTGATACACACATTAATTGAGCTAAAGCTGCATTTGGTACCAGCATAGATGAATTTTAAACAAAAGTAAGTGAAAAAAATAAAGTTGCAAAATTATGCAAATAGAAAACCATTTATGTACAGCTTGAAATCTTGGAAAATAATATTAATACATTTTTTGTGGATACAAACATATGTAATACAAGTTTGAAGAAATTAATTGGAATGACAAATATAAAATTCAGGCTGATATTAGGAGAAGAAAGTGGGATGTGATTGGAAGGGTTGCCTGGGGCTCAATCTCAACTCTGCTAGTAAATAAATATTCACTAGCTTGTATGCCCTTAGACAAGTTTCTTAACGTCTGTGCCTCAGTTTTCTGATCTATAACATAGGAATAATAATATTATCTATTTCATTGGGATGCTATGAGGATTAAATGAGTGAATATAGATAAAATGCTTAGAAAAATACCTACCAGATAGTAAGTGTTATATATAAGTTAGCAATTATAGTGCCTATTACGTGAATATTTTTATTATTCTTTATTTTGAAAATCTTATATATTGCAATTTTTGAAAAAGAATAGATGCCATTCTTGTCTTTTGTCATCATATAGTTGGAAAGTGAACAAAGATTAAAAATACCATCAATACAGGAATTTCAGGATGTGGCATAATAGAGTTTAGCTACGTTCTCTTGACCCCTAGATTTATTAGGTACCATGCCAACAGCTTTATATGCATTTATTTAATCTTTCCCTATGGAGTAGGCACAATTTTTATCCCTATTTTACAGATGGGAAGAAAGAGATTTAGAAAGACTGACTTCCAGGGTCACACAGCTAGGGGTAGCAAAGCTGGGCAGGAACCCAGGTGAGAATGACTCACGCTCTTGACTGCTAGACCTTAAAGCCCCACCTGGCCACTGTTCACATTAACCACCTCCTCTACACAGATTCCTGCTTCCTTCCTGTATCAGCCTGCATAGGTTAGGTTGTGCTTTGGTTATGAACATTCCCAAAAGATCAGTGGCTTCTATTAACAAACAGGTGTTTCTTACTGTATTAGTCTGTTTTCACGCTGCTTTAAAGAACTACCTGAGACTCAGCAATTTATAAAGAAAAGAAGTTTAATTGATTCACAGTTCCACATGGCTGTAGAGGCCTCAGGAAACTTACAACCATGACAGAGGGTGAAGGGGAAGCAAGTCACATCTTACATGATGGCAGGACAGAGAAAGAGAGCAAGGACGGAAGTGCCACATTTTAAAACCTTCAGATCTCTCACTGTCATGAGAACAGCATGGGGAAAATCCACCTCCATGATCCAATCACTTCCCACCAGGTTCCTCCCCTGACCCGTGGAGATTACAACTTGAGACGAGATTTGAGTGGGGACATAGAACCAAACCATATTACTTACTCATGCCAAATATTCATCAAAGGTCACCTGGGTCATCAAAGGTCATATGCCACATAGCTCCTTTCTCTGGGACCCAGAAGTCCTGGACAGAGCAGCCACAGTCTCCAACCTTGCTGATTGCTATGGCAAAGGGAGAGAGAGATACAGAGAGAGAGAGAGAGAGAAAGAGAGAAAGAGAGAGAGAAAAACTATGGAGAATATCACATTGACAGTTAAATGTACCCTGGAAGTGATGCACAACATACACTGTGATACACAGCACTTCCCCTCACACACATAGGCTGGAGCAGTGGTTTTCAACCAGGGGTGATTTTGCCTCCACTAGGGGATATTTGCCAATCTCTGGAGACATTTTTTATTGTCACAACTCAGAGGTGGAGTGGGGGTTGGGGCAGGTGCTACTGGCATCTAGTGAATAGAGGCCAGGAATGCTACTCAACACCTTGCAGTGCACAGGGACAACCCCCTCAAAACACGCACAACAAAGATGTATTTAGCCTAAAATGTCAATAGTGCTGAGATTGAGAAACCCTGGACTGGAGCTAAGCACAAGGGGCCAAAAAGCGCAATTTTAAGAAGCTATAAGGGAAGAGAACCTGAAATATTTGACAGATAGCACTAATAGCTGCCATGCATCCTAAGGCCTAAAAGCTGTACTAAAGCCCCTTCAGAAGGTGTTTTTCATGATAGAAGTGAACCAGTGCTTTAAGGGATAGCCATGGAATGGGGCTTCTAGTATAGTCAGCTTCATCAAAGGGCCGAGGAGTGCCCTGGACTCACTGAAGTTGACTACTGCTCTTCCTCAGCAGTCTCTCTGGAGCAGCACTGTCCAAATGTAGTACAATAAAGGCCACATATGTAGCTTAAAAATTTTCAGTATCCACACTAAACAGGTAAAAAGGAGCAGGTGAAATTGATTTTACAGCTATAATTTCTTTAATTCAATATATTTAAATTATTATTTCAACATGTAATCAGTATAAAAATATTGAGATACTTTACATTCTTTTTTTTTTGCAGCAAGCCTTTGAAATGTGTTGTGTATTTTATATTTACTGCACATTTCAGTTGAGACTAGCCATATTTCCGGCGCTCAATTGTCACACATGGCCAGTAGCGGCAATACTGGAGGTTTCTGTTCCAGGGACTCAGTGAGGGGCTGACCTGGGTCTCCCCTGAGGACCAGTAGCAATGCTATAACTCAGAGTCTATAAGTTCTGAGAGTGGGACACAATTTCCAGGAATATCTGTCCCAGACTCTTAAAGACAGTCTGTGTATGTTTTAAGAATGAAGAGGGATTGGTTTTCCGTGGATTCTCTGCCATCACCATTTTTGTTTGTTTTTTTTTTTTTTTTGGCAGGTGCCTCATCTCCAGACATGGAGCCCAGCTATGGGGGAGGTCTCTTTGACATGGTAAAAGGAGGTGCAGGGAGGCTCTTTAGTAACTTAAAGGACAACTTGAAAGACACCCTCAAAGACACATCTTCTAGAGTGATACAATCTGTGACCAGGTACGCACATTCTTCCCAGTTAATTTAGTGGATCCCCATGCTCTCAAAGGATCTGGTTACCTGCTGACTGCTTGTCTGGCTCAAAGAGTGTCAATTTTGGGATATAATTTTATGGGATCTGATGAACTGAGAAATGTCATTGAAGACATAAAGTTAAGTCCTTTAGAAGCTATAAGCACGGGCTGGGAGGACTCAGTTCATTGCCACATTAGAGTATAATGGTTGCCCTCCCTGTCTTTAGAATCAAACATCTTGGGTTCTAATGCAATATCTGCCCTTGTTAACTAAGAGCCCTCAGGCAAGTTAATTAACCTCTCAGAGCTTTTTTTTGAGCTTTTTTTTAATACCCTGACAGGATTTGTGTCTTTGGGTTGTTTAGGGATTAAATGAGATTAAAATATACAGACAATCTGAATAAGCATTACCTACGGATTGTAATCAAATCAGAACTTTGTTTTTGTTTCCTACTAGCCCTTTAACATTTATTCAGTGAGAGAAGTTTCCTACTCTTCCACTGTATGAAAATTCTTATAAGCAGGTCATAGGAGTTATTTTTTATTGTTTAGTATTAGAAAATTCTAGGGTCACTTTGAGTTACAATATGCAGTTCTTAATCAGAAATTCAAACTTCAAGTACATTATATTAATCAAAATTTTAATCTTTGTTCAAAGATAAAACTATTCTTACCTCTGATTCTCAACCAGGGCCTGGTAGGCAGAAAAATGGTGTCATTTATTTTTTCTCAACCACTTCTTCCCCTACCCCTTAGCCACTTACAATTATGGAAGATATTTCCAGGTAGGCAAAGAAGCTAGAACAATTGGTGTTGATAAATAAGCAGAGTTTTCTATTCTGAGATTGATTCAGATCATGAAGTGGCATCTACAAGGGCATTAGAATGCACCAGTTGGAGTGGCATATTTATACCCCTGAGGTCACGGGCTTTCTTTTCTCAGTAATCCTTCCTTGTTGGAGAGAAGGGCTGGAGGGGAGTCGAAACATGCCCCCTGGACAGCGGTGTCCCAGTTCATATGCGCAAGTGATTGAGAGAGAGAAATCTTGGCATATTTGGATCATTTTAATGAGTGCCCATTTTTGTCTTGCTTTTAGCTACACAAAGGGAGATTTAGACTTCACTTATGTTACCTCCAGAATTATTGGTAAGTTTCTCATGTTTATTAACAGTCCTTTGGCTCAGTTTCCAGTTGCTGCCCATCGTTATAGCAGACGTAAACATTTAACCTGTTTTCTTTCTGTGTGATCTCTCTCCTAGTGATGTCCTTTCCTCTGGACAATGTTGACATAGGATTCAGGAATCAGGTTGATGACATTCGAAGCTTTTTGGATTCCAGACATCTTGACCACTACACAGTATACAATCTGTCACCTAAGTCTTATCGAACTGCCAAGTTTCACAGCCGGGTAAGGATTTTTAGCCCTGAGATCATACTGTTGAAGACGTGATGGTGCTTTTCCTCCTCAGAGATACCCTTAAAGCACATGCCCTTAGGCATCTGAAGCTGAAAAACTATACACTCTGGACACTTCTGTTCACAAAATATTTATTAGGCTGCTATGAGATATCCTAAAGATTTTCCTTGGGTGAGGATACTTATAGGAAAGTGTATCTGTCAATGAAATACCATCGAAGTTGGGGTCTCAAGTCTGTTGGTGCCTGGTTGTTCCATGGCACAGTGTTCATGAGGCTTAAGTTGGAGATTGAACTGCTGCTAGGGCAGTTGGCTGCCTTCATGCTGTTACACTAATTATGCCGTTGACCCTTCTTTATTGCTACTTGGTATCAAGATAAGGCAGTGTGGATAGACCGGTACCGACAAGTATTAATGGGAACGTGTTTCCATTAATATATTTTAAGAAGTTTTTTGAACTAGAGAGAGAAATATTCCTAGTTTCAGCTTGGTTTAGGAACTGAGAGTTGGCTTAGGTTTGAATCTGATATCGAGCCTGATATTTCTGGCCACTGAATTCTGACTTAATCACTAAAAAAAGGCATTTTTTTCCCCTCTCAAGAACATCTCTAAATATTTTTGACTTAGCCTTTAGATATGATTGGTTCTGCAACTTCATTTGGGTCTATTAATAAATAGAATGGACTTTCTATGCATGGATCCTTTAAAAGTGAAAGTTGATGTCAAATGTGTAAAATGATAGCTGGTTGACAATGCTGTGTATCTAGGATCTTAGCTTTGATGCTGGAACACACTTCGTTCCAAATTCCAGTTACCATTGATAATCTCTAGGCCTCAGTTTCCAGATCTGTAACACACACAAGAAAATTGGTGTACATGCTTTATATGGCTCCTTCCTGCCCTAATATTCAATAAGCGATGGGAGAGTTTTAAGGACCTCTTTTTCAGCGCATTCTGAGAACAGTCTCAAATTTTGGTGTGCATCAGAATCACTTGGAGGGCTTGTTAAACACAGACTTCTGATTCAGAAGGACAAGGGAGGCATAAGAATCTGCATTTCTAACAGCTTCCTGGGGGCTGCTCCTGATGTTGCTGCGGGGACCACTCTTTGATAAAGCACTGATAACGCCATTCTGAAGTGGTTTGATCTAAATTGCCATTCTATAATGAAGATTTTAAATGCATCTCTTTAAAATCTTCTGTAATAAAATAACCTTCCAACTCTTATTCCATCTATTAGCTAATTCAGAACAAGTGAATTAACATCAAACAAAAATGTGGATACATATTTTGTTCTTAATGTAAGGCAAATCTTTTGAATTATTTTTCTTGACTGGAGGCTAAGTCAGTGCCATTATTTTCATAATTTAAGGACTGTGGAACATCCTACACAATATTTCATAGAAATTTTATTTGACCTTGAAAGATCTGTGATAATCTGGAGCATTTTCCCTCTGAAAGTAAATAAAGATATGATATCATTATAGAAGCATTTATACATATAAAGATGTCTCTTTGTATAATGTTTATAAAAGGCAATCTCTATAAAGATGTTTTTAATGAAAGGCATCTATCAGTGTAACTAAAGATTTTGTGACTGGACTTAAGGGTTTACCAAAGGAATCAGAGATTACATATTAAACACCTACCCTGGGCTGCTCTTACTTGCCCTAGAAGAGGAGGGAGCATTTTTTTTTTTTTTTTTTGGATACCTAGAACAACAGTTCC
This sequence comes from Pan troglodytes, assembly GCF_028858775.2. NCBI lineage: Eukaryota > Metazoa > Chordata > Mammalia > Primates > Hominidae > Pan > Pan troglodytes. The sequence goes on along the minus strand of NC_072398.2, from coordinate 165,629,030 downwards.
TGACATAGATAATCAATGTTTTTAAAAAGCATGAATGTGCTGCACCCATTAACTCGTCATTTAGCATTAGGTATACCTCCTAATGCTATTCCTCCCCAAAAATAAAAAATAAAAATAAAAAAGCATGAATGTGGAAAGAATTGTTAAACACTATAGATATAAAATAAATATTTGGTTTTTGTTCTCAAGACACCTAAGCCTAGTTGGCGAGAGAACCCAGGACGTTCTAAAGATAAGTACAAATAATATTTATAATACCTGCCAAGGGAGATTAGTAAAGGGAGACACCAGTGACAGCTGGACCTTAGAGCAGGAGAAAGGCTTATATAGGTCAGAGGAGTGGAGTCATTTCTTGCCTATACAAATCATAAAATATCTTGTGAGGCTCTTGATGATCTAGCCTCTATCTGCTCCTCTAACTTCATCTTTTACCATTCTTCATTGCCCAAAAATCATATGCTCCAACTAGGGATATGCATGTGCTCATGTGCACACAGACACACACAATCTTCTTGCATGAGCTACTCCTTCTCCCTTAAAAGCTACCCATGTCACACACCCTTCGTCTCCTTCCTTCCTTCTTCCCTTCTCTTTCCTTTCTCCTTCCGTTTTCCTTCCCTTCTCCTTCCTTCCTTCCTTCTTTCCTCTTCTTCCTCCTCTTCTTCTTCTTCTTCGCCTCCTTCTCCTTCTCCTTCTTCTCCTTCTCCTCCTCCTCATTCTTCTTCTCCCTTCCTCCTTCCTTCCTCCCTCCCTCCCTTCCTCCTCCTCTTCCTCCTCCTCTTCCTCCTCCTTCTTCTTCCTCTTCTTCTTCTTCTTCTCCTTCTTCTTCTTCTTCCCCCTCCCCTCCCCTCCCCTTCTCTTCCCTCCCCTCCCCTTCCCTTCCCTTCCCTTCCAAAAGAGCCTCACTCAGTTGCCCAGGCTGGAGTACAGTGGCATGATCTTGGCTCACTGCAACCTTCGCCTCCTGGGTTCTGATTCTTGTACCTCAGTCACCCAAGTAGCTGGGATTACAGATGTGTGCCACTATGCCCAGCTAATTTTTGTATATTTAGTAGAGACGATTTTGCCATCTTGGCCAGGCTGGTCTTGAACTCCTGGCCTTAAGTGATCCACCTGCCTCAGCCTCCCAAAGTGCTGGGATTATAGGTGTGAGCCACCACCCCCAGCCCATCTTCTTCTTTATTTGCCTAATTTTGCTAAGGAGAAGATTTCCACATGCCACGAGGCTTTTCCAATTCTCTCTCCTAAAACACAGGATTGCACTACATCTTTAGCTCTTCCAGATAGTCCTAGAATTTGGCAGAATGCAAGTGGATCCTCTGACCTGTCTCCTTTACCCTTAGTTGCATCTTAGGGAGGCAGTCCCAAAGCCGTAGTATTTCCATCTTACCTTTGTTTTTGATTTGCCTACATCTCTTTTCAAACTCCTAGACCTTTCTTTCCCCAGCACTAACACTGTGAATGGATTTGCATCTCATTGTTGCATGACTTAGAAAAGTTTTCTTTGTTTTTACCTTTCAGTTCATGAGGACTAGAACCATTTCTTACTCCTTCCGGTTCTGTGGAGTGCTACGTCTGAAATTAAACCTTATTTTAATAAATGTTGATGGTAGAGTCTACCATAAATACTAAACATGGAACTGGTTTTATTTATAGATTCGTAAGGGTGTATAAAGTCTTAGGAATTTTTTATTTATAAACTCATGGGAGTCTGGATCTGCCCACATCATATACCTCTGTGCCTTGAAACCTGAATTCAGTCATTTTACATGAAGATTATGTGATTGTTTGTATATGTCAAACCTGCATTTGAGGATGTAGGTAGTGATGTTGGCAAAGACAGGCTGTTTCCAGGAAGATTTTACTTTGCTGAGGGTTGTCATTCTGTATTTCGATTCACTTTTATGCTTAGAAGCCACATTGGTTGACAGGAATTGTATGAAATGATCAATACTGTTTTCCTGATTTTTCTATTATGTATTTGCATATGTCACAGAATGTTAAAATAGGACTTTGTTTAGTCTCAGTTTAGCAGAGGCTACAACTCAAAACAATGCATAGCACATAGACCAGCATTCAAAAGCGAAGTACTGGAATACCTATTCAGGACTGCAAAGGATGTATGAAACCTCAGGTGTTTTTATTTTTTTTTTAATGTTTTTTGACTCTTTATAGCCAATATCCACCTTGAGGAAATAAGAGTACTGATGCTGACAATGAAGTCCTGGAGACCAAAAAGATGCATCAGTTAAACCAGATGTTCATAATGACTCCTCTGTGTATGTAGATCTATTGCTAGGCTTCAGAGAGCTTAACCATCTGTTTCCGCTCCTTTAAAAAAATTATTGTGGTAAAATATACATAACATAAACTTATTGTAACCATTTGTAGCATAAAATTTCAGTGGCATTAATTATATTCCCAATGTTGCATAACCAACACCGCTATCTATACTTAAACCTTTCTCATCATCCCTAACATAAACACTGTTCCCATCCACTCCATGCATGTGTGTGTATGCGTGTATACACTGGTTTGGTTTCTGCATAGAAGGTTTATAGCTGTGCCCCAGAATATCAGGAACCTTTACACATTTCTTGGCATTACTGTTGGCAATAAATGGAAAGCTGGATGAATGTACACCAAGTCTAACCTGACTCCAGAGTTCTTAAGTTCTGATTAATGCTATTCTAGGGCCACTTTGTCTCTCCTTCTTCCACTGTTTACCCAGGAAAGACAGTATGGTGACAGAGTCCTTCTAGCAGCAAAGAAATCTGCAGCCCAGCTGGTTGTTTTAGGCTCTACCCTCTTAACTATTTCTAAATGACATAATCTTCTAGGATTTCTTTCCCTTTGGGAACAATTTGATTTTTGGAAAATGTATTATCAACTTGGGTGTCTTAAAGGACTCATGATTGAAGGTCAATGTTTTTACCCCTTTTTCTTCCTGAGCACACCAAAGAGGTTGCTACAGCTCCCAGTTGTTTCTGCATTGGTGGGAGGTTGGTGGGAGATTGGCTGGAGTGGGGGAAGTTTATAGCTCATACTTCATCTCTCACTCTGCCACCATGCCTCAGTGTCAGGACAAGAAATAACTGGAGTGAAAAAAACAATCCCTGGCCTGGGGGCCAGAGGACCAGAGACTCCCACATTCTAGTTATGAGGCCTTCCATGAATTGAATGTCTTAACCCTGGTAAAATACAGCCATCACTTGAAGCTGTAACCACTCTACAAATGCAAGATGGAGTTATTGTTATCAGTCATCAGACAATGTAGTATAATGGAGAGTGCACAAATTTTATTTTTTTAAACTGAGATGAAGCCATATAGTGTATACAAACTTTAGACTTTAAAAATTACCCTAGGTTCACATCTCAGCTGTTCTTCTTCCTGGGCAAGTCACTTTTACCTCTCCTTGGACTCGTTTTTCTCCTGTGTAAAATGGATATGCCAATAAGAGAGTGCCTATCTCACAAGCACTCTTAAAATTTTTTTTGTAGGTTTGTTGTAAGGAATAAATTTGATAGCAGTGTCTTGCTTAGAGTCATCATGCAGTAAGTAGTAGCTATGATTAACATTGGTAATAATAAAATGCTACAATAAGTGATTGAATTATCCCCATCCTCCAAAAATGGTGCGTGATTCATAAAACACTAGATGTAGCAATTAAGTCATACTCTCTGTAGAAGCTTTCATTCCTATGCTTAGTGAATGGCTGCTTCTGCCCATCCTGTCTTGGGCAAGGGATGATGGAGAGATGAAAATTGAATGGCATCCAGCTCTAGCGATGGTTTGGCCTCTTTTTCCCACTGGGTGGTATCATGGCAGTGCTGTAATCTGTATGGTGTCCTCTGATGCTAAGCAAGCCCAGGAGATGTTCAAGGTGTTCAGGAAAACTGGCGACAGCATTGCGAAGTGTCAGTTACTGCATGAAGCTGTGAACCCCAGAGAGCTACAAAAATAGCTTGCAGTGATTGAATTCCTTTTTTATTTTGTTGGTTTTGTTTATGCCTTAATGTTTTCCCCTTTTAGACAGAGCACATGCTTTTAAAAAATTCTAATTGTATGTTTACTTAATGGTGTATAATTATATATCAAGTAAATATATAATTATGGAGTACTTTAAATTAATATTATTTACTTGATTGAGTTAATGATTCTGGAGCTATTAGCCTATTGTGCTAAGAATAATTTAGCCAACTTTTAGCTGAGACTCATTACAGATATTGACATTTGGGGTGTGTGTGTGTGTGTGTGTGTGTGTGTGTGTGTGTGTGTCATAGCCAGTTTTTAAAACCTTCAAAAATATTGCTGGGGAAATAAATTTTCTATACTTTCATTCTGTTACAGTCTAAAAAAAACCCAATAAAATGGGTTCACCTGTTCCCTCCTCAAGATATGGTACATGTGGACAAATCTTATTATAAAAATAGATTGCCAAATGGGGTTCATTCCTTTATTCTTTCACTCATTCATTCACTCAGCAAATACCTGCTGAGCACCTACCATATGAGCAACACATGCACAGTGGACACTGGGGTTACAAAAATGAGTAAGTTATGGTCTCTCTTCTCATGGAGCTTGGTGTCTACAAGGGGAGACAGGTATAAGCAGTTTATTCAGTACAGCTTGACCACAAGCTAGCATTTACTGTGTTTATGTTGTGCTACTTAATTCTGACAACAATCTTGTAATGCTCATTTATACTTTACACACTAGATAATTGAGGCCTGGAGAGGTTAGTAAATTGCCTAAGGTTAATCAAGTAGTAAATGGTAAATCCAGAGTGAAAATCCAGCCTGTGGATTTAACCATGTTGTTCTACTGAAAAAAGCTGTAATAGATGAAAATAAACTGGGGCATGAGTATAAAGATGACTAAGCGTTTCTGTCTGTGAGTATTAGAGAAACAGTCAGAGCCAAGAGAACACTTGAACATTTTTTTCTTTTTTAAAAATTTGAGTTAAAATATGCATATATAATGTACCATTTTTACCATTTTAAGTGTACAGTTTAATTACATTTATATTATTTTTTCCTCCTTCAAACCCTCTCCCACTCCTCTTCCTGGCCTCTGGTAACTACTAATCTACTCTTTATCTTCATGAGACCCACGTTTTTAGTTTCTGCATATGAGTAAAAAACATGCAATATTTATCTTTCTATGCTTGGGTTATTTCACTTATAATGGCCTCCAGTTCCATCCATGTTGCTGCAAATGACAGGATTTCATTCTTTTTTATGTGAATAATATTTCATTGTATATGTATACCACATTTTATTTATTCATTCATCCGTTGGTAGGCACTTAGGTTGATTCCATATTTTGGCTATTGTGAATAGTGCTGCAATAAACATGGGAGTGCAGCTTTATATTCGATATATTGATTTCCTTTCTTTTGGATATATACCCAGTAGTGGAATTGCTGGGTCATATGGAACCTTCATACTGTTCTCTATGGTGATTGTACTAATTTACCTTCCCACCTACATTGTATAAGAGTTCCCTTTTCTCACATTTTCACCAGCATCTGGTATTACCTGCCTTTTTGATACAAACTATTTTAACTGAAGTGAGATGACACTATATTGTGATTTTGATTTGCATTTCTCTGATTAGTGATGTTGGACATTTTTTCATATAACTGTATGCCATTTCTATGTCTTCTTTTGAAGATCTGTTAATTCTCTTCAACTCTTTTGCCCAGTTTTTAATTTTTTTTTTTTTTTTTTTTTTTTTTTTTTTACTGTTGAGTTGTTTGAGCTCCTTATATATTCTGGTTATTAATTTCTTGTCAAATGAATAGTTCACAAGTATTTCATGCCATTCAGTGGGTTGTCTCTTCACTTCGTTGATTGTTTGCTTTGCTTTGCAGAAGCTGTTTAGCTTCATATAGTCCCAATTGTGTATTTTTGCTTTGGTTGTGTGTGCTTTTGAGGTCTTCCACAAGAAATTTCTGTCCAGATCAATGTCCTGGAACATTTCTCTAATGTTTTCTTCTAGTCATTTTATATTTTTGGGTTTTGGATTCAAGTTTTTAATCAATTTTATTTGATTTTTATATATAGTTAGAGATATAGGTCTATTTTCATTTTTCTGCATATAGTTACCCACTTTTCCCAGCACCATCTATGGAAAAGACTGTCCTCTCCCACTGTAAGTTCTTAGAATCTTTGTCAAAGATGAATTGGTGGTAAATGCGTGGACTTATATCTGGGTTCTCTATTTTGTTCCATTAGTCCATGTGCCTGTTTTTATGCCAGTACCATGCTGTTTTGGTTACAGTAGCTTTGTAAAAAACTTTGAAGTCAGATGATGTGATGCCTCTAACTTTGTTCTTTTTGCTCAGGGTGGCTTTGGCTATTTGGAGTCTTTTGTGGTTCCACATACATTTTAGGGTTTTTTTTTTATTTCTGTGAAGAATGTCATTGGTATTTTGATAGAGATTGCATTGAATCTGTACATTGCTTTGGGTAGTATTGCCATTTTAACAATATTATTTCTTCTAATCCATGAGCATGGAATACCTTTCCTTTTTTTGTGTTCTCTTCTATTTCTTTCATCAGAGTTTTACAGTTCTTCTTGTGTAGATCTTTCACTTCTTTGGTTAGATTGATTCCCAGGTATTTTATATTTTTTGTAGCTATTGGAAATGGCATTGGTTTCTTGATTTCTTTTTCAGATTGTTGGCTGTTAGTAAATATGAATGCTGTTGATTTATGCATGTTGGTTTTGTATTCTGCAACTTTACTGAATTCGTTTGTCAGTTCTAACAGTTGTTTTGGTGGAGTGTTTAGGTTTTTCTAGCCATAAGATCATGTTGAGTTCGAACAAGGGTAATTTGACTTCTTCCTTTCCAATTTAGATGTCCTTTATTTCTTTTTTTGCCTAATTGCTCTGGCCAGGACTTCCAGTATTATGTTGAATAATAGTGGCGAAAGTGGGTATCGTTGTTGTGTTCCATTCTTTAGAGGAAAGGCCTTCAATTTTCCTCCATTCAATACGATGTTAGCCATGGATTTGTCATAGATGGCCATTATTATTTTGAGGTATGTTCCTTCTGTATCTATTTTCATGAGGATTTTTTTTTTCTTTTTGAGACGGAGTTTTGCTGTCACCCAGGCTGGAGTGCAGTGATCTTGACTCACTGCAACCTCCGCCTCCTGGATTCAAGCAGTTCTCCTGCCTCAGCCTCCCAAGTAGCTGGGATTACAGGCACCTACCACTATGCCCGGTTAATTTTTGTATTTTTGGTAGAGACGGGGTTTCATCATGTTGGCCATGGCTGGTCTCAAACTCATGACCTCAAGTCATCTGCCTGTTTCAGCCTCCCAAAGTGCTGGGATTATAGGCGTGAGCTGCCGAGCCTGGCCTCATGAGGATTTTTATCATAAAGGGATGTTGAATTTTATCACATACTTTTTCAGCATCTATTGAAATAATCACGTATTTTTTGTTCTTGATTCTATTCATGTGGTATATAACATTTATTGATTTGCATATATTGAGCCATCCTTGTACCAATGAAGTAAAACTTTTTTTTTTTTTTTTGGAGACGGAGTCTCGCTCTGTCACCCAGGCTGGAGTGCAGTCGTGCGATCTCGGCTCACTGCAAGCTCCGCCTCATGGGTTCACGCCATTCTTCTGCGTCAGCCTCCCGAGTAACTCGGACTACAGGCACCTGCCACCACGCCCGGCTAATTTTTTTGTATTTTTAGTAGAGACGGGATTTCACTGTGTTAGCCAGGATGGTCTCGATCTCCTGACCTCGTGATCCGCCTGCCTCAGCCTCCTGAAGTGCTGGGATTACAGGCGTGAGCCACCATGCCTGGCCATGAAGTGAATCTTTATTGATAATGGTGAATGATCTATTTAATGTGTTGTTGCATTTGTTTTGCAAGTATTTGGTTGAGGATTTTTGTATCTGTGTTCTTCAGTGATACTGGCTTGTAGTTTTCCTTCTTTGTTGTATCCTTCTCTAGTTTTAGTATCAGGTAATGCTGGCTTTGTAGAATGAGTTCGAAAGTATTTCCTCTTCTTCCATTTTTAAAAAATAGTTTGAGTAGGATTAATATTCATTCTTTTTTAAATATTTGGTAGAATACAGCAGTGAATCCGTCAGGACCTGGGCCTTTCTTTGATAGGAGAATTTTTATACAGCCTCAATCTCATTACTTGTTACTGGTTTGTTGAGGTTTTCTATTTCTTCATGGTTCAATCTTGGTAGGTTGTGTGTGTCCAGGCATTTATCCATTTCTTCTAAGTTTTCTGATTTGTTTGGTATATAATTGTTCATAGTAGCCGTCTCTTATGAGTCTTTGTATTTCTGAGGTCTCAGTTGTTAGGTCTCCTTTTTCATTCCTGGCTTTATTTATTTGGGTCTTCTCTCTCTTTTTCTTAGCTTACCTAGAGGTTTATTGATTTCGTATATTGTTTCAAAAAAAGCAACCTTTTATTTTGTCAAACTTTTTTTCTTTTTAGTTTCAATTTTCTTAATTTTTGCTCTGGTCTTTATTATTTCTTTCCTTCTAGTAATTTTGGCTTTAGTTTGTTCTTGCTTTTCCAGTTCCTTGAGGTGTATTGTTAGGTTGTTAATTTGAAGTCTTTCTACTTTTTCGATATAGGTGTTTATTGCTATAAACTTTCCTCTTAGTACTTCTTTTGCCGTATCCCATATGTTTTTGTATATTTCCATTTTAATTTGTTTCAAGAAATTTAAATTTCCTTCCTAATTTCTTCATTGACTCATTGGTTGTTTAATTTCCATGTGTTTATGTATTTTCCAAGGTTCCTTTTGTTATCTAGTTGTAAAGTTTTATTCCATTGTGGTCAGAGAAGATGCTTGGTATGATTTCTATTTTATTTATTTATTTATTTTATTTTTTTGAGACGAAGTCTTGCACTATTGCCTGGGCTAGAGTGCAATGGCGTGATCTCAGTTCACTGCAACCTCCACCTCCCAGGTTCAAGTGATTCTCCTGCCTCAGCCTCCTGAGTAGCTGGGATTACTGGCGCCTGGCACCATGCCCAGCTAATTTTTTGTGTTTTTAGTAGAGTTTCACTGTGTTGGCCAGGCTGGTCTTGAACTCCTGACCTCGTGATCTGCCTGCCTAGGCCTCCCAAAGTGTTGGGATTATAGGCGTGAGCCACCGCACCTGGCCAATTTCTGTGTTTTTGAATTTGTACAGACTCATTTTGTGGACTATGGTCTATTCTAGAAAATGTTCCATGTGCTAATGAAAAGAATATAAATCCTGCAGCAGTTGGGTAAAATATTCAGTAAATGTCAATAAGGCCTATTAGATCTTGAACCTGGGTTTTAAAAGATGAATTGGAGTTTACCAAGAGAAGAAAATACATTGCAGACAGAAAGGAGCTTGTACAAATGTACATTTTATGATTCCTCTGACAGCAAAATGTATCTTCCCAGTTATTCTGTATTTTTAGTCAGTAAGTCATTTCCGTTCCTTGAAAACAAACACGTCAATGGGGAATATATATGTGGGTAAAGATTAGACCAGAAACAGTCCTGAATCATGTTGGGTAAAAGGGGCAAGGCATCATAAAGTTTAAATTGACAGAGGCCAATACTAGATCACCCTGGACTGTTTGGGAGCTATGCCAAACATTTCAAATACTTTGTTTAATAAACCATACTTGTCTCTCCTAAAGGTATATGAAAGTGGGTAACCTGGAAGGTCTCCTGACATTTGCCCCACAGTCATCTTGTAGAAAAAAGTTACAAATTAACAAAAAAGAATGGGCTTTCTTGGCAGCCCCAGAGAGAGAAACTCAATGTGTTTGCTTTTAGATGTCAGCTCTACCAAGAGCACAGATAATTTCCTAGTCGTATTTTGATTATTTATTATCTGATTACCAGAAAAGGGCTAATCAAACAAATTCCTCCTGCCTCCCTTTCCCATGGTCAAATAGAAGGAATTCGAGACATTTGGGATTGCAGAGCACATTCTGACATCATCTGTATGAAGCCTCTTCTTTCTGCAGAATTCCATATCTCAGGAAATAGCACTTCTTGTATCCTTCTATCCAGCCATTCAAGCTGGAAACCTGGAGTTCAGGCTTGACTCTTTCCTCTCCCTCCCCTGACACACTCTTCAGTACACCCCTCCACATGCACACACTGCCACCATGTATCACCTGTCTTATGTCCAGGTGTCCCACCACCTCTCTATCTCCTGAGTCCCTCAAGTGTGTTTGTACCCCACTGCTACTCAGCTAGCCTTAGCCACTATCATCCCTTATTGACACTCCTCACCAACCTCCTGACTGGTCTTCCTACCTTTAGGCTCTTGTTATCCATTTCTGTTCTCCATACTGGAGCCTGAAAGATCTTTGGAAATGTAGATCTGAGAGTCATTCTCCTTCTTAAATATTCTCCCAGCTCCTTAACAAGACTGTATGATCTGGCCCTTCAGTCTACACTCTCACCATGAAGGACTTCATTTTTTTCAAACATGGCCAGTCCTGACTGCAGGGCTTTGCACTGGCAGTTACCCGATAAAATGATAATAATTGCCAACATTTATTATCACTCTGGGTGTGTCAGATACTGAGCTAAGCTCTTGAAGTACATGTTCATGTAGTATCCTGTGAGTTATGTAAGAGGTACTGTTCACCACATTTTATGAAGAAAGGCTTAAAGAGGTTATGAAGTTTGTCCAACTCTAAGCTTCTCCTTGTTGTTTCTTAGCTAGATTAGTAAATATGTAATCAACTGGGGATCATGCCTTAACAGTATTTTGAGGCAAGTGATAATGTCAGCCAGTGTGCTGTTGTAACATGATTTATATTCAGAAGATCTGGGCTGCAGTGCTGACGCTGAGCAGCAGTGTGACTCTGGATAACCTCTGAGAGTCAGTTTTCTCATCTGCAAAATGGGGATTATATTAATACCTGTCTTAGATGATTGTTGCATGGATCAGAGCCAAGCAATATTCCTATAACTTAGTTGATGATCCATAATGTGTGAAAAAAAATGCATGTTAAATGAATGAAAATGCCAAGGGCTTCCCCTGTAAGTTGTGTCCTTTGATTAAAAGAGAAAAAAAATAGATCCATGCACAAGCCTGCCTTTGGCTCACTCTATAGCACTTTTCATGTTATCACGAGAGCTGGGATAAATTAGAGATGGTGCAGGACTTATAACCCTATAATTAAACATTTGGGGGGAGGTCAAAACATTTTATGCTTAATAGAAATGAAATTCTATGTAACCTCACAGAATAGAAAAAAATCCAAGGATATATTTGAAATGGTCTAGTTTAATTTAAAATGTGCTTCAAAATGTGTTTTCATACCTTTACTGAATGAGAATTCTTTAATTTAAAAAATTGCTGTGTTAAACACCCTCTTCTTCATGCATTTGGACCCTGTTCCCACTGTTCCTATCTATATTAAGAGAGGATGTGGTATCACTTCCAGAAGATGTTGGTTGGTGTGATAACCTGCTTATGAAGAGGAAGTTGCTGGAGGAATTAATTTCCTTTTGCTGTGTTCCCTTAGGTCTCAGAATGCAGTTGGCCCATTAGGCAGGCTCCCAGTCTGCACAACCTTTTTGCTGTGTGTCGGAATATGTATAACTGGCTACTGCAGAATCCCAAAAATGTCTGTGTTGTCCACTGCTTGGTGAGTAACCTTTTGTTGTTGGTGGTGATGGTTTGGTTTGGTCAAATATGGATGAGCCTGTACACAATGGTAGACAGGTAACATTTGAGTTCAATAGGATTTACTGAGCCCATATTTAGGAATTGGGTAATGTGAGAGTTGTAAAAATAAGAAAGGGATTTATTATTCTTGACTTAAAGCTTGACTACTAGTGGGAAAGGCAGATGTATACACAACTCACATAGTGTGGGGACTCTAGAATGTGCTAAGTATTATAAAGGAGGTAGAAACAGGAGTAGTGTGTGCACAGCTAAAAATGCCATTGACTTTTGTGTGAATAAAGTTAACATTAACATATTGGCATATTTATTTTTTCTTCCTGTTTGTGTTTGAATAAAAATAAAAGAAAAAAGATACCTATGTCCTTGTAAGAAGTCACATAGATTGACTGTATTTTAGAGCATTCCCAGTGAGACTAATGGTTTTTCTGACCATTGACTTCCTAGAGTTCCTTTCCCTAACTCTTCTCAGGACTCTTGCCTGTCCTTTACAACTCAACTTTCAGTAAAATCCTTCTGACTCTTGAGTATTTTCACAATACAGACATTCCCATTATATCTAAATGTCTTTTGTGGCTTTTAATACTCTGTGTCATAGTAAGCTCTTCTCCTGCATATTTTCCCACTAGACTATTGTAATCTTGCAGGAAAGAACCATGCCTTTTTTTAAACTTTCGTACTGCAGGCATAAAAGGCTTCAATAAGTGATTGAATACACAAATGGAATCTGAGCATTAATACTGGAAATTTCAAAGCTTCTATAAATTTTAAAGCTTCTATAAACTTTAGTGTATATGTTTTTGCTATAGTATTACTTGATGATTCCCAACCCCCTGTCCTTTCTTGAGAGCCAGTTGGCTAAAACAGGAAAGAAAGTTGAAGAACATTTTTTCTTTCTTTTTACTTCACATCTCCAAACTCTTGGCAATAAAGGGATAACACTTGGTGTTTGTAAGAATTTAATGTTAAAGACCAAAGGATTTTCCTTTCCAAGGCACAGCAGATGGTGTAACAGAACAGATTACTTTTAGGGACTAAGCAACCTTAAAGACCTTGGTGATTTTCTCTTTACTCAAGAATTTTCTGTAAGTTCAGAGAGCCTACATCTGACAACTTGATGGAGGAAAGATGGCTCAGTGGAGACCAGAAACTCCCAGTTCCAGTGATTCTTCATAAAGAATAAAAACCCAATGAAGAAGAAAAAAGAAGAGGCAAACAAAAGATTATGGTTCTACAGGGTGCTCAATAAGCTCACTCAAAAAGGACATGCATATGTTGGAAATGAATACCATGTCTTTGGGAAATGGAATTGAAGCTGGGGGAGGGAGTTTTTTGTTTTTTTTTTTGGGGGGGATGGAGTCTTGCTCTGTTGCCAGGCTGGAGTGCAGTGGCACAATCTCGGCTTACTGCAACCTCCGCCTCCCGGGTTTGAGTGATTCTCCTGCCTCAGCCTCCCGAATAGCTGGGACTACAGGCATGCACCACCACACCCAGCTAATTTTTGTATTTTTAGTAGAGACGGGTTTTCACCATGTTGGCCAGGATGGTCTCGATCTCTTGACCTCATGATCTGCCCGCCTCGGCCTCCCAAAGTGCTGGGATTACAGGCGTGACCCCACCAGGCCTCTTATTTTTATCTTAATATACTACTGGTTATTATATTAAAAATAATAAGCATAGTTGGGCATGGTGGCTCATGCCTATAATTCCAGCACTTTGGGAGACCGAGGCGGGTGGATCACTTGAGGTCAGGAGTTCGAGACCAGCCTGGCCAACATGGTGAAACCCCATCTCTACCAAAAATGTAAAAAGTTAGCCAGATGTGGTGCTGTGCACCTGTAATTCCAGCTACTGGGGAGACTGAGGCAGGAGAATTGCTTGAACCTGGGAGGCGGAGGTTGCAGTGGGCTGAGATCGTGCCAGTGCACTCCAGTCTGGGCAACAGAGTAGGATTCCCTCTCAAAAAAAAAAAAAAAAAAGATAATAACAATAGGCTATACTAGTCTTTTAATAAAAAACCAAAAGTTTTTAAAAGACCTGCGTCACAGGTAAAAAGAGAGGCTACATATCCAAGAGCCATGGATCTGTGAAAAGAGTGTCAGGAAGGCTAAATTCTGAAAATAAATCAGATTAAGAAAAATATCCTTTTTTTAAAACTGTGTTTGGAATAAGAACAACAACAAATTCTTGAAGCATGTGGTATAATCTTAACTCCTTTATTCTGTTTTCTTTATCAGAGGGAACAAATGTCAAACTAGGAAGAACGTAACAATGATGTTTAAGACAAAGCTGGTAGGTAGCAAGATAGTATGAGAGCCTCACAATCCTTCAAATTAATTCACTCTCAAGGCTTAAATTATGTGACACAATACCGAAAGCACTTGGAGAAGCAATTATGGATTTCATTTGTAATATGAAGAAACAGGAAGGAGAGGTGCCAGGCAAATGAAGAGAGGAGATTTTTTCCCAAAGTATGGAAGGAGGTTGATCCTGGAAAGTTGTAGGCTTGTGAACCTGATGGTGATTCAAGGCACAATTCTGAGAAAGTTTTGCACAGATGATTTTAAACTCTTAGCAAAAAAGGAATCTCCATTGGTTTGTTATGAGCACATATCAAACCAACAGAACATTTCACATGACTAATAGACTAGTTGAGATAGTTTATTGGAGTCCTGCAAGATATTTCTTAGTTTTTACTAGTCAAGATTGAGAAATTTGGCTAGGTTGTTATATATTTAGTTGAGTTGAGGTTGAATATCTGCTTCCAAAGGTAGGTGATTAATGGATCACCTTTCTCCTGGGAGAAGGTTTTATTTAGTTATTCATTTTAATCAACAACTTTGATGAAGATGTGGAAATTCAGCTTATCAATTTTCTTAGAATTATAAGGGTCACCTAGTGAATTTGGATTTTAAAAGTTCTTGTAGGTTGGTCACTTAACAAAAATTAATAATATGAAATTAAATACAAGATAAATGTAAAGTCCTGAATTCTGGTTTTAAAAAATTAAAACATATTTGCACATTACCTTAACATGTCATCTGGAAAAAATCTAGGGGTTTTAGTGGATAGAGAGAATAATAAAAGCTTATGTTGTTACTTAGCCTACATTTATACTAGCTTGGGCTGGGGTTATGTTAATAAAAGCATAGTGTCCAGAATAAAGAAGATGATATTTCTTCTCTAGTTTGGTCAGAATATATCTCATATCTTTCATTTCACATCTGGGCAGCACATTTAAGGTTGTCATTTTAAAACTTGAATTTGTTTAGAAGAAATGTGCTAAATGATGATGTCTCTTAAAATGGAATATCAAATGAGGAAGAATAGAAGGGATTGAGTTTGTTTTAAAAGGGAAATAGAAGCATTGATAGAAAGGGAGGGTATTTCAGATATGTGAAGGACTGCCATAGGGAGAAAGGAGTAGGTTTATTTTTTGTTCTCACTAAAGGATGAGGGTCATTTAGTGGAAGCTATGGAGGAATGAAAGTCAAGTCAACATATTCAGTATAAGGAAGAGCTCTGTAAACTGGAATGGGCTACTTCAAGTATGAGTAATCTCCCTGTCACTTAAAGTGTTCTAGAAGAAGCTAGGTCACATCTGTCAGGGATGTTACTGAATTTTGTCTTAATTAGCTTGAGCTGCTATAATAAATATACCATAGACCGGGTGGCTTAAACAACAGGAATGTAGTTCTGGAGGCTGGAAAGTCCAAGATCAAGGTGACTGCAGTTCTTTTCTTTCTTTTTTTCTTTTCGAAGAGATGGGGTTTCACCATGTTGCCCAGGCTGGTCTCAACCTCCTGAGCTTAGGCAATCTGCTCGCCTTGGCCTCTCAAAGTGCTGGGATTACAGACATGAGGCACTGTGCCCAACCAAGGTGCCTGCACTTGTAATGTCTGGTGAGGTCCTGCTTCTGGGGTGGCAGATGGCTGTCTTCTTGTTTTTCACATGGCCAAGGGCAGAGGGAGATGAGAGCAAGCTCTTTTGTCTGTTCTTATAAGGGCACAATTCCCATTCATGAGATCTCTACTCTCCCTACCTCATTACCTCCCCAGAGCTCCACCTCCTAATACCATCACGTTGGGGTTAGGATTTCAGCATATGAATTCTGGGGCATGCAAACATTCAGTCCACAACAGATTTATTTCTACATTGAATGAAGTTGAATCTGGTGAAGGTTCTTTATTTTATACGAATCTAGGAACATACTTTGCATGAGATACATATATGCCATATCCCAACAAGCAGCATTTACCTAACCTGTGAGCTCATTACTTCCAGTCCTAAACCAAGAGACTTCAACTATTAATTCAACAAGTCCAAAATTACTTTGAAGATTATATTATTTTTCACCAAATATATACAAATCAAATTGGGCTTCTCAGATTAGAATCAATTTTATTCTAAGGATAAGTCTTTCCTTGCTGCCTTTGATTTAAAAAGCTGAAACAAATTTTGGTTTTCAAGTGAATAATTTTTAAATGAAAAGCACCCACAGTTAAGAGGATTTCTCCTCTCTCTGTCTCTTAATTGCAAATTCTGCCATTTTCAATGGAGAATGGCTGATTTGATCATGTTCATAATGATTTTATGCATTTTCTTTGACAGGATGGACGGGCGGCATCATCAATTCTGGTTGGTGCTATGTTCATTTTCTGTAATCTCTACTCTACTCCTGGCCCAGCCATTCGATTGCTATATGCAAAGCGACCAGGAATTGGACTTTCACCATCGCATAGGAGGTAAAGTAAGCTAGATGCAGGGTAGGCACAGATGTAGTCTAATTGGTATCATGTACTGTTTTAAATCTGCCTTACAAATCCTTTCATAAGTTTCTTTTACTTTATCTCTGTATTAGTCCATTTTAATATTGCTATGAAGAACTACTTGAGACTGGGTAATTTATAAAGAAAAAGAGTTTCAATGGATTCACAGTTCCACATGGCTGGGTAAGCCTCACAATCATGGTGGAAGGGGAAGAAGGAGCAAAGGCACATCTTACATGGTGGCAGGGAAGAGAGCGTGTGCAGGGAAACTGCCCTTTATGAAACCATCAGGTCTCATGAGACTTATTCACTGTCATGAGAACAGCATGGGAAAACCCACCCCCATGATTCAATTACCTCCCACCGGATCCCTCCCACAACACGTGGGGATTATGGGAGCTACAATTCAAGATGAGATTTGGATGGGGACACAGCCAAACCACATCAATCTGGCATTATCCTGAACTATGGAAAAACTGAATTGGATTAGGATATTAGATTGTCATTCAGTTTGTAAGCCCCCATACGAAAATTTATGATGTTAAAACTAGAAGGAAACTTTAAAGAATACTTATATCCAACTTCCCTCATTTTACAGGTGAGGAAACTGGGACTCAAGACAGGTTGTGATTTGCCTCAGGTCTAATGCCCAGTGGACATAGCCAGAATAGCATTCTTGATCCCAAGCTCTAAGACCAGTCCCTTTTTGTTTTATTATACAGGTCTTTATTGAAAAACAGCAGTAGCTGGTTATACTTATCACTGGTGATCCTCCTGTGGGAAACCTGATTTAACAAAGGGAAATGCAAAAATACATATAGAATAAAGCGTTTTAAAATTCACTTTTTCATGTAACTCTGATATAGAAATAAAAGATTACAAAAGATAATTTGAAAAATGGAATAAAAAAGAAAACTGTTTTTAGATAACATTCATTTTTCTTTTATCACAATTTCTTCATTTTTAAAAAAACTACATCTCCTTAATTTTTTGGATTAAAAGTGCTTCTGATGATAAAATTTAAAATTTATCCAAAGCCAAATTTTAGCTGATAAATTGGATCTGCTAGATAAAATAGGAATAGATGTTCAAATATTGAAGTACTATAAAATTCCCATAAGCTTTTTGATTTAATAAGTACCCCATTATCAGTTCATTGGGGAAGTACAGCAATCTCAGTAGATAAAATCTTTCCTAAATTATTGGTCGCATTATCTTTTGCTAGTTAATATTTAAGAAATTGATAGAATAAGTTTTTATTATAACAGTAATTTGCAAGAAGAATCTTCATAGCAAATATTGATTGCTTGCTTCTCCTGATGTGATGGGCCCCAAGAGAGTGCCAACCTTCTGTTTCAGATACCTGGGCTATATGTGTGACCTACTGGCAGACAAGCCCTACCGCCCTCACTTCAAGCCTCTCACAATTAAGTCGATCACTGTCAGTCCAATACCCTTTTTCAACAAACAGAGGAATGGATGTCGCCCTTACTGTGATGTACTCATTGGAGAAACCAAAATATATTCGACTTGCACAGATTTTGAACGAATGAAGTAAGTCATGATAGTTTACTTCTTCCTGTGTACTTCTCAATTGTCATGTAAATGAGCAGGAATGAGTTGAATCATATTCTTCCTGCAAGACTATATCATTGTGAAATAGCTGATATATAAAAAATGTTCAACATCAGTGGTAATCATAGAAAAGTACAAGTAAATCAGGGGATGTTATGGCCCTTTTTCAAATGAAACCTTGATATAGGCTAAGGGACTAGCATAAGCTGTATAGAGGATTAAGACCAAGGGGAACATAGGACACCTGGTCATTGAAGAAGGAGATGGCCTTGATGGGATTAGGTGAGGGGTAATGGAAGAATCACTGATGAATGAGGTTTCTAAGTGAGCAACTAGGTAGACGGTGATATAATTAAAGAAGTTACAGAATCCATAATAAAGAGCAGGTGCCAGTGGGTGGTCATAGGGGATGTGGAGAGAAGGGAGTGGGTGGTAACATAACATGAAATTAGTTTGGAATAGATTGAGTTTGAGGACTGGCATCCAAGACTTTCACAGAGCAAGACATTTCTGTTTGTATCCTGATCTCCAGTGGATTTTTTGTTCCCTTTATCTCTGCTTTTAGTATTAATTTAAAGTTAAGAAAAGGCAAATACATGGGGGCTAGATGCATTTGAGGAAAATGAGATCTGCAAAGCAGGCATGGGCAATTGCAGTCCAGATGGGATGCAGAGAGGGGGCCTGGCATTAGACCAGCACCATCCTACTGCACAACCAGTTGGCACTGGCTGCACTCCTGTTTTTGCTCAAGATAGGAAATAGTTTCTGGGTCCGGGCCTGGGCAAACAGGCCTCTGGGCCAGAGCCACAGAGAACTATACCTGTGTCTGTGTGATTGTACCAGATTGGACTCTCTTTCAATGTATATTTTGGTCTGTGTTTACAGAGAATATCGTGTCCAAGATGGAAAAATCTTCATTCCCTTGAACATCACTGTGCAAGGAGACGTGGTTGTTTCCATGTATCACTTGAGGTCAACCATTGGGAGCCGGCTACAGGCTAAGGTATGGTTTTTGGAAGAATCATGGCATAAGTTCATCTGAGTCTTCAATAGGAGTATTTCTGAATCTTTTCTCCCCATCACTTTCGGCTTCAGTCACTTGTAGTTTTAGAATGAAAAAGAGCCTTTAAAGATTGCTTAGCTCATCTCCTTCATCTTACAGGGGAGGAACTGAGACTCAAAGAGGTTGTGACTTGCCCAAAGTCCTTGGCATGATGTCTGTGCCAGAGGTTGACAGCCCTGGAACTCTTAGCAAACCATGCTCTTTAGAAGCCTGTGCTTTTCTTATAGTGCCCCATTTGGATCAGTGTAAGGGAAGAGATTTCTACTGAGGATGTGGAATTAAGGGATTGTATTTTTTCAATTTTGAAAAACTGAGATAAAACCACATAACATAAAAGTCACCCTTTTAAAGTGTACAATGCAGTTGTTTTTAGTCTATTCAAAAGGTTGTGCAAACATTACCACTAATTCCAGAACATTTTCATCACTCACAAAAGATACCCTGTACCTATAGCAGTCACTTCCTATTCCCTCTCCTCCATCTCCTGGCAACCACTGATCTACATTCTGCCTCTATGGATTTGTCTATTTGGGACATTTTATTTAATGGAATCATACAATATGTGGCCTTTTGAGGCTTCCTTCTCTCACTTAGAAGCTTATTGTGTTATAGTATGTGTCAGTACTTCATTATCTTACATGGCCAAATATTGTTCCATTGTAATGTCACAATGTATTAATCTTAGTTGATAATCTCAGTTAATAATCATCAGTTGGTGAACATTTGGGATATTGCCATTTTTTGCTATTAGGAATAATGTGGCAAGTAATTGTGTTTTGATTCATCACATATTGGCTAAGTGAGTGCTTTGTGCCAGCCATTGCTGAGGTTTTTAGGATTGACAAGAGTAAGACTATGTCTCTGCCTTTAAGGGACTCAATTTCACAAGGGAAATCTATACAAGTACAAATATGCATGATACCATATTAGAGGGAGGATGAGGTGTTATAATGGGAGCAGTTTGTTTTAGCCAGCAGTGGCCTAGAAAGGCTACAGAGAGAATATGAACTTTCAAGACATGCCCTAAAGGATGAATTCATTGGGTTGGAACAGGGCATCCTGGGTAGAAGGAATGCAATGAGTCGAAGTATGCCTGTGTGCAAGAACATAGTATTTAGCGGGTGAGAAAATGGTTTGCCAAGGCAGAGTTCAAGTAGAGGAGAGGCTGGAAATGAAGCTGAGCCTATTCTAACTGGGGAGGTCATTTAATATCCATAGTAAACACAAATTCAGATATTGAAACAGTTGAAGGTGCATGTCTCCCCAAAATCTAATCTTTTGATCAGATTCCCTTTTCGCTGATTGATTGTAATGTGCTTCTCTCATGTATTTTTAGGTGACCAACACACAGATATTCCAGCTTCAGTTTCACACTGGATTCATACCACTGGACACAACAGTTTTAAAGTTCACCAAGTAAGTACTGGTTGGGCCAAAAGTATGTTTGAATCAAATTAGCTGTGAAGTGCTGAGGCTCAATGGCACTAGGCTGTAGCATCCCCTGGAATCCTGTGCTGCTGGACTACTGAGTGTCACTCAGTAGCACAGAGAGGCTGTGGGCATTCTAAAGCTTTCAGTTGAATATGATTTATCTTCAGAAGTACAAAGGGACCAAAGACTTCAAACAGAAAGTTCTAAAATTCTGTGTGAGGGAATAAGGGTAAACAAAGCAGGACAAAGTATCACTGCTTTTGATCCTTTGCATCTGTGTATCCCCTTGTGTTTTCCAGTGGGGATGGCAGTTTAATCAGTGGTATGGTATCAGCAATGACGCATCAGAATAGATGCCCTGCTATAGCACTGAAGCAGGCTTCTGGAGGAACTTTCTGCACCGACATTAACCTATCTCATAGTGTGGTCTAGGTGAACGCAGGTGTGGGGGTGGCTAGAGCCGGGATGGAGTTGCTGGGGCCAGGATAGGAGTAGATGTTCAAGGGCTCAGGACAGTGGCTGTGGGCCTATTGCACTATTTTAATAATGGATTTTGCCGTGCCAGTCACATCAGCCCTGCTTTCCAGAATGCTTTTACATGCAGTAGCATTCAAATTTGTTGAGCAGGCATTATTCTCCTCTTTTCTCTAGATTAGGAAACTGAAGCTCAGAAAAATAAAGTAACTTATCTGGTTATGACTGAGTCTTTTTTAGAAATGAGACTTAGATTTAACCTAAGAGTCAACCTAAGATGACTTCTGTGCCAAACATCATACCAGTTCCATTGTTTTTCACTGAATATATCTTTTTTAAATCCCTATTTAGGCCTGAGTTAGATGCATGTGATGTACCAGAAAAATATCCTCAGCTATTTCAGGTGACACTGGATGTAGAACTACAGCCCCATGACAAAGTAATAGACTTAACTCCACCATGGGAACATTACTGCACAAAAGATGTCAATCCCAGCATCCTCTTCTCTTCTCACCAGGAACATCAAGATACGCTGGCCTTAGGAGGTATGAGTCACCTGATGGTTTTGTTTTTCAGGATGAAGCCTCTCTGTTATTTATTTCCTGTGTCTCATTGATGCTACATGGTCTTTTTGTCTTGCAGGACAGGCTCCAATAGATATCCCTCCAGACAACCCCAGGCATTACGGACAAAGTGGTTTCTTTGCTTCTCTCTGTTGGCAAGGTATTTACAAGTGTTTCTTTAAGTCACATGGTTTGATGATTATGTATTTCTTCTGTAAAGATGTTGGCCCTAGAAGCAGACTGCATTAAAGCAGCACTTAGAGGTCATTCAATCCAGGCACACGGACTCCCACCTGTAAGCCCAGCACTTTGGAAGGCCAGGATAGGAAGGCCAGGAGTTCAAGACCAGCTCAGGCAATATAGTGAGACCCTATCTCAACAAAAAATTTTTAAAAATTAGGTGGGAGTGGTGGCAAATGCCTGTAGTCCTAGCTATGTCAGAGGCTAAGGCAGGAAGACTGCTTGAGCCCAGGAGTTCAAGGTTGCAGTGAGCTATGATTGCGCCACTGCACTGCATTCTGGGTGACAGAGCAAAGCTCCATCTCTCAAAAAATTTTTAAAAGACATCATTCAAGTTTACATCCTTCCAATTCATTCCCTTTTCAAATCAGGCAACTTCCCTACTTTCAACTCAATAGATGCTCTTAGACTGATGCAAAAGGCCATTTTAAACTGAATTCTCCCTTCTCTCTGCTGTGTTTTTGGTCACGTCTTTCCTGGACTGACAAATAAGTGTGATTTGTTTATGATCTCCCTTTAGACTGCTGCCTCTGTAATGAGATTAACACAGGATTCTATCTTCCGCTGTCAACTAAATATTATAAAAATATAAAATCAGCATTCCCCCCAGGGAGCCTTAACCACTAGCAGGGCAGAACTGAGCTTACCCTGCTGCAGAGAAAGCAAACACTTGGCCTGTATGTCTCTGCTCTTGCTTTAACAGCCATAACAGAAATAAGGGCTTGATTACTAGGTTCTTTTCTCTCAAACCTGGAGATATTTTCAGAATCCTTCTCAATATAACACTTCCAGCTGCTGCCAGCAGTAGCCTGACGTTGGCATCCTAATCAATACCCATTGGCTATCCTTGCTTTAGAGCTGGCTGAGGCTAACTGTGAGATTCAGTGTAGACGTGGGTAGTCAGCGTTTGGGTATGAAAGGCGTGGGAAACTGGCTATGGTATGGTTTATCTGAAATTATCCTGATTGACCTTCCTCTGTTGTGTGAATGTAAGATAATATTCCCATCGCCTGCAGGCTTCAGTTTGATGAAAAAGTTGTTCATAAAATTCCTTTGAATTGAAAGACTCACTTTCAGAATTTTCTTTTGAGAAATGGAACTAGCAATCCTCAAATTTGGAAAACCCAGTGGTATCTGGACAGTAGGTAGATTTCTTATCCCCTGTTGGCCTTTCTTACCTCTTATTTTCCTCACAGCGAGGGCTTTTAATACAACTTCACTCTTACCTCTCCACTGTCATTTTAGTAAATAATTTAGAGATAATTCCTGTAGACTCTGAAATAGGTTTTAGTATAGATGCACAGTCTCTTGTCTGAACCTCTCAGAGCCAGGTATGTTTAGGAATGCAGAACTTTTTGGATTTTAGAAGGATGATATGCTACATAAACTGATGTAACTTGACATCCCAAGTGATATCTCAGATAATAACCTATAATAAAACATATTAATATTTCTGCAGTAGAACATATAAACAATAGCCCTAAGTGAGATAAGTGAAGACTATAAGTATCTTCATATTCACGTCTGTCAGTTTTCCACCAACTGAATTCATGCCAAACTTGGGAAAATCTTTTCCTTTTCATAGCTTATTACATTTTATAATTTGGAATAAAGGATGTGGATCCATACTTGACTTGGAATGTGGGTCTATCTGGCATTAAATATCAAATTTTTGTGGGAAGATCTATCTCAGGGAGGGCTTAGAAGGTCACTCCTTCCCCAGAGGAGGCCTCTTTCCTGCTGCTCCTTTTGTGCTGAAAGTACCCCTTTCAAGCTGGTACAAGGACCTTTCACAGCAGAGCTCTTCTTTTCACTTTTTAAATGTGTGGTTCACTTCTGCTCCAGACTGTTAGAGAAAGGATTTGCTTTTGGCTACAGGACACATGGAGAAGTAAAGACAGTGAGAAGTGTCAGCAAATGACTAGCAGATAATGGTTTGTACTACCCTCCCTGGCCAAAGCACCTAGCATAGTGCCTGAAAAAAAAAATCAACACTTAGGTACTACTTACTATTGATTGGAGTGATTTATAATATCATCTCATGTATTTCTCACAGTAGCCTGTGAGTTAGGTACTATTTATTTATTTAGACACAGTTTCACTCTGTAGCCCAGGCTGGAGTACAATGGCATGATCTTGGCTCATTGCAACCTCTACCTCCCGGGTTCAAGCAATTCTCATGCCTCAGCCTCCCGAGTAGCTGGGATTACAGGCACACGCCACCATGTGCAGCTAATTTTTGTATTATTAGTAGAGATGGGGTTTTCACCATGTTGGCCAAGCTGGTTTCAAACTCCTTACCTCAAGTGATCCTATCTCAGCCTCCTAAAGTGCTGGGATTACAGGTGTGAACCACCACGCCCGGCCGTTAGGTACAATTTGTTATCCCCACTTTGCTGAGGAGGAAACCAAGGCACAGAGAAGTAAAGTAACTTGCCCAGTGTCATAGAGCCAGTGAGTAGTGAAGCTGAGATTCAGTCCTAGGCTGGCTCCAGAGTTCCTGCTCCTTACCCCTACACTCTACTGCCTCTCAGATGCTCAACAAGTGGTAGTTGAATGTAACGTGAAATACATCAAGTGTTCCACTGATTAGGGTCTAAAAACACTGTTTGCTCAGGGCTGAATCCTTCTGTCTTTCTGGAATTATGTACATATATTATAACAAAACCCAACAATGCTGTGGTCAATAACTAATCTCTTATGGTATACTGGCCTTCCTCAGATCAGAAATCGGAGAAGTCATTCTGTGAGGAGGACCACGCTGCCCTAGTGAATCAGGAAAGTGAGCAATCTGATGATGAACTTCTGACACTTTCCAGTCCGCATGGCAATACCAACAGTGACAAGCCTCATGGAGTCAAGAAGCCCAGCAAAAAGCAGCAGGAGCCAGCAGCCCCTCCACCCCCTGAGGATGTGGACCTTTTGGGCCTGGAAGGGTCTGCAGTGAGTAATAGCTTCTCTCCGCCGGCGGCTCCTCCCACCAATTCTGAACTACTGAGTGACCTGTTTGGGGGTGGAGGTGCAGCTGGTCCCACCCAGGCTGGACAGTCAGGAGTGGAAGATGTGTTTCATCCTAGTGGACCTGCGTCTACCCAGTCAACACCACGCCGCTCTGCCACCTCCACCTCTGCGTCTCCAACCCTAAGAGTGGGAGAAGGTAATTTTTTCTATGTTGCACTGTGCCTCTCAGATTTGAATTCTAACCTTTGGGCCAAATAGGTGGAATTGAACTTTCCTAATAAGCTAGACTTTTCTGATTTCACTGTAAGTCCTTTAGAGGAGGTCTGTATCTTTATTTAAATTGAGAGCGTAAGAGAAAATAGAAATATTGTCCATTTGGGTAGCATACTAAGGTAGTGTAAGAGTGGACGTTTGAGTTTCACACTCTTACTTCTAATTTTCTTTGTTTAGCACTTCAACCCCTGAGCTGCATTAGTCTGCTTAAACATACTGATTGATGAATTATTATTGATAAAAATAGCTAATATTTATGAGGTATTTACTATTTGCCAGACATGGAATTTAATACTAAACATTATTTAATTCTCATAGAAACTCAATAAATAAGTGCTATTTTTATTCCCATTTTATAGTTGAGGAAATGGAAGCATAGAATTAAATCAGTAGCATAGGTTTATATGACTAGTAATTGATAAGGCCAGTGTCCAAACCTAGGTTATTTGACTCTAGAGCTTTCCCTTTGTTTTCCTATAATGCCTTCCTGAAGTTATAGTTTTCTGAATATATGTGGGCTATCCAGAGAAGTGTTTGGTTATTTGAAAATATGTTTAAGTGACTCATGCCAGAAGCACAGCTTCCTAGAACAGAGCAGTTGGTACTAGGTAAGGAGTTTGAGCCCCTTGAGGCTCTGTTAGTTTCACTGTCTCATTGCCAGAGACTCAAACCTTCTACTATGAGTCATCTAGGATTTTTTGACATTTATAAGACAGTGTAGTTGGGTAAGCAGAGATCCAGCACAGCTCCTGAAGAACCCACTCAAATTAGCTGCCCCTTGGTCCTGTCACCATTAACCAAGATGACTTCACATTAGGAAGGGTAAAGAGAAATGTCTCAACTCTTCAGGCCTATAGTATCCTATAGGAACATTTTTTTTCCCCAAGCGTATCCTTCCCAGAAGGCTCTGGGCTGGTCTTGACTTGTGATAGTTCAGCTGGAGGCATCCTTCATGAGTGTGGGTCTCAGAATTAAAGAGTATTGGTGTTGAGGCTCAAGCTCCAATGTTAGCTATTGGTGGACCCAGGATGTGAACTCAGGTGCCTTGAATCCTATGCCAATGCTATTTCATCTGTACTTCACTTCCTTCCATACAGTTTTAACTTGCCAAAGTGAAAAAAAGCTCTGTCAGGAAAACAGTTTCCAAGATCCAAGATAGCACAGTACTCGATAATTGCATTTTAAGACTGTGCACCTGGTGTGACTCTCATGATTTCATTCATCATAGTTTCAGGCAGCTAGTGGCATTCCAGTGCCAGAAGGGGCCTTAGACATCAGTTAATTCTGTGCCTCATGTTATAGACAATGAAACTGAGGCTTAGATGTATTGATTGACCTGTCTGAGGATACCCACTGGATTAGTGGCATACCCAGGTCTAGAATGCAAGTATTCTATCCCCCCAAGAGGAAGTAGAAAGAACACCAAGTCTAGAGTTAAAGACCTGGATTTGAATCCCAGGACTTAACTGTCTGTGTAACATTATTGAAAAATCTTCTCAGTTGTAAAATGGGGATAATAGTTACATATTAGCATTGTTGCAAAGACTAAACTTTGAGCTCTTGTCTTGTGGTGTTGGGCAGTTTTAGTTATTGGAGAATGCCCCTAGTTTAACATAAATTGATATTTTAAATGTACTAAGTATGGTAAGAAGGGATAAGGCTAGATAACAAATAAATCCTGCTCTTAAAACCGAGGTGGGATATATGGCTTAATACCTTTTCAGCTAAGACTTCATTGGCATAATGCTCTCCTAACATCTGCTGGGCAGATTAGCCTTGTGTAGCAGCAATGGTATCGACTGTAGTTCATCCAACAGATAAGTCCAGACTACTCCTTTGTCCACAAAGATAGGAAATTCTTGGAGTCCACTGTTAGCCCTACAGGAAGTGACAATTCTTTGACATTTAGTGAATGAACTCATGGGACAAATAAATATATTTTCCTGTTGTTTTCTAGGTGCCACCTTTGACCCATTTGGAGCACCTTCTAAACCATCAGGTCAGGATTTGCTGGGTTCTTTTCTGAACACATCCAGCGCTTCCAGTGACCCCTTTCTCCAGCCCACAAGAAGTCCTTCGCCCACAGTACATGGTAAGGAAATATTTTATACTGTGTTCAGTGGAACATAGTTTTCTGCAAGATATCAGTAAGTGCTCATATATAAAAGCACCCTGTGGGTGCTTTTTTGATAAAAGCTTCCTCACACATCTCTGTTTTTGAAATTAACAACTCACCTTAACATATCAAAAGCTCTGGGCTGTCTTACAGGACAGAAACCTGATTAACTTTGTTTTGCTCTGCTTTCCTGTTTGACTATGGTATCCTTTTTTGCGTTAGAGCTACATGGACAGAATCATAAATGACCCTTGATTGTAGGACATATAATTATTTTATGTACCAATAAGAAAGAAAAAAACACTGCCACTATGAAATGACTGGAAGATACTTCTTGGTTAGAGAAATCTTTGAAATGTGGGAAAATATGTCTTAAATAAATAAAATATGTTAGTAGTCCACAAAATTGGTATTCCAAAGAACAAAGTTTGGGATATGATAGCCACTAGTTACGTGTGGCTGTTGATGACTCTACATGTGGCTAGTCTGATTTGAGATACACTCCAAGTATAAAATACATAGCAGATTTCAAAACTTAGTACAAAAAGGGCATGTGAAACATCTCATCAATATGTTTATATTGATAATTTATTAACATAATATATTGAACATACTGGGTTAAATAAACTATATTATTAAAAATAATTTCAATAGTGTCTTTTTACTTTTTAAAATGTGACTGCTAGGAAATATGAAATTACATATGTGGCCCAAATTATATTTCTATGTTAGAGACTTAGGTTGTATAGAAAGAGTAATAATAATCACATCCATTTATAAAAGTGTGTCACTTAGGTAACATTGATTAAAACCGGAGGTCCGCAGTGAGGGATAAATAACTTTGAGCCAGAGAGTTGTAGCTCATTCCTGATGTCGAAGTCTATTGAACATTATTGGCCACAACCTAGAAGGTGACATATTGTTGAAGGCATCCTGAGCTTGCTTGGAGAATGCAGTCCAGTCATCAGTTGACTTTGGGAAACCATGCCAATGCAAAAGGAAGATGACTTTTGCAACACTGGTGAAACTGAAACTTGACTAAAAAAGAGTCCAGGAACAACTTTTGTGGTTCATTTCCAACTAGTCTTTAATCTCAAACTATTTGAAGTGCATCGTCAGGACAATATACAAGAAATTCCCCTCTTACCTATGAGTCATGCTCACTTGAGAGAGTCTCCTGATTGGATGTTGACTACCTGTAGGAGAAAAGATGCAGGAATGTAGAGTAGAGTTGGTTTTCTCACTCATTTAAAATGTTAAGTCATGTCATTGCTCTGCTCAAAATGCCTCCCCATTTTACTCAGCATGAAAACCAAAGTCCTTGAAATGGCCTGTGTAGGCTCTGTATGCTCTAGCATCTCAGTGCCGGTGACCTCATTTCCCATTCTCTCCCACTTTACTCTCTGCATTCCAGCTGTACTGGCCTCTTTGCTGTTGCACTGGCTGTTTCCTCTGCCTCATACTCTTCCCCAGGCATCTGCGTGGCTAAGTCCTTCACTTCCTTCAAGTCTTTGCTCAAATGTCACCTTCTCAGTGGAGTCTACTCTGATTCCTCCATTTCAAATTGCAACTCATCTCCCTGCCCTACTCTACATTCCCCTTTCTGTTGTGCTTAGTAACTTCCAGTATATGCAGTAATTAACTTATGTGTTACATTTTTTTGTCATCTATCTCTCTCTATTAGAACATGAATTCCACAAAGGCAGGGAATTTTGTTTTGTTCATTAATGCATCCATAGTGCCTAAAAGAATTACCGGCACATGGTAGGTGCTATCTATCTTTCCAATATTAAATATAAAATGAATTAACTCATTTTCCCATCAAAGTTTCTTTGATGCACAGTGATAGTGTCATAAGGCTATATGTTTTCCTGATTTTAATACTTTGAAATTATTGTTTTAATAAGAGTACTACCCTTTGTGTCCTATGGACGTGGGTGTTCATACTTGGCAGCTTGGCAGTTTTGGATCCAGTTTTCTGTTTCTGATGAGCTGATTAGAACACGATGTTTATCACCCAGTTTAGGCCAGTTGGTACTCCTTTGTTTTGTGGTTACATTTCTCATTTTGGCCTGTATTGTACTAGTGAGTGGAAAGAATTTTCTCCTCTCCTTGTTGGGAAAGCAATGATCATTTCACTGTTACTGAATCAACTCACCGTTTTCACATAGGACAGAATATAGGTGACACTCAGATGTCTGCTTTGGGAGGTCAGATTGCCCACCTGCAAATCCTCGGGGTACTTCCCCCGGGTTTCTGCAAGGCGTCGCCAATCTCTTGTGAAAATAAAAAAAATACTGCCTTTGGGCTTAACAAATATTTATTGAACATCTATTCTGAAGAGAATAATCACTTGGGACATGATGTTGGAAGAACAAATAAATAATCATAATAAAAGGCAAAATAGAGACTAAAATATTAGGTAATTACCTTTTTGAAAAAATATATTCCTGTTTCTCTAACAGACCTTAAGTTTCTTGAGGATAGATAATGCATCTTTCAGTCTCTGTCCCCTGGTGTGGTGCCTTGCATGTGGTAGGTAGTCATAAGGGTTTGTGGGTTTGATTAGCAATAAGGTTGAAGTTCTGATACCTACTTCTGCGTCTTAATTGGATGTAAGACTAGGATCAGAGCTTAAAGGAAATCAGATAGAACGTATTAGCAAAACCGTCTAACTTCCACCTCAGTGGAATGGGTTACTGTGTAAAAATAGAAGGGAGAAATAGAAAAGAAAGAATTATTATTGCTGATAATGGCATATCCTTTTTAACTTAATGATGGGAAGGTACTGGATGACTTGGTTGGTACTAAGTAAACAAAACAAGGAAATAAAAGGTTTGGAATGCTAATCTTGATGCCTTCTGGTGGTGATGGGGTGTGTGTGTGCGTGTGTGTGTGTGTTTTAAATCCCATTTGCAATGTCAGTTTAGTATTTGCATTTTAATCATTAATTTGTGTGGGCAAAACCTAGAGGTGCCTCAGAAAGAAATTCTTCATCATGGCATCCTGTTTCCTATATAGATTTTATAGATGTATAAAAAACTTACTACGCACATGTATTCCTCTAGTACACCTGATTCCTTTTTTTTTTTTTTTTTTTTTTTTGAGACGGAGTTTCACTCGTTGCCCAGGCTGGAGTGCAATGGCGTCATCTTGGCTCACTGCAACTTCCGCCTCCCGGGTTCAAGCAATTCTCCTGCCTCAGCCCCCCGAGTAGATGGGATTACAGGCACACACCACCACGCCCGGCTAATTTTTTGTATTTTTAGTAGAGACGGGGTTTCACCATGGCCAGGCTGGTCTTGAACTTCTGACCTCAGGTGATCCGCCCGCCTCGGCCTCCCAGAGTGCTGGGATTACAGGCGTGAGCCACCGCGCCCGGCCACCTGATTCCTTTTAGCCAAATATTTCTTTTAAATTATATGTTTGGAACTTTGAGGGGGGGGGGTCAGAATGGTTTATTCTGAAGCTGTGATGAGTTTATTTTGAGTACCATAGACACATCCCTGACAACCAGCATAGTGATGATGTATAGCCAGTGCCCAGTACATGTTCTGCATGACTCATTATTCTCAACTCATGTCACAGCAGAGGAGAAAACAAAATGTCAGTTTTAAGTGGATTATGCTTCTATACTTAATGCTTAGCAAAGGTAAACTGAGCTTAAGGTGTTTTCCCCCTTTTCTTATTGCACACTGACTCTGTGTTAAATTTAGAGGTGGGACACACACACATAAGATAGTTCTTTCCTGACTTCGAGGGACTGACAATTGAATGGAGACAGACACATGCTCAGTGATAACTCAGTGTGTGGATATGGAGGTAAAACCAAAGTGAGACAAAGAAGGAGCAGAGACAAATAATATATAGTTTCTGTCAAGCCTCATGTGAACAACCAGAGGTGAAGGCAGAACATATTGAGTGTTGCAGAGTGTGGCAAGAACTCAGAAGGAGGAGTGGATATCTTGGGATCTTGCTGGGGCCATGCAGGCTTCAGGGATGGAATGGCATTATCCTGTGTGAACTCAGAAAAGTGGGTTCTGAGCTCTCTTGTTCTCATTCTTTTTCTTTTCCCCATTTGCAGCTTCTAGTACGCCTGCTGTGAACATTCAGCCAGATGTTTCTGGAGGTTGGGACTGGCATGCTAAACCAGGTAAAAGCAGGTTATTTTCTGTACACATTTATATAATTGCAAAAGCATGATCCTTACCCAAGATGAAGTGAGTACTCACAGAGTATTGTGGCCTACCTGTGTAATTTGTGTCACTTTTTCCTAAAGATTCATATTCTAGAAGAGCTTTTCCCAATGCACTTGATGACATGATAGTGCTACTTATCATACACCATTTAACTTTTCTAAATTTCATTTGCTGAATGTCTTATCTTGACAATAGAATCAGATGGATATAAATATATATCAAACTCTATCACTTAGAAACTCTTGGGTTTTTTTGGCAAGTCTGAGCCTCAGTTTTCTTATCTGAACAATGGGGATAATAATTTTGGTCCCACATAGTTGTGTAAGTTTAAATAAAAAAAAATATAAGAATTTCTGGCATACTGTAGATGCTGACAAATGTGAATATTCTTCCTTCTTTACAAAGTACTTACTTCAGGGTGGGATTTGTCTGTCATCAACAAGGTCTCCTCCTCATGACCACTCTGGCATTTATGGAGCTGTCTTGTGTGACTGCTCCTGACATTGAGCAAGTTAAGTGCACGCGTGCACATACAAACACATACACAATAGGCTTATCACAACAACTTTCTGAAGCAGTTGCTGTTTCCTTTTTTTATCGTAGCAACCCCTTCCCCACAACGTAACATTTACCCTGCCAATAATTTCCAAGTATACAATACAGTATTATCAGCTACATGCACTTTGTTGTGCAACAGATCCCCAGAACGAACCCACCTCCCCACTGACCTTCTCACATAACTGAAACTCTACACTCACTAAATCACTCCCTACCTCTGCCTCCACCAGCCCCTGGCCACCACCCTTCTACATGAGTTTGACTACTTTATATACCTCCCATAAGTAGAATCATACAGCATTTGACTTTTGTGGCTGGCTTATTTCACTTAGTATAATATCCTCAAGGTTCATCTGTGTTGTAACATGTGACAGGATTTCTTTCTGTTTTTAATTTAAAATTTTTTTTTGGCTGGGGCGTGGTGGCTCACGCTTATAATCCCAGCACTTTGGGAGGCTGATGTGGGAGGATCCCTTGAGGCCAGGAGTTAATGACCAGTCCGGGCAACATGGCAAAACCCCATCTCTACAAAAATACAAAAATTAGCCAGGTATGGTGGTGTGTGCCTGTAGTCCCAGCTACTTGGGAGCCTGAGATGGGAGAATTACTTAGGCCCAGGAGGTTGAGGCTGCAGTGAGCCAAGATCACACCACTGCACTCCAGCCTGGGAGACAGAGTGAGAAACCTGTCTCAAAAAAAGATTTTTCTTTAAATTGACAGATAAAATTGTATGTATTTGTCGTGTACAATATGATGTTTTGAAGTGCATATACACTGTGATATGGTTAAATGTAGCTAATTAACAAATGCATTACCTCACATGGTTATCATTTTTGTGGTGAGAACATTTAACATCCATTCTCTTTGGATTTTTCAAGAATGTAGTAGGTTATCATTAACTAGAGTCACTATGCTGTACAATGGATCTCTTGACTTATTCCTCCTTTCTAGCTGTAATAATATATCCTTTAACCAATGCCTCCTCATCCCTGCCCTATCTCCAACCACCCCAGCACCTGGTAACCACCATTCTACTCTTTATTTCTATGAGACCAACTTTTTTAGCTTCCACATGTGAATGAGAACATGCAGTATTTGTCTTTCTGTGCCTGGCTTATTTCACGTAACATAATGCTCTCTAGGTTTATCCATGTCATCTCAAATGACAGGAATTCTTCCTTTTTATGGCTCAATAGTATTCTATTGTGTATATACACCATATTTTATTTATCCATTCATCCATTAATGGACACTTAGGTTGATTCCATATCTTGGCTGTTGTGAATAGTGCTGCAGTAAGCATGGGAGTGCAGATATCTCTTTGACATACTGACTTGATTTCCTTTGGATATATACCCAGTAGCAGGATTGATAAATCATATGGCAGTTCTATTTTTAATATTTTAAGGAACCTCCAAATTGTTTCCCATAATGGCTGTACTAATTTACATTCCCACCAACTGTGTCCTTTTTTCTCTACATCCTTGCCAACATGTTTTTTGTTTTTTTTAATAGCAATTCTGACAGGAGTGAGGTGATGTGTCATTTTGGTTTTGATTTGCATTTCTATGATGATTAGTGTTGTTAGGATTTTTTTATACATCTGTTGGTTTTATACGTCTGTTGGTTTTCTTCTGGTATTGATCTGTATGTTTTCTTCTGGTAATTCCATAGTTTTGGGTCTTACATTTAAATCTTTAATGGATTTTGAGCTGATTTTTTTATATGGTGAGAGATAAGAGTCTTTTTACCCTGTTGCCTTCTTATTCTGTTGATTATTACCTTCCCTGCACAGCAGTTTTTAGCTTGACAATTGTCCCATTTGTTTTTCTTTTGTTGCCTGTGATGTTGGTTTCATATTATTTCTCTTTTTTAAAACTAATGGTAAAATGCTGAAGCTCAAAGATGTTAAGCAAGATTCCCACGGTCACTCAGGAATTGGCAAAGCCAGAATCCAGATCCAGACCTAACTTCGAATCTTATAGGAAAGAGTGAAGTCAGGTGACATGAGGACCTGGAAATAAAACAAACACTGGAAATAATAGTTCACACTTGTGGCCTGGAAACAGCATTTGTCTTTTCTGTGGTGTGTCCTTGTTCAAGGCCACCATTCACCCAGGTCAGAGAAACAGGGTCTAGCAACTTCTTAGACATTTTCAAACCCTGTCCTAATTTGCCTAGGAGACAAATAAACAGTAACTCTGGAATTCTGAATTTCAGAATTCAGCCTCAAACAACTAACTCATTTTCAATGACCTTATTTCCTTTTCAGGAGGCTTTGGAATGGGAAGCAAGTCAGCTGCCACCAGCCCAACCGGATCCTCGCATGGTACTCCCACCCATCAAAACAAACCCCAGACTCTGGATCCTTTTGCCGACCTTGGGACACTAGGTACAAACTCAGAAGATCAAGATACAAATAACATTTATTTATAGCTATAAAGCCTCAAATCTCAGTCTTTGGTGTTACAGCAAGCTGATATTGTCACCTGGAACCTCAAATAGTGTGTATTCTTAAGCTATCCTCTGAAACCTGAGATTGGCTTTTTAAAAAAGGAAAGCGAGAATCAGATGTGGGGTTAGAAATCATCTTTATTGATTCATTTCTCCAGTACCTAATTCTGGATGTGTAGCATGAATAAAGTTAGAGCTTTCAGGGGCTCATGGCAACAGAGTTTGGCTGCGCAAAAGTAATGCGTAGGGAAACAGTATGAGACAGGGCTGGTCAGATGGATTTGTGCCACATGATGCCAACCTTGCAGAACACTTACTGTGATGCGGTGATGTTACCTGTGAGATCTTCACACCGTTCCCCTTCTCTCCATTAACTGTGGTGCTCTCCGGTCAATTTGTAAAATTCTATACAGAAAATAGACTCAAGTATCGTATTTCCAGAATATTTTCACCATATGTTAATAGATGTTACAGGATAAGTGTTCTGAGAGCAGGTGAGATTGGGAAGCACTGGTTTCAGTGGATTTTGATTACCACTAAGAGGGACACAGTATCCAGAGTTCTCAAACTGATTTCACCAAGGAGCCTGTTTTCAAGGAGGGGTTCACTGGACTACTATGTTCTGAAACATTTTCGTCCTCCTTTTTCCTTCCTCCTCTAGGGCAGTGCAGATTTGTTAAATAAGGGTGGGGTAGCCCTGACACAAAGGTTTATCTTGGCTATATTGATAGTCTGTGATCTCAGAAAGCCCTCCTGAGGCATTTAGAGCCAGATGGAGGGAATGTGAGCCTGGCTACCGTTGTTGTCTGTAACTCGTGTCAGCATCTTTATCTTCCATTCTGTACTATTTAGATGTTTTTCCCTTTTAAGAACTCTCAAAATTATTTTATGCATTTTCTTCTCCACCTTTCTTTGTATCTTACTGAAAATTTCAAATTTTAAAGTAATATTATATCAGATGAAATTTTACTTCAATAAAATCTCATTTATTATTTATTTTTAATGCATTTAATGCATTTATTCATCCAACAAGTATTTAAGGCACTTTTGTGCCTTCTAGGTGCTAGGACTGTTTTAGTAAAAAAAAATAACCAAACAAAACAAAACTCCTGCCTTAATAAAACTTACATTATAGAAGGGGAATCAAATAATAAATTAACAAATATATAATGTCAAATAATGAAAACAATAAAAATAACAGTTAATAGTTATTGGGGCCTTACTATGTGCCAGGCACTACTTAAAGTGTTTTACATGTATCATTTCATTTAATCTTCCTCATAATCTTTTGAAGTAGTGACTGTTATAATCCTCGTTTTACAGATGAGGAAACAGGGACACAACAGGTTAAGTAACATGCACAAATCACAAGCTTTCAACACCAAGAAGTCTAGCTCTGGAGCTTGCACTCATAAAAGGTTTAGAGGTTGATGTAGCTGAGTGTGGGAAGGGGTATCAGTTCAGTTCATCCAGTCAATGGTTTTCTACCCTTGAGCATTAATTCCCTCATTTCACAGGTATTTTTGAGTACTTACTATGTGGTAGGCATTCAGGATGTAATAAAGAATCAAAGCTGATGACATTCCTGTTCTTTGAAACTTGCACTACAGTGGGAGGAAGAAACTTTAATCAAATGTAAAATATCCGCTACTGTAGGGGCTACACAAGATGGAGCATTTTTTAAAAAGCTCCCCAGGTAATTCTAATGCACAATCAAGGTTGAGAACTACTGCTTTGCTTTTAATGAGGATTGCAGTGGTCTCTGGATTTAGCTACCACTTTGTATTTCTGTAAGTTCTCTGCTTCAATAGCATTAACAATTAGACTTGCTGAGCATGGGGAGAAAATATTCTAGAAGGGTAGACATCAGAGAGTCCTGCAATGTTGATGAGCCCCATGAGTGCGGGGTCAGCGTCTGCTTTTTCACCACTGTGTCTGCAGCCTGGCATCTAGAGGATGCTCAATAGTGTTTCCTAAATGAATGAATAACTGACAGTGTGGTAGGCATATGGCAAGGTTTTCTTAGTTCTTTAGGCTTTTCCGTATTTACCAAATTTTAAAATAAAAAAAACACATATGTTCAGAACAGAGTAAGCTTCCTTAAATATAAAATGAAACCCCAGTGTAGAATGAATACCAAGTCTTAGGTGTATGTTCCCGTGCTATTGGCAGGAGGGCTCTGGGACATAGGAAGAAGGAATTCATGCTGCTAGTTATGGAATGAGTGGGGCAATGCCAAGCTTGAAGACAAGCCCTGTCATTACATTTTCCTATCACCAAGTGTTTATTGAGCTCTGAAGATGTACCAGGCATGTGCTTATTAGCATATGAGCTTACATTATTTTATAATATATAACGTCTCTTTGTTTGCTTAATTGTGAAATACTTTCCTATAGTTGTTGTGTCTTTACAGTATACCTGTGATATAGACATAGTTTTGATTAAACAGATGAAGAAACTCAGACTCAAAGGAGTGAGTTTTTTTACCCAGCTTTAGAAGAGCAAAGATTCTCTATATCCTGTTTTCAGCTA
Source organism: Pan troglodytes (assembly GCF_028858775.2). NCBI lineage: Eukaryota > Metazoa > Chordata > Mammalia > Primates > Hominidae > Pan > Pan troglodytes. The sequence goes on along the minus strand of NC_072398.2, from coordinate 165,592,137 downwards.
TATTCTTAGTGCCCAGCATAGTACATGACACTTGGTAATGCTCATCAAATAGTGGTGAATTAGTGTATATATGTATGAATGAATGAAGAACGAATGCAAGAATGAATGATAGAGCTGAGACTCAAACTCAGATTGATGGTAAGTCCAGTGATCATGATGCATTTCCAGCAGGGAAGGAAAGTGGAGCCCCCGGATCAGAATAGGGAAAGTATCTATAGAAAGAAGAGATCGTAAGGGATGAGTTATAGTGAAAGGCTTAGCAATTAGGAGAGGAATTAAGGATTACTGAGTGCAGTAAATGAACATGACATTTGGAGGTAGGATGCACATAGTCTAATCCCAGCTCCATTAATTAGCTGTGTGATCATGAGTATATCAGGAAACCTCTCTGAGCCTTAATTTTCTTATCTTTAAAGTGGAGCCAGTGATACTACTTACTTCCTAAGAGTGTTGTGTAGATCTGAGCTGTAATGTACATAAACACGTTTTGTTAACTCTAAAGAGCTATATAAATATTAGTTATTTTATTATTGTTACTTTAGACTTTTTACATGAAAGGGTCTTTGGAGATCAGCACATTTCAGTTTCTCATTTTACCTCTTTAAATGCAAGCCACAGCTGGTTTTCATATTTTGGACATAGCCCAGCTTGTACGCAGTGAGTGCTTAAAAGTTTGGAGATTATGGAATCAAGATTCTACTTAAATTCCTGGCACAAAATAACATCATTTTCAAAGCTTGAATAAGATCCTTTGTCCTGTTTAAAGTTATCAGAATGTTGACTGTTTTTGCTCTCCTTCAGTGAAATGCAAGTAGTATGAAGTTAAAACCTACTTGTGAAATTTCAAAACATCTTTATTTACTCTTGGGCACTAACCATGCTTTATAACAAAAAATGATTAATCCTAATAATTGAAGTTTAAGTAGCACCTTAATGAGTGGACTGTTTTATTCCCCATTCTTGTCATTTGGTAGTTTTTTAAAAATTTTATTCTAGTGAAGAAACAGAATCTGCTCAGAAGATGGAAGGGTGGGGAAGGATGGCACAGTGGGAAGAGCCAGGGTTCTTTTGACCTGGAGGCAAAGATCCAGAATCAAGTCTTGGCTCAGCTACTTGCTGTGTGCCTCTGAGAAAAATCACTTAACTGCTCTGACCTGCAGTTTGTTCATCTGAAGGAAAAATGAGGCTATTAAAACATACCTAGAAATGTTATTGTGGGGATTAAGGAAATAATATGTATGCCTGCAATTGCTTTATCTATATTAGGAAGATTACTTATGCTGTCAGTCAAGGGAATGGCTATTAAAGCCACTGCAAACAGTGTCTTAAGACACAAGAGTTAGAGGCCACTCAAAATAGTTTTACCTTCTTTATCTCTTTTTTTCTCTAGGTAGTTCTTCATTTGCCAGCAAACCCACCACACCAACTGGATTGGGTGGAGGATTCCCGCCTCTCAGCTCGCCACAGAAGGCGTCTCCCCAACCTATGGGTGGCGGGTGGCAGCAGGGAGGTGCCTACAACTGGCAGCAGCCACAGCCTAAGCCTCAGCCCAGCATGCCCCACTCCTCTCCCCAGAACCGACCCAACTACAACGTGAGCTTCTCAGCCATGCCTGGGGGCCAGAACGAACGTGGGAAAGGATCAAGTAATTTGGGTAAGGATAATGGTATGGGACCTAGCTATAGGGCAGCCTGTCTATGTTGTCACACTGCCTGAATGTGTCTCTCTGAAGGTGACAGTATTTTCTGGGTAGTTTCAATTCAGTAGTTTCTGAGGGAATCTTATAGTTGTAGAGATACAACATGATCCCTACCCCCAACGCTGTACCTGGAGGCTCCTAGGTTGACTATGCTCCTAACTTTTATACCATTTTGTGACCGTGGGCTCACTTGTCTGTTTATCTCCAGACTGGAACCAGATGGAGGGCAGGGACTGTGTCTTAGTTGCCATGGTATCATTAGCACCTAGCATAGTGCTTGGCATAGGGTAGGCACTAAATGAATGTTGAAGGGATATGAGTGGAGAGGTAGATGGATCTTAAAGCTGTTATTCCTTTGGAAGAGGAAGTGGAAGAAAAAGTTGGGGAATCTTTCAAGCACATTGGTCATATTTGCCCTTTGGTCCCAGTTGGAGGACTGTATGTGTCTTGGAAAACTTGGTCTTTCTTATGCTCTGTTTGGTGGATTCCTGAGATCAGCGGGGTACCTATGATGGTGCCAACACCTGAGGCTGGAGGATACTCTGGATAGGATCTTGACAATGAGTGAAAAGTAATATTTTTGCATAGGAAGGATGGTTAGATTTGAGTGTATTAAAAGCCTATTTTGGTACATTTTATATTTCAGCTGATTTTGTCAGACCCTGCAATGAAGTACATAGGAACATGGTGAGGGAAGAGGCCTTTCTCTCTATGGAACATGGAAAGGCAATTCTTCTGCTCTTCCTAGTAGCTGTAGCTAACATTTATTGAGTCCTTACTGTATGCCAGGTGCTATCCTAAGCATTTTTCATGTACAGGCATCCCCCTTTATTTGTGGTTTTATTTGCAGTTTCAGTTACCTGAGGTCAACTGCAGTCTGAAAATATTAAATGGAAAATTCCAGGAATAAGCAATTCATACATTTCAAATTGTGCACTATTATGAGCAGCGTGATGAAACCTCGCACTGTCTTACTCCATCCTGCCTAGGATGTGAAGCGTCCCTCTGTCTAGCACATCTATGTTGTATTCTCTACCCACCCATTACTTACTTAGCAGCCATCTGTGTTATCAGATCAAAAAAAAGAGTACTGTATATATAGGGTCTGGTACTATCTGCAGTTTTAGGTGTCCACTGGGGATCTTGGAACATACCCCCTGTGAATAAGTGGGGGGACTCCTGTATTATTTCTTATAATCTTCAAAACCAACCGCATATCATAGGAACCTGTGACACAGATCGATGAAGTAATTTCCTAAGTTTATACAGCTTATAAGCGACAGAGCCAGGATTCGAACCCTGGCAATCTGGCTCCAGAACCCCTGCCCTTTATTGCTACACCCTACTGGCTAGAACACAGGTGCTCACAACACCAGCATGTTAGGAATTCAGTTGTCAGGGATATGTAACATCATGTTTGTTCTTGACTAGCAGGGATATTTCCTGGACAATTCCATAGAGTCGTGCCAATTCCCCTCCATTTTTGAGTAGATAGATGTGGGGTGAGTGACTTCAATCAGCAAATACTTATGGAGCATCTTCAGTGTAGAAAACATTGAGGATGCAGCAGGGAACAAGAAACAAAATCCCTAGTTTCAGAGCACTTACATTTCAGTGTGTGCAAAAACAGGTATGTGTATGTCTTACAGTATAGAGATAGCAAATGGTTTTCAACTCAAAAACTGATTTTGGTTGATTTGAATCGACTGTATGGACTGTTATGTTTTGGTTCTATTTTGTTTTAACAAGCATTTAGATAGCCAGGCACTGTTCTAAGCATTTTAAATGTTAACTAATTCATTTTCAAAACAAGTCCATAAGGTGAGTAATATTCCTAACACCATCCCCATTTTATGGATGAGGAAGTTGAGGAATAGAGATAATAAGTAACTTGCCTAGGTTACATCACTAATAAGTGGCAGAGCTGGAATTCAAACCCAGGGAGTTGGGGTCCAAAGTCTTTGTTCCTAGCCACCATGCTCGGCTGCCTCTCCAAACAAATTGAGAAAGATTAAGAGGCTACAACCAGACTTGGAGAGAAAGAGCAAAGTGATTGACTAAAATATCAACAGAATATGGGCAGAGAAGTGGTAGCATGCATGAATTTCAAGTACCAAAACCGAGATCCCAGTGCCAACACTAATATGAGTTAGTTATAATCTGGAGGGATAATGAGCATCCTCATCTAAAGAGAAGGTACAGTGGAAATGGAGTTGGATTTGGCTTCATGATCCAGCCTCCAGTTTTAACCTTGCCACATATATGATTCTGGACAGATTCATTTTCATCATCTGTAGAATGGATGCAAGAGTCTCTTACCCTACTCACAGGGTAAGCAAGCATGAGGGTTAAGGACTGAATGCATATTAAAAACACCTTGAAGACTCCAGATGCTGTGAGATAATGATACAGTATTATGTTTAAGAATGAAAACTATAATGATTTTCAAAAATTATATTGCAGAAGGGAAACAAAAAGCAGCTGATTTTGAAGACCTACTCTCTGGTCAAGGTTTCAATGCTCACAAAGACAAAAAGGGGCCTCGGACAATAGCTGAGATGAGAAAGGAGGAAATGGCTAAGGAAATGGATCCTGAGAAATTAAAGGTGAGTGAGGCCCCTGACACAGCTTGATTATCCTATATGACAAAGTCATGTGATAAAGTCATGTGTATGGAGCTATCGCCATGAGAGTAACCTATTGTCTTAGCCCATTCAGGCTGCTATAACAAAATACCATAAACTAGGTGGCTCATAAACAACAGGATTTTTTTTTTCTCATAGTTATGAAGGCTGGGAAGTCCAAGATCAAGGTGCCAGCCATTTTGGTGTCTGGTGAGGGCCATCTTCCTGGTTCATGGATGGTGGTCTTTTCCCTGTGTCCTCATAGGCAGAAGAAAGAGGTCTTGCTCAGGCCTCTTTCATAAGGGCACTAATCCCATTTATAAGAGGTCTGTCTCATGAACGAATCACCTCCCAATAGGAAGCCCTAACCTCCTAATACCATCACCTCAGGAGTTAGAATTTCAACATAGCAATTTTGGGGGGACACATACATTCAGACCATATCACCTATAAAAGGCATGATAGTAGATTTCTGGTGGCCACTCTATTTCATTTGGTCTTTGCAGCTGTGATTTGAGTACAACTGTGCCCTTTAATAGCAAAGTAGCTCTGAGGAGGTTGCACACACTGTTTACTTTCTTTAATAAAATAAATGTTATTCCATGATATGGCAATATAGATTTCTTTTGTTTGCCTGTTCAAATGAGCAGTGGCACTTTCTAAGAGGTGATTTTGTTATTCAGATGGCATTCACATTCTAAAGATGAGTCATTAGAATTTGCTGGTAAGAAGAATGCATTATTTATGTTTTCTCTTTCTGCCTTGAGAGCTTTTTTATTAAACCAGATTGACTGAAGCCCCCAGGATCTTTTCTCTACCGATAGAGAAATATTTATGTACCTGAGACTTACCAATTCCTGCAACATTAGACCTGGAGCTTTGGAAGGTAGAGGAGAGAAAGGCTGAGGGAAGTGTGGCTCCTGTCTTCCCCATTGTCTCCCTCTACTTTTAGCCAAAGCAGTTCCACTTTTCTCTCTTTCTGATTCTGGAGGTTTAGGTAAAATTAGATTTGAGGTTTTTCCTCAAATCAAATCAACATACTTTTTTCCTCAAATCAACATACTGTTTTAGTATGTTTCAGCATTTTTTTCTTTTTTAAGTTTGCAATTCAGCGAATCTAACCCCTTTGTTTCACAGCTGAAAAAAAACCACATAACTTCATAGATGAAGATGTTGTATGGACAGGCGGATGCAGATTAGCTGGGAAACAGAGGGTGGTTCTGTTGATGAGTGGTATGAGGTCTGGAAGAGTTTGTAAAGATCAAGAGAATTGGAATGCTCTTCACAGATGGAGAGGTTGAGTTCCTATGTGACAAAATACTAAATATGCTGATACTGCAACAAACTGAAAGAGGAGGATGTAATCTGTCTCTGTATTAAAGCATCTGCAAAACCAGTACTTGAACGGCAAGTCAATCTTAACACATTCTGAAAACATATACCACCGTTCTGTATAATTTCCTGACAGATTTGTTGCAGGTGTATATAATATACATCTAATATAACTTAGATTCTTTGATACATTTTTTAGTACAATGTAGGGTCTTTCATTTGCATGTTTTTCACTCCACCCAATGTCACAGAAGCTTAATATTTCTTCCAAAAACTTTGTGCTTCATCTCAATAACCTTTGTTCATTAGGCAAATTCGGACAGTTTCCTATAAAAGAAGCTGTTTGTTTCATTTAAACCATGTTTGATTATTTAATTGGTAAAGGGTATGTAATTGTTTGGGAGGGTGGCTGTCATTAATGTGACTAAACCATTCGTCCAGCAACACTCACTTAGCTGAACTCCTGTTAGGTACTCAATGCTGATACAGTTTTATGATCCCTCTGACTTAATCACCTCATTTGTTCAAACTGTGAATGTTCATAGTTCAAATAAATGGCTAAATGGGTCAATTCACGTAACAAGCCTTTTTGAGCTCTGTTCTGCACCAGGTTTCTTATTTGGTTCCGAGATACAGTGATATATAAGAAATAATATTTTTCCTCAAACAGCTCTGCCTAATGGCAGGCAAAGAGAAACACACAATTACAATAAAGTGTGGTACATATTATGGTAGAAATATGTTTAAGGTAGAGTGGCCCAGAGAAGTTTGGCCCTTTTTTAAGGTTTACTTATTTAGTGCAATATCTACCCTCATGGAGTTTATATTGAGTATAACTCTGGGGGTGGGGATGGGAGAGAAAGGAATTCAAACTCGCAAAGTCTAACAGTGTGAAATTCCTCAGCACCCTTTTGAAAGATGATAGAGTTAACCAGGGAGACAAGGTAGGAGATTGAGGAGGAGAAGCATTCCAGGTGGAGGAAACAGCCTGGATTATACAGGTTGCCCTAAGTGTTTTGATGTTGCTGGAGCAGAAGGGGTTTCTAGAGTCCTGGTGGAAACCTTCTGAACTAGTAAGTAAGCATTTGAATTTCTTAATCCCCTTTGTGTTTACAGATTCTGGAATGGATTGAAGGCAAAGAAAGAAATATCAGAGCCCTTCTCTCCACGATGCATACCGTACTGTGGGCTGGGGAGACCAAGTGGAAACCAGTTGGCATGGCAGACCTGGTAACACCAGAGCAGGTGAAGAAGGTGTACAGGAAGGCTGTCCTGGTGGTGCACCCAGATAAAGTGGGTATAACCTGCCCTGTTGTGTAACTTGTCAGGTCCTTGCTTCATTATCTTATGAGTATGTGTTTTACTTTAAATGTGCTGGTTGATATGGCCTATTTTTAATAAAGTTAAGTCAATGAGCTAAAATCAGATATTTAAACAAATAGTTATACTTTATGAAATGAGAAAGAAGATATCAAACTATATATTACAGGGGCTTATTTAGAGAGAGTAAGATTTACCCAGTGATTAATTTTTAGGGCTCAGAAATAAATTGTGTCTGAGTACGGTGGCTCATGCCTGTAATTCCAGCACTTTGGGGGGCCAGGGTAGGCGAATCGCTCGAGCCCTCAAGTTTGAGACCAGCCTGGGCAACATGACAAAACCCCGCCCCTACAAAAAAAATAAAAAAATTAGCTGGTGTGGTGGCATAAGCCTGTAGTCTTAGCCACTCGGGAGGTTGAGGTAGGAGGATCACTTGAGCCTGGGTGATCAAGGCTGCAGTGAGCTGAGATCACTCCACTGTACTCCAGCCTGGGCAACAGAGTGCGACCCTGTCTCCAAAAAAAGAAAAGAAAAGAAAAAGTAAATTGTGTCCTGGCTTACAATAGTAAGGACAGGCTAAGAGCTGGACAGAAGAAAACTCCTTTCCTGTAGAGATAACAGCAGTATAGTTAGCTAGGATGGTAATGAAAAAGCTTCAGAATGTAGTTGGTAAAATTTGTGAGAATCAATAAAATATTCAGAATGGAATTAAATTTGCCACTCTCTTGATTGTCACTACATTGATTATGTCAGTTTATGTTTTCATTGAAGTATATATACATCTAAGGGCTCTACCTTGTCAGAAACTTCAACTAACTCATGGCCAAATGAAATCATCATACAATACATAGAAACATTCAGCAAGAAGTGAGTCATCTTGCTGTCACATAGACTATACCAGTCATATGACATGAAGCTATGATCGAAGTGCCACTTGGGAACACAGGCTTGATTTGATGCATATGATTTTCATCTCTCCACATTTTTTTGTACTAGTCTGAAAAGAAGAATTAATGAGAAGCAATGGTAGTGCTTGAATGTTGATGAATCAAAAGAGAAGGAGAAACAAGAGCCCAGAAAAATCCACAAACTGTATGCCCCATTATGACTCTCAAAGAACTTTTTAGAAATGGGAAAATGGGAGTTAAAAACAGTCAATGGAGATGGGCTGTCATGAACCTTTGTCATTTGGCAGATACGTCTGGAGAACAGAGATATGTCTTGTGCTGCCTGATAAGCTCTCTGTTGTCTACTTCTTGATGGATTACTACTACCCTTGTGCATTTCTAGGGGGAGGTCATTATGGGGAGGTTATAGTAATTTGGGTCAGATATAGTAGATTAGGCTGAAAAGGAGAAATGGCCAAATAGAAAAACATTTCCATTACTTAGAGCCCATATATTGGCAGTGAAAAATTTAATATTAATGAAATTTTGGTCTGTGGTATCTAATGTGTGTTTTTGTTTTCTCTACAGGCTACTGGGCAACCCTATGAACAATATGCAAAGATGATTTTCATGGAGCTCAATGATGCCTGGTCTGAATTTGAAAATCAAGGCCAAAAGCCCTTATATTAATTTATGAGCTTTTCCATCTCTGCTGCAGACCTGTGCTAATGCTTAGTGTGTGTCACAATTCTGAGGTTTTCGCAGATGAACCAAAAACTCCAGTAACATGTTTTCAGTACTAAACCGTTAAGTTACTCATGAATTAATTTCTCATTGATAAGGAATGTGGATGTTTGGTTTCTCAAAGTTCCCACCGTAAAAGATCTGAAGCATGAGAGGAACTTCTAGTCAGATGACCTTGCAGAACCACCGCATTCCACCCTGCTCTTTGGGGAGCCTACTCAGCATTCTACCTGGGGAAATGGAAAACAGAGGCCACCACCCATGAAGGCATAACACCCATCACATTGTCAGAGAATAGGATTAATGAGCAAAAGTTATGATAATAGAGTTATATGATGGTTTAATGGTTTCTAGATTTTTCTTGGAAAGATATAATTTGAGCAGTGGCTTTATGCAGACTCCAAGAACAAAACCACCAGGTATTTTTTTTAAGTAAAAATTTACTAAGGCCTTTAGCATAATACTGTAAATGTCTTTTGGTCAAGAAGACTAACAAATATAAAGGAACTTGAAATGTGGGGAGTGATAATAGTCCAGTGATTAAACTACAGTCCAGTGATTACCACCAACTTTCTGAATAAGCTAAAAATGAATGAAAATGGTGGCTAAAGAAAATAGGGACTCTGAAGATGTCGAAATCTTTATTCCTGGTTAGGAAGGTGGGCTGCTACCCTTCTTTCCCTTTAGAAAACTGTGATTAATTAAATAAAAAGTCTTACTACTATAACAACTCTAAACCTGGTTTAAATGAAACATCTAATTTTGCTGTAAGGCTTAATGCTCTTCTTTTGTTTAGCCAAGAAAACATTCTTAGCTGGAAACGGGTGGTAAAGTAGTTTGGCCTGTTCACAACTTATCAGGACCAATATCTAGTATGGACTCAGTGTTCTCTAGGTTTGTGAGCAGTTGTGGTAAGAGAATGGAAGGCAACACTGAATAGGAGTTAAGGGAATGGCACGATCACAGTGAGAGACCTGCACTCACCTGCAGACCCAGTCAGATGGCTTGTCAGTATCTGCTCTGAGGAACCAGGTCCCACCTCCCCACAAGGCAAATCTAGACCCATTAGATTATTACAGTGGGCTTTATTGTTTTAAAAGTGGTTGGGGATCCACAGGAACGACATTCATACAGGGACATTTGTGAAAGCAAAGCAAGAATGAATGCTTTCCCAATCTCAGACTGGCTGGATTCAGATCAGTGTGTTGGCTGGTTCTCATTTTAAGGGGTAAGCAGTTTGCTATTCTGTGACTTTAGTAGATCTCTTTTGTGTGCACATATACAATGTGCATTATACATATATATTAAATATATGCACAAAGCAGATGGGCAAAAAGATTTTCATGCTAATCTTCAAAGGTTCATGCTCAATATTGTGAAAAGCTTTTAAAAGTTGTTTTGAAAAGACAATCATTTTTTGTTTTTGTTTTAACTTTCTTGTGGCAAGCTATACCGGAAAAGCGGCATGTCAAAAATACTTTAGGTTCTACATAGATCTCTTTCTCTCTTTTGTTTTGTTTGTTTGTTTGTTAAAGTTCATTATTTATTTTACCTTTTACTGACAATGTGAAACTCGAAGAAAATGTTCTCTTTTTAAATATACAGTCATAAACTGTTCAAGGTAACCATAACAAACTAGGTGTTATTTATTAACGTATTATAAAATAATGTTTGATCCAGTATGTGCTTGTCTTATTTAAAATTGGAATGTGAGACATGTTGCTGTGACCTGTTTTTCTTTCTCATTCACATTTGTAGATATTGTGTGAACTACAGTATATAATGATAACAATTAAAAGGATATTCTGTGGATGTCACGTATTTTGAAATGATAGAACTACATTAGCTTTGTATCATGTTTGGATAATTCATCAATGTTCACAGTTTAAAACATCATTAAACATTATGTAATTAGCAATGAGAAAGAATCTTACTTAAATTTGGGGATTTTCCCCCACATCTCTTTTCTGGATACATTATAATTCTGGACCCCTATTTATCTCAAAACTCTTAATATATGCAGACCAACAGGTTTTTGCATTCCTTTTAAATAACTGGTTGTGACAAAGCTTGTTGTTGATCAGATTCACTGTTTCATCATATTTATTGTAATATATTTTTTGTTTTGTAAATATGTTACAACAAAATGTGATTGGTCTAAAATATTTGTAATGTATATTAAAAGGTTCAAAAATATTTGTATAAATCTAAGTTATTTGGGTACTTGTAGGAATACAATGAGGAGCTTGAATGCCACCTTCTGACATGATTTACTTTTAAGGAAAGTTATGAGGAGAGAATACAAAAAGCATGCACCAAAATGTAATCTGACAGGATTTCTGGATTTATACGTAATCACTCCTGCCCCAGCACACACACACACACACACACACACACACGCATGCACGCACACATGATTTTGATTATGCTACATGATATATGTTTCAAAAAGAATTAGCATAGAAATCCTGGTCTCCTAGCCAAAAAAATCAAAGGATTTTCAAAAAAATGAATCTGTATGTTGAGGCAAAAGGATTGAACCTGGAAGTCTGGGACTTTATCATAGAAACAAAGTCTCAGATATTTTAGTTCTTTGGAAACAAATGCTGTAATTCAAAAGCATTTGACCTGTCACTGTACTATCTACATGTGGAAGAATGTTCAAGTTGAATCCTAATGCCGTGAATGAAACACAATCTGTGTAGGGAATGAGCAAAAAAGTTGAATTCCAATTGCTTTTTGGCCTTTTGGCTAAAATAAATGTAGCATCTAATTTTATCAGTTTAACATCTGATATGTCTTCTATCCATGTACAATATTTTAAATGGATTTTCTGGAGCAGGGAGATGGAATAGGAGTTTCCCCCACCCATTCCACACATCAGCCTGGTAATGCAGTAACTGCAGGAATAGTTCACCTCTGCCTCCCTAAAACAACAACAACAGCAAAAGAAAAAATTTGAATTCCAGAAATAGTTATTGCAGCAACAAGTCAGTCTCCCTGCTGGAAACACCTATCAGGGAAGCTGGCTCAAGTAGCAGATTTTGATTATTCTAAAGATAAATCATGGTTTTTGGGAATAGTGATACATGTTGGTTTGAGATTAAAAGACTGGGTTTAAATCCTAGTTTTTCCATTTATAGACTTTTTTTTTTTTTTTTTAAGAGAGTCTTGTTCTGTCACCTAGGCTGAAATGCAGTGGGTCTGTCACAGCTCTCTGCAACCCCTAACTCCTGAGCTCAAGTGATCCTCTTGCCTCAGCCCTCTTGAGTAGCTAGGACTGTAGGTGAGAGCCACCATGCCTGTTTTTTTTTTTTTTTAGACGGCGTCTTGCTGTGTTGCCCAGGATGGTCTTGAACTCCTGGCCTCAAGTGATCCTCCAGCCTCAGCCTCCCAAAGTGCTGGGATTACAGGCATGAGCCACTGTGCCAAGCCTTACAGACTCTTATATTGGACAAGTTTCTTGAACTGAGTCTTAATTTTATCACCTGTAAAATAGAATTCTAACAACCCTGCAATGGAGGAATTAAGAACTGTGTATATAAACTCTTAACAAGCGGGTACTCACTAAATAGTAATTATTGGTATTGTTACTGATAGTAAATAAGACAAAGTATATCACTGTAGGTGGGTATTGGAGCTGGAATTACATGGAAACCTCATATTCCAGGGAGTGACACAAGTAGGAAAAGGCAACCCAAAGTTACTTTTACCTTGGTCCTTATTCCTTATCTCCTTGGGTTTACAGAGATCTGTCTACATAAAATGGCAAAGAGGTTTGCATTGTAGTTTCTGTAAAGGGAATAGCTATGTAAAAAGAAGTAGCGATTGAGCATTAGGAAGGAAAACCAACATTTACGGATTTCAATTAGTGTTGCATCATTCTTGCATTTAACTTATGCACTGACTTGCAAGCCTACCCCAGTGTAGATATAACATCCTGGCATTTATCTTGTGTGCACTGCCCTAGATGTTACTCTCTCTCTCTCTCTCTCTATATATATATATATATATGTTTTATATATTTTTTTCTCACTTAATTCCCCCAAAGATTCTGAGAGACAGGTTTTTGTAAATCTTACCTCAGGAAGCTAAAGCATGGAGAAATTTACCCAGAGCTGGAGCTTGAGGCTATATATATATATTTTTCTGAGGCTAGGGAGAGATGATACTGTGTATGGTAAACTTATTAATATTTGTTAATTCAGCCAACATTTTGTGTATACTGTATGCAAGATGCTAATAGATATGCTGGAGAAAATTAAGACAGTGAATGGATTTGATGCCCTGTGAAGCATAAGAGGTTACTGTTATTTCTAATTACTACAAGAATTCTTGCTTCTTGGTGCATAAGATCTACTGTGGGGAACAGTACAAGTGCTGACCATCTGACTTTAGAGTTGAACAGTTTGGGACTTGATCTCAGCTTCCCTATTCACTGGTTACTGGGAGCTTGTTTTCCTATCTGTAAGAGACAATAAAAACTAGCTCATCATGCGAGACTATTGAATGCAAGGAGAGAATATTAAAATTCATCCCAGTAAGTCCACTGTAGTCCTAGGCAGCATGACAGAGGTCACAGATCTTACAAGTAACATATCAATGGCAAGTTGGGGATAAGGATTTGGTTTTTAGGGTTTTACTTTCTGTTTTTGATGACTCTTTTATTTTTGAGAAAATGTGGAAGGAGTAAGTAGAAGAACAGTTTTTTTCAGTGCAACATCAGGCAAAAGAAAAGCAGATTTTTTTCAGATGGTTAAAGCCTATGGCAAAATAGCTAACTTTCTCTTTAAGGTGATTGGTAACCTGGAAAGGACAGCTGGCGTGGGCAGAAAACTTGTTCAAGACAAACACTGTCCCAGCATTTTTTAAATTCCAGACATTACCCTGGGGCAAACACCTCAACTTTTTCTTTCATACCACCTTCCAATATCTTACTCCTGAGCCTAGGGTGCTCAAACCAAACTCTGCTTCTGATGTGTTGTCAGTTTTCTCTAAAATCACTTATCTTCTGTGGAACTGGAGTCAGGCTGATGTGGAAGGCTCCCGCAAACCCTATTTAGGCTCTCTGGAGACAGAGTGGGTGGTTGGAAATGGAAGGGGGAATGAGGGAAATTTAACCCCATAGAATATCTTCCCCATGAGAGTAGCTTAGCACTACACGAAGAGAGCTAAAAACCACAGACTTCCAGGGCTTGTCTGATACGCAGGTTCCCTTGAGTGCTCTAATAGGTATTAGAAATAATATGATAGGGAAACAAGCTCTTGTAGGGGAGGAAGAATCTTTTCCTCTACCTATCTTAGGTTCTCCGGCTGGGGCCTTGTGCATTAGACTGGCCAAAGACAGATGAACAAAAGTAAAGCAAGTTTATCAACACGTGCGTTGTTCATATAGGTAACATGGGAATACTTAGAGATAAGCAACTCAAAGATTTGGTTAGAACTTGGGTTTATATAGCATATTAGCCAAGGAACAATAAATTTTTAAAGAAATGACAAGATAAAGGATCTTGAGTCTCTAGGGGCAGCAAATTGTCGGAAGACAAATATATGGGAGACTAGTTGCAGATAAAGGCCAAATACTAAGGTTTATCATGTAGATTTTTCTTGTATTGTCTCCAGGCTGACAGGGGTCTAAAATTGTCTCTGGTGATTAATCTTTGTCCTTCCTGGTAGAGCAGGCAGGAGGTACACCTTGGTAAACTTATATCCTGCTTTTTGGCAAATAGAGGGAGGGCAGAGTGCTTTTCTAGTACCTTGTACCTATCTGCTTCTTCCTAATTGCCTTCAGCTCAAAATAATCCTTAAACCAAAGTGGCATACACTGCCAATGCTCTTGAGTAGATTGAAGGCTCCAAAGTAAAAAGTGCTGTACTGTAGTATTGGATCTCCAAGCATCCGCAGTGAGTCAGGTATTACAATGCTGTTTTCAGTGAGTGTGCCATCCATCTATGAGGAGAAATGAGAGGAGCTAGAAAAATAAACTGACAGCTAGAAAAATACTCCACTGAATCAACAAATAGACATTTCTTGAAACAGTAACATGCTCAATGTGCAATTTTGAAAAAGTAAACTGAGCAAGGATCACGACACATGATGGTGGCGAGAATTTATACTTCTCAGGTAGCCAGGGGAAGCTAGGTTTCCACAGATTCCTTTGTCTTTCAGTCCTTTTGAAAACTGAGAAAAAGCAAGAGACGAGGGACCGCACCATCAGGTAGAGTGGATCTCAGCTAGAATGAGGGGAAGTGGCCCAGAATCCAGCCTCCTCCAAAGAGCTGTGTGACAGGCAAGTCCTATCCTTTCTGCTCCTCTTTCCTTAAATGTAAGATGAAGCATTTGGACCAGACTGTTTCAATGATCTTCTAGATTGCTTTTGCCAAAACAGAACTCTCCATTCCTGTGAGTAAGATAAGTACACAATGGCTCTCAGAGATCTAAAAACTGGCCTTGGTTACCTGCAAACTTTGAGGCCCCAAGGCACAAAAATAATAGCTTTTTTTTAAATTATTTTTTTTTAAGGTTCATGAAAGCTTCGGACACAAAAGCTTATATGGTCTTCGTCTCTATAAATAAACCAGGGAGTAAAGAAAAACCCCGCTAGTTTCAGTAAAGCGTTGCTATTAAGCAAAGCAAACCTATGCAAATATCAAGTTCTTAACGAGGAGTGTTTCCTAAGGGGCCTGTCCTCTGGTACCCCGCCTCTCCTCTGCCACAGTCATGTGAAGGCAGACAGGCACACACTCGCACACTAGCACGCACTTGGGAGCTCAGGGAACATAACACTGGTTAGTGAGTCGGTGTCCCTCTCCCATCGATTGCAACTTTTCCCCTCCTTCCCTCTCCTGCCTCTCCTCCCTTTCTACATCTCCGTTCTCAGGAAGGCTCAGGGAGGATCCCCCGCTGCGTGCACTGCGTTCTGAGAGGCCGGGGAGAGACTCTGGGCCCGCGGTCGGGGCGGAGCCAAGGTCCCAACCCACATTGAACGGGCTTGAGGATTACTTGGAGGGCTCAGGATCTAGGAGGAGGGCCCAGGGCACTGGGTTGGGGTTACTCTGGGAAAGCTCTGTGGGACCAGGTGGGACCTTGGGGCTGGAGATGGACTCTGCGAGCTGGGGGCGGAGTTCTAGACTGGCAGAAGCGGAGTTCTGGGTGGCGGAGGCGGGGTCGGGACCAGCAGGGACGGCCTCTGAGAGTTGGGGGCGGAATTCTGGGCAGGTGAGGGCTGGGGCGGGACAGGCAGGGGGAGGCCTCCGCGAGCTAGGGGAGGAGCTCTGCATTGTCTGGGGCGGGGCTTTGAGTAGCGGTAGCGAGGTCTGGAGCCGCAGGCGCTGCCTCCGCGAGGTAGGGGAGGAGCTCTGTACTGTCAGGGGCGGGGCTCTGAGTAGCGAGGCGGGGTCTGAACTATCAGGCGCGGCCTCTGCGAGCTGGGGGCGGGGTTCTGCACCGGCGGGGGCGGGGTTCTGAGTGGTGGGGGCGGGGTCTGGAGCAGCAGGCGCGGCGTTTGCGAGCTAAGGTCGGAGTTCTGCACCGGCGGGGGCGGGGCTCTGCGTGGCCGGGGCGGGCTCGGGATCCGCGGGGCGACTCCCGGTCTGGCTTGCGCAGGCTGCCCGGGCCGTGGCAGGAAGCCGGAAGCAGCCGCGGCCCCAGCTCGGGAGACATGGCGGGCGTTAAAGGTACATCGCGGTCCCCGGCTCGCTCGTCGTGTGGTGGGGTTGCCACCTCCGTTCCGGTCAAGCCTGGGGCTGCGCCTTCCGCGCGCCGTTGGGGAACGGCCTCACCACCCTTCCCGCCTCTCCGGTTCGGGAGGCGATCGACCGCTCTCTTCGTCCCTTGGGGTGTGGGTGGAGCGGCGTTTCGGGGGAGCCTTGGCCCTTTTTGCAAGGCCGCTGGCCTTCCTGCTCTCCAGTGGCGGCACCAGACCCCTCCCCAGGCGGAGCCCTCGGCGAGAGCGGCGCCCTCCACCCCTCCTGAGTTTTTAAACAAGGTTTCCACTTCTTGACGCCACCCTAACGCCTTTCTTCTGGTTTTCTGCTCCTCCGCAGTTTCCTATTTGCCACAAAGGACCCTTTGTCTCCAGCGTTCTTAGCATTGGGAAACTTAATCCTCTTTTTCCTAATGATTTTTCCAACTGGGCAGAGTTGACCGCGGGCGGGTGTCAATGGAAAGCACCCAGAAAGACGGTGTTTCTCGCAGTCGTGGAGAGTAGATTACGTGTAATTTTAATACTGCTTTCTTCGGTGTTTTCTCTGTTTATGGACAGAGAAGAAAGCAGTGTGTGTGTAGTATGTGTTTTTTGCATGGGGCAGTTGGTAAAAACACCGCGTCTCTTATCTGTATGGCTTCAGAGCAATGCGAGACGGAAAAGGTTTTTTGCAAGGCTTCCTGTATTTTGGTAGGAAAACATTCCATTTCTAATCTGTCGAATAGAGTAGCATGACTTGTTTTTATATTGGCGTTTATATCATCCTTGAAATTTGCACCCAAAGATATCCCCAGTTAACATCTGCTATAAACATGTAGATGGTATATATACGAGTACGCCTCTGTTCACTATGAGTTTATCCGAGTATGTGAGCTGTTAGCAGCAGACATTTTATCGTTATTTCTGGCTGACTTTTATACTTAATATCAGTTTAGTAAACATGGTTTACTTGAAGAGTGTCGACTGTGTTATATATCCATTTGAAGCCAATGCCGAAAACAGATGAAAAGTAGTGTCTCAGTACTACACATGATCAGAAACTACCAAATCATGATCACGTTTATGTGTGAATGTGTTAGAAAATTGTGATGTAGTGAAAAAAAAGGAAGTCTGAAATGGAAACGGACTAAGGGAAGGAAGCATTTTACAGATTGTTCAACTTTTATTGAGGAACTACTGTATGCCAGAGACTTAGGATACAAAGATAAATGAGAAGTTATTGGTGGGTGACAGAGCTGGAAATAATTATATTACTATGTCAGTGTTTATGTTGGGCTCAGATGCGGTGGGAGAACAGATGGTGGGTTGGATTTTGTCCTCCAAAAAGATGTGTTCAAGCTCTAATTCCCTAGTACCTGTGAATGTGATCTTATTTGGAAGTAGTATCTTTGCAGATATAATCAAATTAAAATGATAACTGGTTTAAGGTGGGCCCTAATCCAATGACTGGTGTCCTTATAAGAAGAGGGGAATTTAGACATAGAGACATACAGGGAGAATACCATGGGAAGACGGAGACAGAAATTGGAGTGATGCAGCTACAAAGCCAGGAGCACCAAAGATTCTTGGCAACCATGCTGGCAACCACTGAGTGTTAGGAAGAGGCAAGGAAGGGTGCTTCCCTACAGCCTTCAGAGGGAGTGTGGTGGCGCTGCTGACACCTTGATTTCAGAAGTCCAGCCTCCAGAACTGTCAGAAGATAAATTTCTGTTGTTCTCAGCCATCCAGTTTGTGGTACTTTGTAACGGCAGCCCTAGGAAGCTGATGCAGGTGGGATTAATTCCCCTGCTCCAGAGAAAGGACTGTTTTCACAGAAGAGGCGATGCTTGAACTGAATCTGAAGGGATCAATGTGGCTTCACTTGGCAAGGCATGGAGTGAAGGTGGAGTATATCCCAAGTGGAGAGGACAGCATGTGACATGGCGCAGGGCTTATGAAACAACATGCCTTCTTCTCTTCAGGTACTTAAGCTACATTAGTAAGACCGGAACTTAGTGGTGAGGGTTGAAGCCGGACAGGCAGTTAGGAGTGAGTCAGGCCATGGTGAGCCTCCATGCCAGAACAACTTGTAGGCTGTGGAAGCAACCGCAAAGGGATGGCAGCAGTGATATATATAGTTGAAAGATCACTGTCTGCTGTGTAGAGGATGGATTGGAAGAGTCACAGAGGCAGGAATAAGAGGTTAAGGGCCTGCACCAGGGCTGTAGCAGAGAGTTTAAGAAGTCTGGGAGATTGAGTCACCTTGACCTGCTGATTCATCGGAAGGTGGGATGCAATCATGGTGTCAGTCCTCTAAGATAGGACCTTTAAAGTGTAGGGATAGTGGTTCGATTTTACACGTGTTACACATGTTGAATTTGAGGTTCTTGTTGACGGTCAAGGCAGAGAAGTCCAGACTGGAGGTGGAAGTACAGGCCTGGTTCTTTAGGACCTACTCTGGGCTGGAGCATCAGTTGCGGCCGGGCCCTTGTGGTAGTAGGAGCTTTGGGTTGAACATAAGTTTTCAGCAGGAGTGCGTGGAGTGAAAAGAGAGATGGGGTTGGATTTTTGGTCAACTCCAACTTTAAGAGATTCAGAGGATGTGATTCCTGAAAAAAGAGGAAAAAAAAAGACCAAAAAGAATCAAACAGAAAGATGGTTGTGAACGTTGAGAAACTGGTATCAGAACAGAAGGAAGAGGTCTGCAGTTCCTAGCTTTGACAGGCCTCATGGAGGAGGGGGTACTGCCGATGGTCAGGCACAGAGGAGAGGAGCAAAGCCCGCTAGGAAAAGATCATCTGTAATGAAATAGTATGTGGTATTTGCTTTCCATCCACACATGGGCATTTTCCATTAAAGAGTGGAAATGTAAAAAGGTATGTTAAAATTGACAGTGTTTCTTTGTCCCTTAACATCTGTATACTTTCAGATGTTTTTTAAAAAGCACTTTGGCACCTTCCTATTAAAGAGTCTCTCTAAATCTTCTCTCAAGTAAAAGGAAGCAATCAAAAATGTTCATTGGCTTAATTAATTAGTTTAATACTAATTATGAGTATTATGGACTTTTTTCAGAAGAAAATTTGGATAAGATAGTCTCCTATGCTTTTGATTTCTACCTTTATCAAAGAACATGGCTAAAATGAGTAGATACCTGAGTCAGTCAGCATTTATTTGACTACCTCCTTTTGCCAAGCACTTTACATAGATTATCTCATTTAATTCCCATAAGCTCAATAAGGTGGCACCATTATTTCCATTTTACAGGTGAGAGATCAGGTTCAGAGGATTAGCTTCTACCCAAGGTCGTAAGACCAGATGGTGGCAGAGTTAAGATTTGACTCATGTTTGTGACTCAGAGCTCAAGATTTTTTAACAACCTTGATACTCTGTTTCTCACTCAGCAGCACAACAAGGGCAAATACGTTCCTACTCCCACAGAGACTAGTGTCCAATAGATACAGGGAATACATATTTTATTCAGTGGATGCTAGTTGGGAATTGTTTCCTACAAAGACATGAAAACAATCTTCAAATACTTGCAGTACTGTGGTTTGGGGAGGCAAAATGATCAAAGGTATATATTACAGGGAGGCAGTTCTGGATATAATTTAAAGAAGGAGGGCTTTCAACATTTAGAAGCTGTTGGAATTAAATGACCTGCCTTGGGTGGTAGTGAGTTTTCCTTCACTGGAGTTATGTGGACCAACTGGCTGCCCTCTGGTGACAAATACAGAGGGAATTCATCCATTGGATAGGGGTTAGGTACTCGAATTACTTGAGACCTTTGTATACTTTATGATTTTAAGGTGGCAGACATGGGTCATTGTCTTAATCAGTTTGGGCTACTATAAGAAATATATTTTAGACTGGGTGGCTTAAACAACAAACATTTAGTTTCCACAGTTCTGAAGACTGGGAAGTCCAAAATTGTGGTGTAGTCAGATCTGGTGTCTGGTGAGAGCCGGCTTCCTGGTTTGCAGGCCTGCTTTCTGCTCTCACATTGGAGAACAGAGGGAGAGAAACACAGAGAGAGTGTGTGCTCTACTTTCTCTCTTCTTATAAGGGCACTTATCCCATCGTGGAGACCCCACCCTCATGACCTCATCTGAACCTAATTATCTCCCAAAGGTCCACCTCCTAATAGCATCTCACGGTGAGAGGGATGGAGCCGGGAAGGTTTCAACATGTGAATTTGAAAGGGACACACATAATGCAGTCTGTAACGGGTCAAATGTAACCTCAATAAAATGAGTAAATTGCTACATTTGCTTGAATTTGGGACCTTTTTTTCTTTCTTTTTTATTTTAGTAAATGTTTTTATTGATAAATGATTCACATACCATAAAATTAACATTCTTAAAGTGTAAGATTTCATGGTTTTTAGTATATTCAGAAGGTTATGCAGCCATCACTACTATCTAATTCCAGAAAATTTAATCATCCCCCAAAGAAACTCTGGACCTATTAGAAGTCACTCCCCATTTCCCCAAACCCTCTAGTGCCTGACAGCCTCTACTGTGGGAACTTTAACTTTTGGCTTTATTTTTCACAGCTCTCGTGGCATTATCCTTCAGTGGGGCTATTGGACTGACTTTTCTTATGCTGGGATGTGCCTTAGAGGATTATGGGTAAGTTATCATTTCAAAAAGAACTATTCCTCTTTCTGTGTCTTTGTCACTATTAGTATGGGTGTTAGAGAGTTCGGTCAATTTAGCACCAAGTTCTAACCAGTGAGTTAGTGGAGCCCAGATTATGAACACAGTCCCTTTGTGGGTCAGGTGTACTTTTGCAGAGGGCTCTGTTAAAAATTGATGTATTCATTCCATAAGCATTTGTTTAACACCTACTCTGGACTAGCTGGGGACACACAAATGAAGAGAGAGTCCTGTCCTCAAAGAGGTAAAGTTCTAGTTGTGAGTGAGAGACAGGCAAACGGTCTAATCAGTAATCTGGCAGCTGCAGTGGAGATGCCAGCCCAGTACGCTGGAGCTCGGATAAAGTGCACCTGAGTTTCAGTGGGACAGTCAGGGAAGGCTGCATGGCAGAGGTTGTATCTGAGCCAAGACTAGGCGGATGAATAAGAGTTTTTCAGGGTGTTGAGTCAGGGGAGGACATTCCAGGCAGAGGGAACATTCTACACATTTTTTCATTCAACCATTGTTGGTTGAATGCTTCCCATGTGCCAGCTACTGTTATGGGAACTAGGGATTAAGACATAAGAAAACAAAGGTCCTGCTCTCTCAGAGTTTGTGTTTCAGTGGGGGAGACGGACAGTAAACAACAAAAGTATGCATACTGTCAGAGGTAGAAATGGTACAAAAGATGAAGAGCATAGAAGCTGGGAAGACAGTGGTCAGGGAGGGCCTCTCAGAGGAGGTAAAAAGTGAGAAGAAATGTCAAGAAAATCAGGAAGCAGGTCATACAGATCTCTAGGGAAAAAGCACTTTAGGCACCAGGAAAGCTGTATGCTAAGGCCCGCAGACATTAAAGTGTATATAGCCTTTTCAGGAAACCACACATGGTACATTATGGTACAGCATAAATTGTAGTTGGAGTGGCAAAAGAAGGGTTAGTCAAGAGTGTAAAAGTCAGCACTTAGGGCTCTATATGCCTGCCGTGTAGAGGAGGTTCCATTTTATACATCAGACAATAGGAGCTGGGAAAATATCTTGAGAATGGGTTTGGAGGAGGGGGTTATGTTAAAATGTCATTCTTGCCATAACGTGAGACTAGATAGGAAAGAGCTGAGACTGCAGTCAGGGAGAATAGTAGGGGACTACTATCATAAATCAAGCAAAATTGAGGGTTGGGGCAGTAGGAATGGAAAGAAAAGGAGAGTGAGTTAGGAAACCAAACCAACCAACAGGTTTTGTTCATCGATGTCAGGATTCAACAAGGAGGGAGAGTTCTTAGATGTCTCCCAGGTGATTGGCTTGAACAACTAGATAGAAGATGATGTGATTAGGCCAGGCACCATGGCTCACGCCTGTAATCCCAGCACTTTGGGAGGCTGAGGCGGGCAGATCACGAGGTCAAGAGATCGAGACCATCCTAGGCAACATGGTGAAACCCCATCTCTACTAAAAATACAAAAAATTAGCTGGGCGTGGTGGCACACGCCTGTAGTCCCAGCTACTTAGGAGGCTGAGGCAGGAGAATCGCTTGAACACAGGAGGTGGAGGTTGTAGTGAGCCAAGATCGTGCCACTGCACTCTAGCCTGGCGACAGAGCAAGACTTTGTCTCCAAAAAAAAAAAAAAGATGACGATGATGTGGTTAAGTAAGACCAATTGAAGTGAGTTGTTATGACAGTGATGAATTCAAATCCATCACCGCATTCCTGGCCAACTATTACAGAAATTGTTTAAACCCAAGAGGGATCCAAATATAAGCGGTCACTTATATTTGTTTAGAGCCTTCACAGCAATTACTTTATTCTAGCTTTTGGAATGTAATAAGGTATTATTATCCTCATTTCTCGCTGGGAAACCAAAGCCCAGGGTAGTTAAAAACTTACCCAGATTGCACAGCAGTAACTGACAGAGCCTGGCCGTGGTGGCTCATGCCTATAATCCCAGCACTTTGGGAGGCAACGGTAGGAGGATTGCTTGAAGCCAGGAGTTTGAGACCAGTCTGGGCAACAAAGTGAGACCCCATTCTACAAAAAACTAAAATAAGCTAGGCATGGTGCCTGTAGCAGGGTTGGGAGGCTGAGGTGGGAAGATTGGTTGAGCCCAGGGGTTGGAGGCTGCAGTGAGCTGTGATCACACCACTGCAGTCCAGCCTGGGCGACAGAGTGAGACTTTGTCTCTTAAATAAAAAAGTAGAAAAAAAATTTAAATGGCAGACATGGAAATGGAGCTCATGTTCTGATGCCCTTGACCAAACGTTTTTCCACTATTCCACAACCAACTGTAAATCTAGGAGTTTTAATTCTCTGTGATACACTCTCTTTGTAAGGTAAGAAAATGACTCATTACTGCTACTACAAATAAGTTTGTTTTCTATCTTCATTTTAATTTTTTGTTGTTTAGAGATGCCACAACACCCAGCTGATTTTTTTAAGAAGTTTTTGTAGAGACGGAGTCTCTCTGTGTTGCTCAGGCTGGTCTTGAACTCCTGGCCTCAAGTCATCCTCCTGCCTTGGCCTCCCAAAGCTGTATCTTGATAGTGAACCAGGATTATCATCTATACTGGAAGTCAGCAAACTGCCACATATAACCTGCTACCTGTTTTTGTAATAAAGGTTTTATTGAAATACAGCCATGCTCATTCGTTTATGAATTATCTTTGGCTGCTTTTGCATTGCTCTGCCAATTATCTTTGGCAGAGTTGAGTAGTTGAGATAGTCTTTATGGCTTGCAGATCCTCGTTATTTACTCTTTGGCCCTTTATGGAAAAAGTTGGCCAACCCCTGGCCTATGTGTTTACTGAATTGTATATATTTAATATTTACATTTTATATATAAACAAGGTTTCTTGTACATTAATATTTCTCTTAGTCGGATATTGGTGGCTTACTATGAATGAAAACATAGAGTCAGATTGTTTTTCACAAAACTGTCACTGTATTCCAGGAAAAATTAAGAGTTCTCGTCTGTGGATATGTCAGGTGACATATCTATTCCAAAACCCTTCCCCTCTCTGTGTCTCCTTTCTCACTATTGAAAGAAGGGCTTTGAAGTAGAGAATGTCTAAGGGCTACTTCCCACAATATTGTTTGGTGATTCTTGAAACATACTCTAGTTTAAAATCAGGGGTCCAAATCCACTGTTTCCATCCTGAGTCCTCTTGAAGGACACATTCCCTTCTTGCCTTTTGGTTGCCTAGATCTGTGGCTGGAATGGGAGGCTTTCATTAGTGTGGCTTCATCCCAACTCCTGCTTGTAGGTGCTGTTTGGGTGTATCTGTGTGATTACAGTATTGTGGTGATATGAATTATTGTAGTGTGTATATAAAAATGAGCAGAGACTTTTTTTTTCTTAAGAAATGAAGCATAACAAATGTCTGATGGAGAAAAAAAGATTATTTTTGAAGTACTGATAGAGAAAATACTGTTGGAAACCAGATGGCAATTTTTTTTTATAATTGCAAAATGTTGAAATTTGGGAGGAAAACAGTTTTGTTTTGTTTTTGCATTACACTATTAATTGTGAGCTCTTATAATGAAGATCAAAGTACATCTAAGCTTTTCACTAGTGAGCATATTTATTTTCATGCCTTCCGTACTTAAAATTTATTTATTATTTTATTCATTTAACAAGTATAAATGGAGTACATCATTCTAGGTCCTGGAGATAAATGGCGTTTGATCAAGACTAATCTATCAGATGGGAATAAGTGTTGTGCAGAAAGTTCAAAGAGGGTGGTATGTTCGAGGGTGACCTGGGGTACCTTAGAATAGATGACCAGGGAAAGTTCTGCTTTTAGAAAGGAATCTGTCAGTTTAAATCTCATGGTATGAAGGAGTCAGCCAATGAGAAGATCATGGGGAAGGACATTGCAAGCAGGGGGCACAGCTAGCGCAAAGACCCCAGCATAACAGCTATGAGCTCAGAGTGTTCAAGGAACAGAAAAAAGGCTGGTGTGGCTATAGATTAAGCAAATGAAGGGAAAAGAGTACAAAATGAATGGAAGAAATAGATAATACCAGACCATAAAGGCTTTGTAGGCTAGGGCAAGGAATTTGGGGTTTATTCTAAGCTCTTAAAAGGTTTCAAGCATGCGTGCACTCAAAAGATCTTTACCGAACTAGCTTTTGCAAGACACTCTACTATGTTCTATAGGGAAGGCAGAAATGACCAAGTTAAAATTCTGTCTTTAAAGAAATTGTGGCTCAGTGGTACAGAAAACAGTAAAGTTTCTAGGGTATATATTATATAGTGGCTTCTTAACACAATATAAGCTACCTACATAGTAATTTTTAAATTATCACTACTTATCTATCCCTGGTAGAAATCATCTTATGTTCTAATATTCACAATTAATTAATTTTTTGACCTAAACATTTAAAATAGCAATGATTTTGAAATAGTAGTATGTCTTTCATTTAAAATGTAACTGTTACTTTTCTTTTTGGATTTTGCCTGGGTCCAACTGACAGCGTTTACTGGCCCTTATTCGTCCTGATTTTCCACGCCATCTCCCCCATCCCCCATTTCATTGCCAAAAGAGTCACCTATGACTCAGATGCAACCAGTAGTGCCTGTCGGGAACTGGCATATTTCTTCACTACTGGAATTGTTGTTTCTGCCTTTGGATTTCCTGTTATTCTTGCTCGTGTGGCTGTGGTAAGTTTTATTTTCTATTGTTTTGCCCAACTGTTGCTGAGTTTACTTCAGAGGCCTGTGTCTGGGACCTCCATTTCATGTTCATTACTTAGGCTTTATACTCAAGGCCGTGTGTTTTTAGTTTCTCTGTTCCTCTACTTTAGACCTGCCTAACAGTAGTTCGGCCATGCCTTCAGAGTGCTTTCTTTATTTCTCTTACAACTTTTAGCCAGACGATATGATTTCTTACTTTTTCTACTTTAAGCTATTCTCTGGAATTGTTCTTAAATTCCTGCCTCTTAAATCTTACAGTAATCCACAGATACTATGCTAGCAGTACTTTTCTAGTTGCAAGATGAAGATATTTCAAATTCTTCTCCTGCAAATGGGATCATGGACTCAACTCTCAACTCAGTTTAATAGGTATCTGTTGAGGGACAACTGTGTAGCTTCCAGAAAATGCAGTGAATAAGTTGACATCTTCACTTCCAAGATAAAAACTTTCATTTTGTCTTCAAAGTACACATTGTAGGTATAATTTATTCAATTATTTGATATTCACTGTCTTTCCTACTATTTGATTTTATTCCCTCCAATTACGTTCTATTTTAATTTTATGAAACTCTTATTTGAGGCATTGAATATCAGATAAGCGCAAGTCTTGTTCATTCAATAAATATCTTTGCAACAACTGCTACTTGTAAAACACCAGAAATAAGAAATAGGTACTGTCTCTGCTCCTGAGGAACACAGAAACTAGCTTGCTGGGTAAGTATACTATAAGTGTACTAAGTGAGACGGTTGAAGCATGATCAGAATGCCACAGGGGCACCAAGAAGAGAGAAATTCCAACTGGCATTTGATATGGGCCTCTAAGGATAAATAGCATTTGTATTGAGGTAGGATGGCTGTTGTATGGAATGACATTCAAGTGTAAGAATGCAGTATATAGAATAAAGAAGAGTCCAGTGTGGTAGAGCTAAAAGAAAGTTGTTGAGGTTAAGGCTGGAAGGGTTGTGAAACCTGATTAGCAATGGTCTTGAACCCCATGCCAGTTTGATCTTTGTCTAGATAATGGGGAAAGATTGAAGGTTTTTGAATACAACCAGATTGTCATAACTTTATTTTTCTTGTGCTTTAGACCAGCCCTTCTTAAGCGCTGCAGTAAATATTTATATTTTTTCCTTTCAATACTGCCATCATATTTTGTGAAGAAACTTTCATTGATGTTTCTCTTGCTTAAAGTAAAACCAAAAATGCCCACTAGAGGGTACTCTCACCCCCAAATGTGCTTCTGTAAAACCATCTACAAACCATCTACTAAGCTGGAAAGCAGTTTTCAGTTGTATGAAGACTATTATTTAAAGTCTTTTCTTGCCTAGAAAAGAAACACACAAATTTATAACTCTACAATTTTTATTTTCCATGAAAGAAGTTGATGTGTGCAGAACTTTCAGTACCCAATATTGTAATTGCACTATTTATAATCTTACCACTTGAGTTTTACTTAAGGCAATCATTGTCAATTAAAAACAAGTAGAGAAATATGTCTAATTGGGAACATGTTAAGGATGATACCAGACTTAATTAACAAGCATCACAGA
The DNA here is from genome assembly GCF_028858775.2 of Pan troglodytes. Classification (NCBI taxonomy): domain Eukaryota; kingdom Metazoa; phylum Chordata; class Mammalia; order Primates; family Hominidae; genus Pan; species Pan troglodytes. The sequence continues at coordinate 165,564,975 of NC_072398.2, read as the reverse complement.
AGTAATTAGACTCATTACTGAACAGTTAATTGTCTCCTGTTACATTATTAAGCCTTTTAGCAGCTTTGTGTAACATTTCATTGGATGTTTCTAATGCAGAAAACAATAGGGATTGCAAAGAGTACAATATGAAGGAAGTAAGGATTTAATCCTTCTTTTCTTGTCTTTCAGATCAAATGGGGAGCCTGTGGCCTTGTGTTGGCAGGCAATGCAGTCATTTTCCTTACAATTCAAGGGTTTTTCCTTATATTTGGAAGAGGAGATGATTTTAGCTGGGAGCAGTGGTAGCACTTTATTCTGATTACAGTGCATTGAATTTCTTAGAACTCATACTATCTGTATACATGTGCACATGCGGCATTTTACTATGAAATTTAATATGCTGGGTTTTTTAATACCTTTATATATCGTGTTCACTTTAAGGAAGACTTCATAAGTAAAAGATGAGTTTTATTCTCAGCAAATAGACCTGTCAAATTTAGATTATGTTACTCAAATTATGTTACTTGTTTGGCTGTTCATGTAGTCACGGTGCTCTCCGAAAATATATTAACGCAGTCTTGTAGGCAGCTGCCACCTTATGCAGTGCATCGAAACCTTTTGCTTGGGGATGTGCTTGGAGAGGCAGATAACACTGAAGCAGGCCTCTCATGGCCCAGGAAGGCCGGGGTGGATCCCTCTTTGTGTTGTAGTCCATGCTATTAAAAGTGTGGCCCACAGACCAAGAGCCTCAACATTTCCTAGAGCCTTATTAGAAATGCAGAATCTGAAGCCCCACTCTGGACCCAGGACATTTTGATGAGATCCAAAGGAGTTGTATGCACATGAAAGTTTGAGAAGCATCATCATAGAGAAGTAAACATCACACTCAACTTCCTTATCTTTCCAGTGGCTAAACCACTTAACCTCTCTGGGTGTTACCTGCTCATTTGTTTAAAAAAAAAAAAAAAAGTCTCATCTGCTTTCATGCTGAGGACAAGTTGAGATGTTCAAGCCTATAATATTTAGACTGTTCCTCAAATTTATGAAAAGTGTTCTCAGAATTGGGAGACAGTCAAAGGGTACAAAGCCTCAGTTAGGAGGAATAAGTGTGATTTTTTTTTAAAGATCACTTGCACAGCATGCTAAATATAGGAATAATTGAATGTATATTTCAATATTGCTAAGAGAGTAAATTTCTAATGTTCTCATAAAAAAGTTAAATATTTGAGATCATATGTTAATTAGTGTAATCATTCCACTTTATATTCAAAAATCATAAAACCGTATTGTACCCTATAAAAATATACAATAATTTGTCAATATATAATCAAAATAAAAAACAAAACATACTCCCTCCCCCAAAAAAACATCTCAGTGGGGAACAGATGTATCTTTTCATCTGAAAGACAATGCTGGGGGAAGAGCTCCACTGAGATGTGGGCAGGGAGGCTGGGCTCGAGCCAGCCCCTGCGTTAGCAGGAGGGGGAGAATAGATAGGTAACTCTTTTACATTTCCTTTATGATCTGGCACTTCTCCCCAGCTCCTTCCCTCTGCCCCCCACCCCTACTACTCAACAGTTCTGGTTTGCCCTGACTTCTCTACGACTCTGGCTTCTTCCCGAAGAGATATAGGAGCCATGTAAGCACGCAGTGGGTGAACTGCTTAATTTCACTACATGTTGATGTACTTGTCTTCCGTCCTGTAGGTCTTTTCTATATAACTTTATGCCACCCTTAAATGAATCATTGGGTATACCTGTCATGTTGGATCCTGTAATCACAGTTTTCCCTGCTCACCTTTTTGTCTAAGATCTATTGAGAAAGGGAAATATGGGAAGGAGAACCATTTGATCAGAATACAACCAATAGTCTTTAAGCATTGTTAAAGTATGAAACTGAAATACATTCAAAACACTTAATCCTTGAGGCTTGTGATCTGAGTAATTAGCAGGTATGATGCTGGGACTGGAAAATAGAAAGTAATAACTAAAGGGTTAATGTGCAACGTTATTTTTTGGCCTTGTGCATGATTTTATGTTTTCAGTGTCCTGTGTACATATAGAATTGTTAAAGTTGTCATTTCCAATATTTATATTAGAAAAATTATTTAGATACTTTATAATTTTAACCAGCATTTTTAATAATGACACTTGCATTTATTGTATTGTAATAAATTTCACTTTTAACTTTAAAAGTTTAACTTTAAAATTTTTTTGTGATGTTGCCTTGCCTGAAAAGATAACAAAAATGAGAGAATTTCTTGATGTTTTAAAATGGGCAGTTTTGAGCAATAATCTGTCCTAACAGAACAGTAGCAATAAGTTTTAGGATACCATCTTGAATGTCTAGTTGGTGTGCAATAGCTTTTCTTTCTAAGATGGCAATAATGATTCATTTCTACTACATTTTGCAAAAGTGTTTTTGTTGCTTATACACATTTTCAATAACCAAGGTAGCCTTCATATGTAGCCTTAAAGCATTACCTCTTGATTGTATCTTTAGATTGATATAAAGTACTTGCATATAGAGTATTTGAAGTGATAGATTATTAGATTTGCTGTATGTCTGGAAAGAGAGCTATTCTGCAGTGCCTAAATATCATTTAAACAGTAAATATTAATAGGAAATATTGCTATATCTGAATATATAATACAAAAGTTTGATCATGGTGACACAAATGTTGGACATTTTTTTCCTTATAAAAGGCTCTTTTTTTTATATATTGTACAATATATTTGGAGATTCAGAGCATAGTGACTATAGTCGAAAACTGAGATTGCACTTCCAAAATTGGCCACAAGTAAATAATCTTATGAAGGGATTCTTTATCATGTTTCAAACAAGTGGGTTACAAGCAGAGTTTGAGACACTTTTCCACAGAAACAATACTATGAATTGGTGATTGAGTTCCCAGGCCAAGCCTCCCTCAACAGGTTCAACTCTAATATACCTAACCTGTGATACTGAAGGTGCCTGCCTGAGTTTTGGGTCTCTGAGACAGGGTAGTGTGAGTAGTTTGGAGGAAGGACAGTGCAACTTTCCACCCCTTTTCTTAAGAACAAGGTCTTTCTCCTTTTAATTTTTCCACTCATTTTCACCTCCTAATGCCCTTGAGATCCAGGTACACTCCTGGGAGTTTTGTTCACCTCTCCCAACTGAGAACCTTCCCACTGGGCTCCATCCTCCCTCCTGAGGTTCTTCATATTCCAGAGTCACCCACCCTTCTCCTCCCATTAGTCAGTTCTCTAAGTACAGCTGATGTCATGTGGTGCTGAGAAGAAAGCAGATCACACTTCATCACAGAAAGAATGCCTTGTGATTATCTTCTCCACATCTGAAATTCCTTTTGACACCTGCACTGGGCCGACTGCCATTCCCATGACTGCTGCACCTGCGTTTTTAGAGAATGCCTCATAACCCACTGATTCTCATTCACAGAGAATGGGAGAATGGAATGAAGAAAGATTCCAGCAGCTTATAGAAGGATAGCAATATTTTGGGACAGGGAAAATCCTGTCATACCTCATCTCTTCCTCAGGAGGAGTTCTGAGCTGGTCCTGCTTTTCATAGTTGTTTCTTTTCTTGCACTTAAGAACTCATAGATTTTTCTTACTGTCCTAAGGAAGTCCTTACCTCTGAGGTATTTCCTCAATGAATACTGTTTTCAAGGCTGAAATAGTTCATTATGTTAATAACCTTCTTTATGTTCTCAGGGAAATGCTTAGGTGGTGTCACAAAATGTGCCTTTTCTTTTCTTTTCTTTTTTTTTTTGAGGCAGAGTCTTGCTCTGTTGCCCAGGCTGGAGTGCAGTGGCGCGATCTCGGCTCACTGCAAGCTCCGCCTCCCGGGTTCACGCCATTCTCCTGCCTCAGCCTCCCAAGGAGCTGGGACTACAGGCTCCCGCCACCACGCCTGGCTAATTTTTTTGTATTTTTAGTAAAGACGGGTTTCATCGTGTTAGCCAGGATGGTCTCGATCTCCTGACCTCATGATCCGCCCGCCTCTGCCTCCCAAAGTGCTGGGATTACAGGCCTGAGCCACTGTGCCCAGCCAAAATGTGCCTTTGCAAAGTTTGCGAAATCAGATTTTGTATCCCAATAGAACCAAAATATTTATGAGGATGCTAGCATTTTCCAAGCATAGTAATTAGTTCACAACTGAGAAATATTATGTCTGTAGTAGATAAATATTAGTTGTGCGTTTTAATTTAATTCTTTTTCCATTTTGTCTCATGAAGTACCTTATTGCAAAAATCCCACTGAGTAATAGCTCATAAATTATAATCTTTCAAATAGCCATGCTACCAGCGTACAACAGTGATACACGTAACCCCAAATGTGATGTGAGAGGACAATTACTTTGTAAATAAAACTTGTTATTGACATTTTAACAAAGGCTTTTATGTACATTATTAAATGAAAAAGTTTATATTTTACTTTGCGGTACGTTACATTTGGAAAGGAGATCAGCAAGTTAATTTTCCCAGTGTTTTTGTCTGTATAATCTTAATGTGAATCTGCCCAGTTTGAAGCCTGTACTTGCTGTAGTTGAAGAGAAACAGTTCAGGAATGTTGTGCTGACTGGAAGGAATCCAGGCCTTAATTTCTGTGGCTGACACTCCCCGTGGTGGACATGGAAGATTGGAAAAGCTGTATTGGAAAAGAAAAAAACCTGACACCTTAAGAAAAGTGCTCTCCATATTTTGAAGAGTCTTTTTGCACACTACAGAAAAGAATGCACTAATAGAAAGTAGTCTTTAAGGAATAATATTTCTTCCTTATGCACAAAACATTTGGGAAAGATCTGATGTTTTACTAGTGGATTTAGGCAGCCAGATTGTAAAGAAATCAAGCTAGTTATTTCTTTGCATTGCCAAGCTAAGTGTAAAGTTAAACTTTTAATAGAAATAGAAATAAAAATTTGATAATACCAACATAACTATAAAATGGCCATAAGAAAAGTCAGTTCCCAAGGAAGATTAATAGATGACCATTTGGAAACATTTATTTGTGGTCAATACGAGGCACATAGGCAAAGTGGTCTTAATCCTGAGATTGCTTATTTGGAGAAGAGCACACTTGGAGACTGCGCAATCTCTCTTCACTTTTGATTATATCTTTATCAAAATTGAATAATTCTAAGTGTTTACACACTTCGGAATGAATGACTAGATATTAACTTAAGTGTGTGCATTCATTTTTCCCCTCAGAATAATTAAATAATAAAACCATCAGTTCAACTTTAGCTGGATAATCATTGCACTTATCAATTTAAAGCATAAATGCCTCTGCCTCAACACTTTCATTTCCTCTGTGGTTGAGAAACAAATTATATCACCACACTCTGTAAAGTTTCATGATTTCTTACAGCCTTCTCCTCAAAATTGTATGCTTGTTCATCTGACAAACCCAGAATTCTCCAGTACTTCCAACCATCCCTGCTGCAGCCTTGCCATTTGTGGTTCCTTGACAGTGCTTCTGCTAAAATCCACTTAACCACTGATGGAAATGAGTTACGTGAGTTCTGAACACAGGTTTTAATCGGATTCCTGATGAAATTAATGGCAGTGAGTCTTAGGCTTGATTTATTCAAGATTCCATGGTGTGGAACTGACAGTTGCTCAGCTCTTTAATAAAATCATATATATATATATTTTTTGAGATGGTATCTCAATATGTTGCCCAGGCTCCCTGGGCTCAAGCTATCCTCCTGCCTCAACCTCGTAAGTAGCTAGTACTTCTGCTGGAAACATGCAAATGTCCATTAACTGATGAATGGATAATGTGATAACATCCATTCAATGGAATGTTTTTCAGACATAAAAAGGAATGAAGTACTGAAACATTGCTACAGCGTGGATGAATCTTGAAGACAATATGTGAAGTGAAAAGAGCCAGTCACAAAAGGCCATAAAAGGTCACAAAAGGCTGAGGCAGGACAATCCTGAACCCGAAAGGCGGAGGTTGCAGTGAGCCGAGATCGCGCCACTGCACTCTAGCCTAGGTGACAGAGGGAGACCCCGTCTCCAAAAAAAGTTTATATTTCAGTGTAAGTAGAAAAAAACTAGGTAAATAAAGTATATGATATGGTAGGCGCTACTGGAAAAAATATAGTGGGGAAGGAGGATAAGTAGTATTTGGGGCATTGTGGTTTTAGATAGGGTGGCCATGAAAGCCTCACCCAAAAGAGGCAAAGAAAAGAGCCATGTGGATTTTAGGGTCTCCTTCTGTTGCCCAGGCTAGAGTGCAGTGGCAAGATATGGCTCACTGCAACCTTAACCTGAGCGCAAGGGTTCCTCCCACTTCTACCTCCTGAGTAGCTGGGATTACAGGCACGGGCCACCGCAGCTGGCTAAGTTATTTATTTTTTGTAGAGATGAAGTTTCCCTACATTGACCAGGCTGCTCTCCAACCCTGGCCTCAAGCGATCTTCTTGCCTGTCTCAGCCTCCCAAAATGCTGGGATTACTGGTATGGGCCATGGCTCCTAGCCTTCTTTTTTTTTTTTTTTTTTTTTCAAAAAATATTCCAACTAAGGTTTGGCATTTATTGCTTGAGAAATAAATAATATAAATAAAATAGCTTGATTTAGGAAATGAAGTTGTGCTAGCTGGAACACTGGCCAGGTTATGGCCACGATAAAGAAGAGACCAGCCGGGCACGGTGGCTCACGCCTGTAATCCCAGCACTTTGGGAGGCCGAGGTGGGCAGATTACGAGGTCAAGAGATCAAGACCATCCTGACCAACATGGTGAAACCCCGTCTCTACTAAAAATACAACAATTAGCAGAGCGTGGTGGCTCACACGTGTAGTCCCAGCTACTCAGGAGGCTGAGGCAGGAGAACTGCTTGAACCTGGTAGGCGGAGGTTGCAGTGAGCCAAGATTGCACCACTGCACTCCAACCTGGCGACAGAGCGAGACTCTGTCTCAAAAAAAAAAAAAAAAAAAAAAAAAAAAAAAAAAAAAAAAGACAATTGAGCTAGAGAGTAAATAAAGTGGCCCCTAATACAGTGGGTATAGATTCATGAAGCGGCAGTAGCTGAACTGTAGCTACTGTTAACTTTGAGGACTAATTAAGACAATGTCAGGAAAATTTTCTTTTTCTTTTTTTCTACTCTGTATTTCTTCATTATCTGAATTTATCCTCATGCAGGTTGGAAACTGCTGAAAGCAGTCCATTTTTATGAGCTCTTTTATTCTAAGCCAAATCAGTCAGATTACAAACCCCATTGTATTTTAGATAACCCAAGTGATTATTCAGGTGCTCAAAAGCTTTTAGAGAACTGCTAAACCTCATGTACTTCTGGGCAGTATCAGCAATTAAAAGAGTTTAATTTTCTAGGTGAAACTGATTCTGGTTTGGATTTCTTTATTTGGACTGAGAGATATTTTAACCAGGTTAAAATATTGGTGCAAAGCCATCTCTGATGAGACTTAAAATCATAAAGCTACTTCCCCATGCAGTTCTTGTCACCATTTCAGGGTACTGCTGGGCAATAGGACATGAGTTCCCATTGCTTATGGGATCTTCAGATGTATATCCCTCCAATGAATTGGACTCAGTATTGTTGAGACATCAATTTTCCGCAACATGATTTATAGATTGAAAGCAATCACAGTAAAAATCCCGGTAAGATTTTTAGGAGAAATTAATATATTCCCTGATTTCTAACTTATTACAAAGTTATACATTAGACAATGCGATATTGGAGAAAGGACACCCATATAAATCAATGGAATAGAATCAATAATTCAGAAATAGACCCAAAAATATATGGTCAAATGATTTTTGATGATTAGGAACAAATAAAAACATTTTAAGCTGAGGAGATACAGGACAAATTATTTGCCCTCATGGAGCTTACCTTCAAATGGGCAAGACGAATAATTTTTAAAGTAAAAAATAATTCAATAGTGAAATTTGGGCTGGGTGCAATGGCTCATGCCTGTAATCCCAGCACTTTGGAAGGCTGAGGCAGGTGGATCATCTGAGGTCAGGAGTTCAAGACCAGCCTGGCCAACCTGGTGAAACCCTGTCTCTACTAAAAATACAAAAAATTAGCTGGGTGTGGTGGCAGATGCCTGTAATCCCAGCTACTCAGGAGGCTGAAGCAGGAGAATCACTTGAACCCAGGAATCACTTGAAGGCAGAGGTTGCAGTGAGCCAAGAACATGCCATTGCACTCCAGCCTGGGCAACAAGAGTGAAACTCCATCTCAAAAAAAAAAAAAAAAAAAAAAAAAAAAAAAAAAAAAAAAAAAAAAAAAGCTGGGCACAGTGGCGTGTGCCTGTAATCCCAGCTCCTAGCTACTCAGGAGGCTGAGGCAGGAGACTAACTTGAACCCGGAGGCGGAGGTTGCAGTGAGCCAAGATCGCACCACTGCACTCCAGCCTGGGTGAGGAAGAGAGATTCTGTCTCAAAAAAAAAAAAAAAAAAAAAAAGAAAAAGAAAATTGACAGTAGTGAATGCTATGAAGAAATAAATCAGGATAAAGGCATAGAGAATGACTTACAGTGGTGCTATTTAAATAGGGTGGATAGAGATGATTGGTGGCTGAATAGAGCTATTGAATAATGAGAAGGAATCAACACGATGGGACCTATTTTTAGGTCTACTCTTTCGATTCTTTTTAATATTCACTTATTCTTTCAAGAAATATTTGTTGAGCACCTATTATGTGCCAGATATTATTCTAGGTGCTGGAGATAGAACAGTAAATAAAATAGACAAAACCCCCAGCCCCCATGGTGCTTACTTTTTTTTTTTTTTGGTAGGGAAGCAGAAAATAAACTTCACAAATAAGTCAAATGGATGGTATGTTAGTGGAAATGCTAAGGCAAAAAAAGGAAGGAAGAAAGGGATATAGAATATGTGTGAGTGTGCATGTGGGCGTGAATGGGTGATGGTGGCTTCTGTTTAAGATACAGTGCCCAAGAACGGCTTACCTAGAAGATGACGTTTGAAGGAAGTAGAGGCAGTTATGGAGGCGGCAATGGGCAAGATGGTTCAAAAAGAGGGATAAGCAAGTGCAGCGGCCCTGAGCTGGAGCATACCTGTGAGCTGGCATGAAGCCTTCAGGGAGAGTGGAGGGAGATAAGATAATGTGTGTGTAGGGGTGGATGGATCCTATGGGGCCTAGCAGGTCATTGTAAGGCGTCGGCATTCGTTTAGAGATGAGACGCCACTAGAGATATGAGCAGGAGTGGCATGATTATGTTTTATTCGGATTGCTCTAGCTGTGTTTTAATTAAAACTATTTTATAAAGAGAGGAAAAAACAATTTTGCTTTTCCAAATCAATCATGTTTATGTCTTTGAAAGAGGAGAACAACAAATCACAGAAAACATAAATAAATGCATTTTGTTCAGGGACAGATGGCTGAAGCAACGAGAGTGAATCACAGAGTCACAGAATCACAGTTATGTGCAAAGCACTCAGGAAATAGCTTGGTCCCTAATTAATCATTCCATGTTGTTAAACTCTGTGGAGATAAATTTAGCCAGCAGTAGGTAGAATGAGATGAATTCTCATGAAAACATGTTTTCAATGAAGTTGGCAAAGAATGCCGTGTAAACCCCAAATAGCTGAAACTATGTCCTAATAGCATTGAGCTTGGTGTGCCACATCCTTAGCAATAACCACTTGAGTGTCTGTCCCTGGGGCCTGCAGTTGAGGATGTTAACATCTAATTTAGCAGAAGGGGTGGGGAGAGTGATGGGGGACAAGGGAGAGAGTCCTGAAACATACAGGTGGTGACCCTAGGAGCTGACTTTGGTGCCATTTAGGCATATTTGCTTTCAGGACTCACACTTCCTTAGGTTTAAGCTATCAATAAAAGGAAAGTGGTTTCTAAGTCCTAGCCTTTGGACTGTATTCCTTTAATTCATATAGTGGAGCAGGGGGAAAGTTATCATTTTAATGGCTGGTAGCACAATTCCGAGAAGAAAACTTTTTTGTTTATTTAATCTTAGATAAGCCATGTGAGTGTTAAGAGCTATGGCCCACGACAGGGAAGGGATTTGAAATGTTTTAGATAATACAGTGAGGAGAATTTGGGATTTGCATCAGAATGACGAAGGGGAAGTGGGGGAGGGGTGATACACTAACACCAGTGGAGAAGAAATCCAGGGAAAAGGTGACAGAAATCCTGGCCACTGAAGGGCTGGAGCCTGAGGCTAAAACAGCGCCAGGGAGACCCTCTGGGGTGACAGCCTAAGAATTTTTGAGAACAAGGATATTGGCAGAGCAGTGGTGAAACCCTCTCCCCTTTTCCCATTGCTTCTCCCTCCTTTGCCCCAGATTCCCACTCAAAGCCTGTGATACATACTGTTGTTCACTGTGGTGTTCAGGTATACTGAGGGGTAGGAGAGTGAAGAAAAGGAGAATGGTTTGCATGTGGGGTTGATGTGGGCTGAGAGAGAATAGGACAGCAAAGAGGCGTGAGACAACAGGGTAAAGAAAGTATTCAGAGTAAAATAGACCAAGAGGTGAGTAGGAGAATAAGTTACCCCAAATGCCTCAGAAATATTTGTTGGGAGGACTCTGCTATATGTGGGTTGAGACTTAAGCCCTTTTTAAAAAAATAAAATAAAATGAAAAGGTGATTCCCAAAAGGTTGGTGCCTTATGAGGCTTCATCTGCATAGGATCCCTGGTTTCACAACTCCTTATCTTGACCAGACTTTCTATTGATTCCAGGTCTTTAGACAATAACTTAATTCTTTCAACCAACTGTCAATCAGAAAATCTTTGAATCCACCTATGACCTATGACCCCTCCCCTACTCCACCCCGCTGATTTGAGTTTGTCCCGCCTTTTCCAACTAAACTAGTATATATCACACATGTATTGATTAATATCTTTTGTCTCCCTAAATGTATAAAAACCAAGCTATAACCCAACCACCTTGGGCACATGTTCTCAGGATCTCTTGAGACTGTACCTTGGGCCTTGGTCATTTATATTTGACTCAGAATAAACCTCTTTAAATATTTTACAGAGTCTGACTCTTTTCATCAACAGCTGGAATATTTGTTTCTTGATCTAATGATGATTACACAGCAGTTTTAAGTTTGTGCAAGTTTATTTGGTTGTATACTTACAATATATACACTCAATAAAATATGATATACCTCAATAAAAATAAAGCAATGCCTTCCCTGCCTCCAAAAACAAAACCAACCTGGGAATACAAAGATCAAGTAACAGTGCCTGCAGAAGCTTAGAAAATCGGCACAGATGTGACATTTGACTCAGTTCAGCACACATTATGGAGGGTTACTATACAAGGGAGACTGCACACAGAGACCATACTCAGGAGCCTGAGGATCCTGAATCACTGACCTAGGGGGAAGAGGTACCAGCCCCTATCTTGAGGACCTCATATTACAAGGCAGTAATAGACATGCAAAAATTAATAGCAACAGTCTGATTCTGGCAATTGGCTGATATGCCAACTCTCACCACTTTTCAACATTGTGCTAGATATGTAAGTGGCAGAAAGACTGAAAAGGAATAAACAGATTATTATTTGCATTCTATACCCTTATTTACTTAGAAAATCCAGGAGAATCTATACACTATTAGAAAAAAATTACACTTATAAAACTTACTAGATAAAAGATCAGTATCAAAAAAATCAATTGCTTTCCTAAACACCAGTACTAACTAATTAGAAAATGCACTGGGCACAGTGGCTTAAGCCAACAATCCCAGCACTTTGGGAGTCTGAGGTGGGAGGATCACTTGAGCCCAGGAGTTCGAGACCTGCCTGAGCAACATAGCAAGACCCTGTCTCTGAAAATGCAATTTTCCAAATTTTCAATAGGAACAATTACATAAATGATTATAATATATATATAATTTTATATATACACATCTATATCTGATGTTATAAAGATGTGCAATACTTGGAGAAAAATTTTAAAAATTTATTGCAGGGTATATAAGCTCTAAATATATAAAAAGATATACTATATTTAAATACTAAGGGATAAAGTATTAAGCATTCAATGAATACTGGAAAAATGATGGATGAGTTCATATTGGACAGAGCCACATCTCGGTCTTCTTTTGGAATCCTTTCTTCATATAGTACCTAGAATAGTGCCTGACACTGTGGGAAACCAAAATATGTCACCTCAAAATATACTTCTTTGGCGTATTTTCAGTTGGTTATTCAGAGAAGTAGCAGACAGGAATAGTTCTGAAAAGCTGTTCTTTTGGGGGTAGATTTGCATCTGTAGAGGAAATCTGCATTGGTGAGGTAAAGAACAGACACAGAGGCTTTCTCTGAGGTCCACCTATCTGGATCAGGAAAAAGGAACTCAAGAAAAGGAGACTAAAGACCTGATACTTTTAAAGTTTGGACAGTGAAACTTTTGCTGCATCTCTTCCTTCTGAGGGCTGCTCCCTGAGAGACTTCATCTGCATCACAAGACAGCCTTTGCTCACCATGCCTTTCCTCCCCACACCCTCTCATAATGTGTTGCTACCTCCCTGCAGGAGCCTTTAGGACCCTATTTCTTTCTGTAGCTTAAAATGCTATTGAAGCTTCAACTGTCTGGCCCTTCTTTGATTCTTCGAGTCTCGCAGTTTGTGTGGCTCCTGTGCACATGTGCGTGTGATAAATATGTATACTTTGTCTCCCATGAATCTGGCTATTGTCAGTTTGTTTTATAGACTCAGATTAACAAACTTTCAGAAGGGTGGAGGCGGGCGGGGGGTGGGGTGGGGAGGGAAATCCCTTTGCTCCTACAGCATGTAGTAGGGACTCAAAAAATATCGAAGGGAAGAAAACAAAGGAGAGGAAAGGAGGAAGGGATGAATAACTTTATTTAAATGAGAAAAGTGGCACTGAGTTAAAAATTATTAAATATTTTGAATTCTTTATGTTATTACAATTTTTACTTTTGCTAACATCCTCTTGCTTTATTGTTGTAATAATGTGTGCTCATATAGTCATTAAGAGTTTACAAAACTGTGTCAATTAGGTCCATATAACAATGAAAAAGCAGCAGCATCACTGGAAAATCTCGAGGCTCTTCAAGGTTAAGGGGCTTGCCTTAGATGACAAATAACCTGACTGTTACTCAGACCCAAGTTTTTTGACTTCAAGGGCAGCGACTTTGTACTCTACAGATGCCAATCTAAATGGGCTGCAAGCTAGATTTGTAGGCTATGGATTGCCATCCTAACTGGGACACTTTTGAGAGCAGAAATAGGTGTTATCCATTATGTTGGGACAATAGGTGTAAATTGGTACCATCTTGGGTACATCCAAGGTACAGTTTACCTTATCTATGGCTGAAAACTGAGTTTAAATTAATTCTTATTATGGGCAGCACAAGTCAAAAAGCCCTTTGCCAAGCTACACAGATTGTAAATGCTGCTCCTGGCTGTGTTCAATGTATATTTGGACAAAGTCAATAATAAATAAATAAAGGTCAACTATGAATTAAGGTAGGCTTGTTTGTTTTTTGGTAAAAGGAATGTCACTTGCTTAGAGAGGTTAATATACTGCATGTGGGGCAAAGTTGCTGGTAAGTATCATTCTTCCTTCTGTCCTTCGAACCCCAAATGACACATCTTGTTCACGTATCCACTATGGTGTAAGACATCACTGGGTGCTGGCTGTAATTTTATCTTCCACCTTAAAGTCTTTATAACGTGAAGATAATGAGTGGATCTGTGCGAAGCTCACTACCAGGATCAGCCAATACTTGTTTTTCTGTGGAGCTTTTGGTGATTACGTTAACTGAATAGAGTTTTTTTTTTTTTTAAACAGCAAATCTTTCAATGTATTAGCAATTTTAAGTAAGAATCTCTAACTTGTAACACACACTGAACTTAGAGTTTTGTTTTTTTTCTACATATGCCATTTCTGCAAGTGAACTTAAGAAATTTCAACTTAAAATAGAAGACTTAATCAATTCTCAATTACATGTTGTAAATTAACCTGCTAACAGGAACAGGTGAAACTCTCTTAACATTTTAAGGACATAAAGTAATCAAATATGCAGATTTAACACGAAACCATTAATATTATGGGGTTCTCTTCAATATTTCTGTGCTTAATTTTAAATCTTTTTTAGGATAAAATTGTTTTCCAACTAAGAAAAATATTGTCATCCTATTTTGTGAGATACCACTAAGTCAAATGAGATTGCATAATGACCAGAGAAATTATTAGTTGAGGTGCTGACTGTATTTTTATCTGAGATACCAATGAGTCTTTTCACTTGGGTAAATATGTAGGAGCTGGATTTCTGAGTTGAATGGTAAGTCTGTTTTTAACTTTGTACTAAACTGGGATTTTGTTTTCCAAAGTGGCTGTACAATTTTGCATTCCAACCAACAATGTATGAGAGTCCTAGTTCTGCATCCTCATCAGTAAATAGAATTGTCAGTTGTTAAATTTTAGCCATTCTAATAGTTCATACCCTTTTTTAGACCATATAGGGTAATGACATTGCCATGGCATCTGTAAACTGTCATGGCGCTAGTGGGAGTGTCTTTTGGTATGCTAATGCATTATAATTAGCGTATAATGAGCAATGATATCGAACAGAGGTCACTTTCATTGCCATGTGGGTTTGGGTGGGTTTTGGCCAGCTTCTTTACTGCAAGCTGTTTTATCAGCGAGGTCCCTTCTGACTAATGATGTTAAGAATCTTTTAATATACTTATTTATAATCTTTATATCTTCAGTAAAATGTCTATAGAAATTATTGGTCCATTTCTTTATTGAGTTGTGTGATTTCTTAATACTGAGTTTTGAAAGATCTTTATATATTCTGAACTCAAGGCTTTATTGTATATCTCATTTGCAAATATTTATCCAGTGCATGGCTGGTCTTTTAATTTTCTTTTTCTTTTTTCTTTTTCCTAACTGCTAGATGATGTGGGAGTCTTTTCAAATCCTTAGCATCTTTGGAAGAGCAGAAGTTTAAAATTTTGATAAAATCTAATTTATCTTTTTTGAGACAGGGTCTCACTCTGTCACCCAGACTAGAGTGCAGTGGCACAATCATGGCTCACTGCAGCCTCAACCTTCAGGGCTCAGGTGATCCTCCCACCTCAGCCTCCTGAGTAGCTGGGACTACAGGTGCCCACCACCATGCCTGGCTAATTTTTGTATTGTGTGTAGAGACAGGATTTTGCCATGTTGCCCAGGCTGGTCTCAAACTCCTGGGCTCATGTGATCCACCTGCCTCAGCCTCCCAAAGTGCTAGGATTAAATTTATCATCTTTTTTTTTTCTTGGATGGATCATACTTTGGGCATCTTCTTAGAAATCTTTGCCTAAGGTCATGATGATTTTCTCCTATGTTTTCTTCAAAGTTTTATAGTTTAAAATTTTAGATTTAGGTCCATAATACATTTGAGTTAATTTTTTGTAAAGGGTATGAGTGATCAATCAAGGCCCTCCCTCCTTCCTTTCCTTCCTTCCTTGTATATTGAAATCCAATTATTCCAGCACCATCTGTTGAGTCTTCCTATTCATGAACAGGGACTGTCTCTCCATTTATTTAGTTTCTATTTGATTTCTTTCATTAGAGTTCTATAGTTTTCCTCATATAGATCTTGTACATAATTTGTTGGATTTATACCGAAGTAGTTTGGTTTTGGGGGTGCTGGTATAAATGGTATTGTGATTTTTTTTTTCTTTTTTGATACAGGGTCTCACCCTCTCACCCAGGCTGGAGTGCAATGGTGCAATCTTGGCTCACTTGTAACTTTGGCCTCCTGGGCTCAGGTGATCTTCCCACCTCAGCCCCTTGAGTAGCTGGGACTACAGGTGTGCACCACCATACCTGGCTAATTTTTTTGTATTTTTATTTTGCAGATATGGGTTTTTGCCATGTTGCCCAGACTGGTCTCAAGCTCCTGGGCCCCAAGTGATTTCATTCACCTCAGCCTCCTAAAGTGCTGTATTGTGTTTTTAATTTCAAATTCCACTTGTTCATTGCTCATACATAGGAAAGTGATTGACTTTTGTATATTAATCTTGCTCTAGTTACTTATTAGTTCCAGGAGTCTGTTGTTTATTCTTTTGGATTTTCTACATGAAAAATTATGTCTTCTGTGAACAAAGACAGTAATATATATTCCTTCCAGATCCGTGTACCTTTCATTTCATTTTCTTGTCCCAGTATTATCTAGGATTTCCAATATGATGTTGAAAAGGAGTGGTGAGAGGGAACATCCTTATCTTGCTCTTGATCTTGGTGAGAAAGCCTCATGCTTCTTATCATTAAGTATGATGTTAGCTGCAGGTTTTTTGTAGACATTCTTTATGAAGTTGAGGAAGATCCACTCCATTCCTAGTTTACTGACAGGTTTTATCGTGAATGTGTGTTGGAGTTTGTCAAAAGCTTTTTCTGCATATATTAATATGATTATGTGATTTTTTTCCTTTAGCCTGTTGATGTAGTGAATTTTACATTAATTGATTTTTGAATGTTAAACCAGCTTTGCATATCTGGGATGAATTCCACTTGCTCATGGTGTATAATTCTTTTTATACATTGTTAGATTCAATTTGCTAATATCTTGTTGAGGATTTTGCATCCGTGTTCATGAAAGATATTGGATCTGTAGTCTTTTTATGTAATGTCTTTGTCTGGTTTTGGTAATAAGGTAATGCTGGCCTCATAGAATGAGTGGGGAAGTATTCCCTCTGCTTCTGTCTTCTAAAAGAGATTGTAGAGAGTTGGTTTAATTTCTTCCTTAAATGTTTGGTAGATATTACCAGTGAAACTATCTAGGCCTGGTGCTTTCTGTTTTGGAAGGTTATTATTTATTAATTCAATTTATTTAATAAATATTGGCTTACTCAGATTATTTATTGATTCTTGTGTGAGTTTTGGCAGATTATGTCTTTCAAGAAATTGGTCCATTTCATCTAGGTTATCAAATTAAATTTGTAGTCATAAAGTTGTTCATAGTTGTCCATTATTAACCCATTAGTGTCCGTGGGATCTGTAATGATGTTCCCTCTATCCTTTCTTGCTTTGTTGTTGTTGTTGTTTTTGAGACGGAGTCTTGCTCTGTCGCCCAGGCTGGAGTGCAGTGGTGCTATCTTGGCTCACTGCAACCTCCACCTCCCAGGTTCAAACGATTCTCTTGCCTCAACCTCCCCAGTAGCTGGGATTACAGGTGCCCACCACCAAGCCCAGCTAATTTTTGTATTTTTAGTAGAGCTAGGGTTTCACTATATTGGTCAGGCTGGTCTCGAACTCCTAACATCAAGCGATCCACCTGCCTTGGCCTCCCAAAGGCGTGAGCCACTGCACCTGGCCTCATTTCTGATATTAGTAATTTGTGTCATCTTTTTGTTTTTCTTGGTTACCCTAGCTAGAGGCTTAGTGGTTTTATTTATCTTTTTTTTTTTTTTTTTTTTTTGCTGAGGTTTTATTTTGGAAAAAAAGAGCAATTGAATTGTTTTGTAGCTGGAGAGTGCCTCAGGCAGTGAACTCCTCCTGGGGATGGGCTGAGGGCAAGGGCTAAGCCTCAGGTGGGTCTCCTGTTCCCTGTGCTCCCCTGCACAGCTGCCTCCCTCTCTGACCCTGGGGCAGCCGCAGGAAGGGTAGGCTGGGAGGGGCTGCCATGGCTGTTCACTTGGGCAGGACATCAGAGGACTCGAACACCAGCCTCCCATCACAGGTCTTGATTTTCTTCACAACTACAGCCCTGGTGGAGCTGCTGCAGCTGAAGGAGCTGGAGCCTGTGCCAGAGCCAAAACTGGAGCCCAGCTCCCCTCCAGCAGCTACCTGTAGGTGGCAATCTCCATGTCCAGGGCCTATTTATCTTTTTTTTTTTTTTTTAAATAGCTTTTAGTTTCATTGATTTTTTTTTCTATTGATTTTCTGTTTTCAATTTCATTGATTTCTGCTTTCATTTTTATTATTTCTTATTCTTTCTTTAGAATTAATTTGTTCCTCTTTTTTCTAGTTTTTTAAGGTGAAAGCCTAGATGATTGATTTTATATCTTTCTTCCTTTCTAATATATACATTTAGTGGCATAAATGTTCATCTAAGCACTGTTTTTACTGTATCCCACAAATTTTGAAAAGTCATGCTTTTATTTTCATTTAGTTAAAAATAATTTTAAATTTCTCTGAGATTTCTCTTTTGACCCATGTGTTATTTTGAAGTGTGTTGTTTAATCTCCATGTGTTTTGGAATTGTCCAGTTGTGTTTCCATTATTAAATTTTTAGTTTAATTCTATTGTGGTTTGAGAGTAGATGTTGTTTTAAATTTGCTAAGGTGTGTTTTATGGCCCAGAATGTAGTCTCTCTTGCTAAATGTTCCATGTGAACTGGAGAAGAAAATGTTTTCTGCAAAAGTTGGATGAAGTAGTCCATAGATTTTTTTTTTGTTGTTCCAGATTAAATGCTTTTTTTAAAAATTTATTATTATTATACTTTAAGTTTTAGGGTACATGTGCACATTGTGCAGGTTAGTTACATATGTATACATGTGACATGCTGGTGCACTGCACCCACTAACTCGTCATCTAGCATTAGGTATATCTCCCAATGCTATCCCTCCCCCCTCCCCCCACCCCACCACAGTCCCCAGAGTGTGATGTTCCCCTTCCTGTGTCCATGTGTTCTCATTGTTCAATTCCCACCTATGAGTGAGAATATGCGGTGTTTGGTTTTTTGTTCTTGTGATAGTTTACTGAGAATGATGATTTCCAATTTCATCCATGTCCATACAAAGGACATGAACTCATCATTTTTTATGGCTGCATAGTATTCCATGGTGTATATGTGCCACATTTTCTCAATCCAGTCTATCATTGTTGGACATTTGGGTTGGTTCCAAGTCTTTGCTATTGTGAATAATGCCGCAATAAACATACGTGTGCATGTGTCTTTATAGCAGCATGATTTATAGTCCTTTGGGTATACACCCAGTAATGGGATGGCTGGGTCAAATGGTATTTCCAGTTCTAGATCCCTGAGGAATTGCCACACTGACTTCCACAATGGTTGAACTAGTTTACAGTCCCACCAACAGTGTAAAAGTGTTCCTATTTCTCCACATCCTCTCCAGCACCTGTTGTTTCCTGACTTTTTAATGATTGCCATTCTAACTGATGTGAGATGGTATCTCATTGTGGTTTTGATTTGCATTTCTCTGATGGCCAGTGATGGTGAGCATTTTTTCGTGTGTTTTTTGGCTGCATAAATGTCTTCTTTTGAGAAGCGTCTGTTCATGTCCTTCGCCCACTTTTTGATGGGGTTGTTTGTTTTTTTCTTGTAAATTAGTTTGAGTTCATTGTAGATTCTGGATATTAGCCCTTTGTCAGATGAGTAGGTTGTGAAAATTTTCTCCCATTTTGTAGGTTGCCTGTTCACTCTGATGGTGGTTTCTTTTGCTGTGCAGAAGCTCTTTAGTTTAATTAGATCCCATTTGTCAATTTTGGCTTGTGTTGCCATTACTTTTGTTGTTTTAGACATGAAGTCCTTGCCCATGCCTATGTCCTGAATGGTAATGCCTAGGTTTTCTTCTAGGGTTTTTATGGTTTTAGGTCTAATGTTTAAGTCTTTAATCCATCTTGAATTGATTTTTGTATAAGGTGTAAGGAAGGGATCCAGTTTCAGCTTTCTACATATAGCTAGCCAGTTTTCCCAGCACCATTTATTAAATAGGGAATCCTTTCCCCATTGCTTGTTTTTCTCAGGTTTGTCAAAGATCAGATAGTTGTAGATATGCAGCATTAGTTCTGAGGGCTCTGTTATGTTCCACTGATCTATATCTCTGTTTTGGTACCAGTACCATGCTGTTTTGGTTACTGTAGCCTTGTAGTATAGTTTGAAGTCAGGTAGAGTGATGCCTCCAGCTTTGTTCTTTTGGCTTAGGATTGACTTGGTGATACGGGCTCTTTTTTGGTTCCATTATGAACTTTAAAGTAGTTTTTTCCAATTCTGTGAAGAAAGTCATTGGTAGCTTGATGGGTATGGCATTGAATCTGTAAATTACCTTGGGCGGTATGGCCATTTTCACAATATTGATTCTTCCTACCCATGAGCATGGAATGTTCTTCCATTCATTTGTATCCTCTTTTATTTCCTTGAGCAGTGGTTTGTAGTTCTCCTTGAAGAGGTCCTTCACATCCCTTGTAAGTTGGATTCCTAGGTATTTTATTCTCTTTGAAGCAGTTGTGAATGGGAGTTCACTCATGATTTGGCTCTCTGTTTGTCTGTTATTGGTGTATAAGAATGCTTGTGATTTTTGTACTTTCATTTTGTATCCTGAGACTTTGCTGAAGTTGCTTATCTGCTTAAGGAGATTTTGGGCGGAGACAATGGGGTTATCTAGATATACAATCATGTCGTCTGCAAACAGGGACAATTTGACTTCCTCTTTTCCTAATTGAATACCCTTTATTTCCTTCTCCTGCCTAATTGCCCTGGCCAGAACTTCCAACACTGTGTTGAATAGGAGTGGTGAGAGAGGGCATCCCTGTCTTGTGCCAGTTTTCAAAGGGAATGTTTCCAGTTTTTGCCCATTCAGTATGATATTGGCTGTGGGTTTGTCATAGATAGCTCTTATTATTTTGAGATACGTCCCATGAATACCTAATTTATTGAGAGTTTTTGGAATGAAGCGTTGTTGAATTTTGTCAAAGGCCTTTTCTGCATCTATTGAGATAATCATGTGGTTTTTGTCTTTGGTTCTGTTTATATGCTGGATTACATTTATTGATTTGCATATGTTGAACCAGCCTTGCATCCCAGGGATGAAGCCCACTTGATCATGGTGGATAAGCTTTTTGATGTGCTGCTGGATTCGGTTTGCCAGTATTTTATTGAGGATTTTTGCATCAGTGTTCATCAAGGATATTGGTCTAAAATTCTCTTTTTTGGTTGTGTCTCTGCCCGGCTTTGGTATCAGGATGATGCTGGCCTCATAAAATGAGTTAGGGAGGATTCCCTCTTTTTCTTTTGATTGGAATAGTTTCAGAAGGAATGGTACCAGTTCCTCCTTGTACCTCTGGTAGAATTCGGCTGTGAATCCATCTGGTCCTGGACTCTTTTTGGTTGGTAAGCTATTGATTGTTGCCACAATTTCAGCTCCTGTTATTGGTGTATTCAGAGATTCAACTTCTTCCTGGTTTAGTCTTGGGAGAGTGTATGTGTTGAGGAATTTATCCATTTCTTCTAGATTTTCTAGTTTATTTGCGTAGAGGTGTTTGTAGTTTTCTCTGATGGTAGTTTGTATTTCTGTGGGATTGGTGGCGATATCCCCTTTATCATTTTTTATTGCGTCTATTAGATTCTTCTCTCTTTTTTTCTTTATTAGTCTTGCTAGCAGTCTATCAATTTTGTTGATCCTTTCAAAAAACCAGCTCCTGGATTCATTAATTTTTTGAAGTGTTTTTTGTGTCTCTATTTCCTTCAGTTCTGCTCTGATTTTAGTTATTTCTTGCCTTCTGCTAGCTTTTGAATGTGTTTGCTCTTGCTTTTCTAGTTCTTTTAATTGTGATGTTAGGGTGTCAATTTTGGATCTTTCCTGCTTTCTCTTGTGGGCATTTAGTGCTATAAATTTCCCTCTACACACTGCTTTGAATGCATCCCAGAGATTCTGGTATGTTGTGTCTTTGTTCTCGTTGGTTTCAAAGAACATCTTTATTTCTGCCTTCGTTTCGTTATGTACCCAGTAGTCATTCAGGAACAGGTTGTTCAGTTTCCATGTAGTTGAGCGGTTTTGAGTGAGATTCTTAATCCTGAGTTCTAGTTTGATTGCACTGTGATCTGAGAGATAGTTTGTTATAATTTCTGTTCTTTTACATTTGCTGAGGAGAGCTTTACTTCCAAGTATGTGGTCAATTTTGGAATAGGTGTGGTGTGGTGCTGAAAAAAATGTATATTCTGTTGATTTGGAGTGGAGAGTTCTGTAGATGTCTATTAGGTCCACTTGGTGCAGAGCTGAGTTCAATTCTTGGGTATCCTTGTTGACTTTCTGTCTCGTTGATCTGTCTAATGTTGACAGTGGGGTGTTAAAGTCTCCCAGTATTAATGTGTGGGAGTCTAAGTCTCTTTGTAGGTCACTCAGGACTTGCTTTATGAATCTGGGTGCTCCTGTTTTGGGTGCATATATATTTAGGATAGTTAGCTCTTCTTGTTGAATTGATCCCTTTACCATTATGTAATGGCCTTCTTTGTCTCTTTTAATCTTTGTTGGTTTAAAGTCTGTTTTGTCAGAGACTAGGATTGCAACCCCTGCCTTTTTTTGTTTTCCATTTGCTTGGTAGATCTTCCTCCATCCTTTTATTTTGAGCCTATGTGTGTCTCTGCACGTGAGATGGGTTTCCTGAATACAGCACACTGATGGGTCTTGACTCCTAATCCAATTTGCCAGTCTGTGTCTTTTAATTGGAGCATTTAGTCCATTTACATTTAAAGTTAATATTGTTATGTGTGAATCCGATCCTGTCATTATGATGTTAGCTGGTTCTTTTGCTCGTTAGTTCATGCAGTTTCTTCATAGTCTCGATGGTCTTTACATTTTGGCATGATTTTGCAGTGGCTCGTACCAGTTGTTCCTTTCCATGTTTAGCGCTTTCTTCAGGAGCTCTTTTAGGGCAGGCCTGGTGGTGACAAAATCTCTCAGCATTTGCTTGTCTGTAAAGTATTTTATTTCTCCTTCACTTATGAAACTTAGTTTGGCTGGATATGAAATTCTGGGTTGAAAATTCTTTTCTTTAAGAATGTTGAATTTTGGCCCCCACTCTCTTCTGGCTTGTAGAGTTTCTGCCGAGAGATCCACTGTTAGTCTGATGGGCTTCCCTTTGTGGGTAACCCAACCTTTCTCTCTGGCTGCCCTTAACATTTTTTCCTTCATTTCAACTTTGGTGAATCTCACAATTATGTGTCTTGGAGTTGCTCTTCTTGACGAGTATCTTTGTGGCGTTCTTTGTATTTCCTGAATCTGAATGTTGGCCTGCCTTGCTAGATTGGGGAAGTTCTCCTGCATAATATCCTGTAGAGTGTTTTCCAACTTGGTTCCATTCTCCCCGTCTCTTTCAGGTACACCAGTCAGACGTAGATTTGGTCTTTTCACATAGTCCCATATTTCTTGGAGGCTTTGCTCGTTTCTTTTTATTCTTTTTTCTCTAAACTTCCCTTCTCACTTCATTTCATTCACTTCATCTTCCATCGCTGATACCCTTTCTTCCAGTTGATCACATCGGCTCCTGAGGCTTCTGCATTCTTCACATAGTTCTGGAGCCTTGGTTTTCAGCTCCATCAGCTCCTTTAAGCACTTATCTGTATTGGTTATTCTAGTTATACATTCTTCTAAACTTTTTTCAAAGTTTTCAACTTCTTTGCCTTTGGTTTGAATTTCCTCCCGTAGCTCGTAGTAATTTGATCATCTGAAACCTTCTTCTCTCAGCTCGTCGAAGTCATTCTCCATCCAGCTTTGTTCTGTTGCTGGTGAAGAACTGCGTTCCTTTGGAGGAGGAGAGGCGCTCTGCTGTTTAGAGTTTCCAGTTTTTCTGCTCTGTTTTTTCCCCATCTTTGTGGTTTTATCTACTTTTGGTGTTTGATGATGGTGATGTACAGATGGGTTTTTGGTGTGGATGTCCTTTCTGTTTGTTAGTTTTCTTTCTAACAGACAGGACCCTCAGCTGCAGGTCTGTTGGAGTACCCGGCCATGTGAGGTGTCAGTCTACCCCTGCTGGGGGGTGCCTCCCAGTTAGGCTGCTCGGGGGTCAGTGGTCAGGGACCCACTTGAGGAGGCAGTCTGCCTGTTCTCATATCTGCAGCTGCGTGCTGGGAGAACCACTGCTCTCTTCAAAGCTGTCAGACAGGGACATTTAAGTCTGCAGAGGTTACTGCTGTCTTTTTGTTTGTCTGTGCCCTGCCCCCAGAGGTGGAGCCTACAGAGGCAGGCAGGCCTCCTTGAGCTGTCGTGGGCTCCACCCAGTTGGAGCCTGGGCAATGGCGGGTGCCCCTCCCCCAGCCTTGCTGCGGCCTTGCAGTTTGATCTCAGACTGCTGTGCTAGCAATCAGCAAGACTCCGTGGGCGTAGGACCCTCCGAGCCATGTGCAGGATATAATCTCCTGGTGCGCCATTTTTTAAGCCCGTTGGAAAAGCGCAGTATTCGGGTGGGAGTGACCCGATTTTCCAGGTGCGTCCGTCACCCCTTTCTTTGACTAGGAAAAGAAACTCCCTGATCCCTTGCGCTTCCCAAGTGAGGCAATGCCTCGCCCTGCTTCAGCTCTTGCACGGTGCGCACACCCACTGACCTGCGCCCACTGTCTGGCACTCCCTAGTGAGATGAACCCGGTACCTCAGATGGAAATGCAGAAATCACCCGTCGTCTGTGTCGCTCACGCTGGGAGCTGTAGACTGGAGCTGTTCCTATTTGGCCATCTCGGCTCCTCCCCCTGTAGATATTAATTATATCCAGTTAATTGATGGTGTTGTTGAGTTCAACTTTGTCCTTACTGGTTTTATGCCTGCTGGATCTGTCCATTTCTGACAGAGGAATATTCAGGTCTCCAACTACAATCATGGATTCATCTATTTCTCTTTGCAGTTCCGATGTTTTTGCCTCTCATTTTAATGTATGTGGTTAGGCACATACATATTTAGGATTGTATATCTTCTTAGAGAACAGACCTCTTTATTGCTATGTAATGCCCCTCTTTGTCCCTGATAACTATTTTTGCTTTGAAGTCTGCTCTTAATGAAATTAATAGAGCTACTCTTGTTTTCTTTTGATTAGTGTTAGTATGGTATATCTTTATCCATTTGTTTTTAATCTATAGTGTCTATTTTTAAGCTTGTTAATTGTAGACAACATATACTTGGGTCTGGTTTCTTCATCCACTCCAACAGTCTCTGTCTTTGATTGGTGCATTAGACCACTGACATGCAAAGTGATTATTGATATAGTGAAATTAATACCTACTCTATTTGTTAGATTTTTATTTGTTGCCCTTGTTCTTTGACCCTGTTTTTGTCTTCCACTCTTTTTCTGTCTTTTGTATTTTTAATTAAATACTTTACATGGTTCCATTTTCTCTGTTATACTTTTTTCCATATCTATTGTATCTGTTTATTTAAACATTTTTTAGTGTTTGCCCTAAAATATGCAGTATACATTTGCAAGAATCCAATCCTTCAAATAACACTATACTGCTTCATGGGTAGTGTTTTTAGTAACAAAATAACCCAATTCTTTCCTCCTATCCCTTGTATCAATGCTGTTATTCATTTTACTTATATGTAAGCATACATAAGCATATAGATACACATAAGATATATACATAAGCATGTATAACATAATATGTTATTGCTATTACTATTTTGAAAACTGTTACGTCTTAGATCAGTTAAGAATAAGAAAAATAGAAGTTTTTAATTTTTCCTTCACTTTCTTCTCCTTCTGTATTCATATTATGCATAGGTTTATATTTTGTAGTTGTTTCACAGTTCTTGAATATGCTGTCCTGCTTTTTCCAGTCTTTGTTCTCTTTGCTTTTCAGTTTTGGAGGTTTCTACTGATAGATCCCCAGTCTCAGAAATTCTTTCCTCAGCCACATTCAGTCTACTAATAAGCCATCAAAGCCATTCTTCATATCTATTACATGGTTCAAAAAATTGTTTATATAAATGTATGGGGTACAGGTGCAATTTTATTACATGCATACTGGTCAAGTCAGGGCTTTTAGGGTATTTATCACCAGAATAACATACATTGTACCTATTAAGTAATTTCTCCTCACCTGCCCTCTCACCTCTTCCCCTTTCTGAGTCTTCATTGTCTATAATTCCACTCTTTAGCTCCATGTGTCCACCTTTTTTCTCAGCATCCACTTACAGTGTTTACGGTGTTCTCATGTTTCTTTTCTTTTTAAATTTCGAGACAGGCTACAACAGAATCCAAATCCATAGGTAAAGCAAATTACTCATGTAATTTCAAAGCTGAAGTTGATAGTATATTTGTACCCAATATGAATGGTTCACCTGCATGAGTTTTGAGTTCTCAAAGGCCAGTAGCTTCCTTTCCCTTTTATGCATCTTGAGTACACTTGAGTTAGCCTATGATACATGAATACCTACAAAGTTGAGGCCTATAAAACTTACATGGCAAGCAATTTGAAATGTGCCAACAATGTGATACTGGAGCAACCATAGTGCTGAGAACAGCTTTGACTACTGCAGGAAATCCACAAACCTCAAATTTAGATGAAAACATTTTTGAACTTAATTCATACTGAGGGACAAATTATGGTAATAGTGGAGGGAAAGTCTTTTTATGTGAGATACAGGAGGCTCCTTTAGCTCTTTCACCTCCTAGAGTCACCATAGTGGTACCTTCATTTATTCCTTCTCAAATATTCCTCCCATCTTCATTTAGATCTGAGTTTCAGGCCTATATTATTTTCCCTCTTTCTGAAGAACTCTGGACATTTCTTTCAAGGCATGTTTACTGACAACGAAGTCCCTCAATTTTCATTTGAGAAAATCTTTGTTTCCCTTTTGAATGAAAATTTTGCTGGATACAGAATTCTAAATTGGTGATTTATTTCTTTCAACACTTTATTTTACTCTACCTTATTCTTGTTTGAGTCGTTTTTGAAGAGAATTCCAATGTAATACTTATCCTTGTTCCTCCAGTAGGTAAGGGGTTTTTGTTTTTTTGCCCTCCTATAGCTTCTTTAAGGATTTTCTTTTGTCTTTGATTTTCTGCAGTTTATGTATGATATTCCTAGGTGTAGATATTTCTTGGTATTTTTCCTGCTTGGCATTGTGTGAGCTTCCTGAATCTTTGGTTTGGTGTCTGCTATTAATTTTGGAAAATTCTCAGCCAATGTTTCTTTACATATTTTTTCTGTTCCTTTTTTTCTCCTCCTTTTGTTAGTCCCATTATACCTTTATTATCCTTCTGTAAGTGTTCCACAGTTCTTGGATATTTGCACCATTTCTTTTCAGTCTTTCTTCTCTTTGCTTTGCAATTTAGGCAGTTTCTATTAACATATTTGCAAACTCAACAATTCTTATCTCAGCCGTATCCAGTCTACTGCTGAGTCCATCAAAGGCACTCCTCATTTCTGTGAGACAGACTTAATCTATAGGTGAAAGGAACTGATGTAAATACACCTTTAGTGTGAGATTTTATGCTTATCTGGCTAAGAGCTCTGCATGTATTCCTGTCTGTCTCCCAAAGTGTAGAGAGAATTTTTGTTGTTCAATTTCTCTTAGGACAACAGGTCATTGTCCACAGTATGTGACTCAGCACCCTTGGATGATAAAGTTGGCTAAGATGTTGGCAGGCAGAGAATCACCCATGGTGTTGCCAGTGGTAGTTACCGAGAAGCCAGCTGGGGTGCTACTGAATTCTCTGGGGAGCTGACCTCTGAGAGTTGCCCTTCAGGGTGCTGGAAAGACTAGCTGGGAAGCCACCTGTGAGGACATTCCTGAAACTCACTTGGAAGCTGCCCTGTGGTATGCTGGCCAAACTCACTAGAAAGCCACCCTTAGAAGTGCCAGCAAAGCTCACTGGGGAGGCACCTTCTACCTATCTCACATGCCACTGGCAGCTATGTGCAGCAAGAACAAACCAAAAAAGCACTCAATTCAGGAAGTGGAGCTCCTTCTTCCCTCAGCATCTTTCTAATGCCCTCTACTGACAAAGCTTACCACTGTCCAACTAACAAAGGGAAATGTTCACAGGATCCAGCTCTGCCATCCCAACCCAGGACAAAGAAGCGTGAATTTATAACTCAAATGTAATAAATTAATAACTGGCAGAACTGCCCATTGCACATAGGATATATTCCAATTCTTTGCCAGCACCTATAATGATTTACTCTCTACCTATTTCTTCAACATTATTGGAGGTCCACCCTGCCTACTTTCCACCATTTTAGCCATTCTCTGTTATTTGCACACTCCAAGCTCATCTTACCTCAGAACCTTTGCCCTTGCTATACTCCATGCTTGGAACAAGTTTCCCCTATATCTTTATATAACTAGCTCTCTATTAATATTTGGGTCTTTGTTAAATGTGACCTCATTTGAATAATCTAAAATGAGCCCACATGCCTATAATACCTTCTGTTGTTTTGCTGTTTAGTTTTCTTCAGGGTACTTATCACTAAATTATCCTTTTTTTTTTTTTTTGCTATGTTCTTATCCACATAGTAATAAGCCAAGTAAGAGCCAGACCATAATCTATATTACATATCAGCAATAAGAAGAGTACCCGGCAAGTAGTAAGTGCTCATAAAAAATACTATATAGTTGTTGAATGAATGAATGATCTCTGTTTTATAGCTGAGGACTGAAGCTCAGAGAGAGAAAGTAACTTTCCCAAAGGACACAGCTAGCAAGTGCCAGAGTCAGGAGTCACCTCAGGTCCTCTTGATCACAGTGCTCTGATTGTCATTGCTCTGTACCACCACCTCCCTGAGTGCTGGAAAGAGTGTAGCTGAGGTACATGTTACAGTGGAGTCTCTAAAATAATTGAGCTTTTGTTGTCTCATTACCCATTTTTTTCTTTCTATGGATCTGGCTCTCTACTGTGTGTGCATAGATAAAGATCCATGTACTCGTGCCCCCTACTCAGAATAATAATGTGTTAAATATCTTTCAAAGAAAGAATTATTAGACAAAGTCATGGAACTCTTCACCAAAAAGATGACCTTCAAGAGGGGCCATGCGCGATGGCTCATGCTTGTAATCCTGGCAGTTTGGGAGGCCGTTCGAGACCAGCCTGGCCAACATGGTGAAACCCCATCTCTACTAAAAATACAAAAATTAGCCGGGCTTGGTGGTGTGCACCTGTAGTCCCAACTACAGGAGAATCGCTTTCACCCGGGAGACTGAGGTTGCAGTGAGCCAAGACTGTGCCACTGCACTCTGGTCTGGGTGACAGAGTGACACTCTGTCTCAAAACAAAAACAAAAACAAAAACTAAACCTTTGAAATACTTTGTAAAATTAGAAATTGGGTATTGAGAAAAATAAAAATACATCAAATGGAAGACAGGCACCTAGATCCCATTTTTTTCTTTTCTTTTCTTTTCTTTTTTTTTTTTTTTTTTTTTTTTTTTGATGGAGTCTAACTCTGTTGCCCAGGCCAGAGTGCAATGGTGGAGTCTTGGCTCACTGCAACCTCCGTCTCCTGGGTTCAAGCAATTCTCCTGTCTCAGCCTCCCGAGTAACTGGGATTACAGGCGCCCGCCACCACGCCTGCCTAATTTTGTATTTTTAGTGGAGATGGGGTTTTACCATGTTGGCCAGGCCAGTCTCCAACTCCTGGTCTCAAGATATCCGCCTGCCTCGGCCTCCCAAAGTGCTGGGATTACAGGCGTGAGCCACCACGCCTGGCCCCAGATCCAGTTGTCTAATACCATTCTTCAGTAAAATAAACCAGGGCTCTTAGGAGAAGTGGTCAATTCTAGCACTGGGGCAGGAAATACAAACATAGGCCTAAGGTACCAGGGCATAAGGAAGTGTTCAGAAAACAAAAAAATCACACAACGATGGGGATATGTTAAAAGGAACTGTAGCCAGAGAAGGGTTCCTAATGGCTGAAGATAGAAAAATTTGAGCAACAAAGTCAACAAAATAGTATTGGATTATAAAGTATAAATAAATATCCACGAGTCTGTCCATACTGATACAAATAAATGATTGAATAAATAAACAAGTAGTGGAGAATAGGTGGATCTCCCATACAGAAGTATCCCAAAAAATTTATGTAGATACTCTGTCCTCAAGGAGGTAGAGCATAATTCCACATTCAAGTGTGGGTTGCGCATACTGACTTCCTTCAAAATAATACAGTTACGGAGAGAGGAAAAACTAACTTCATAGTGGAGAAATCTGACAAACCCCACCTCAGCCAGGGGATCAAGGTCAGCATCAATGGTATATATTTTTGATATGATGTGATAAGAAAGGCATATTATTTCCATAGTCTTCCTCAGCAAACCCCAAACATCAGCCTAATTGTGAAAAAATCATCAGGCATCTCCCAGTTGAAGGGCCTTCTATAAAATACCTGGCCAATACTCCCCAAATCTGTTAAGGTCTTAGAAACTGTTTTTTAAAATTATTATTATACATTAAGTTCTAGGGTACACGTGCACAATGTGCAGGTTTGTTACGTAGGTATACATGTGCCATGTTGGTTTGCTGCACCCATCAACTCGTCATTTACATTAGGTATTACTAATTAGGGATACTAATGCTATCCCTCTCCCATCCCCCCACCCGCCAACAGGTCCCAATGTGTGATGTTCCCTGCCCTGTGTCCATGTGTTCTTGTTGTTCAACTCCCACCTATGAGTGAGAACATGCGGTGTTTGTTTTTCTGTCCTTGTGGTGGTTTGCTTAAAATGATGGTTTCCAGCTTCATCCATGTCCCTGCAAACGACACGAACTCATCCTTTTTATGGCTGCATAGTATTCTATGATGTGTATATGTGCTACATTTTCTTAATCTGTTCTATCATTGATAGACATTTGGGTTGGTTCCAAGTCTTTGCTATTGTGAATAGTGCTGCAATAAACATACATGTGCATGTGTCTTTATAGTAGCAAGATTTATAATCCTTTGGGTATATACCCAGTAATGGGACCACTGGGTCAAATGGTATTTCTAGTTCTAGATCCTTGAGGAATCGCCACACTGTCTTCCACAATGGTTGAACTAATTTACACTCCCACCAACAGTGTAAAAGCATTCCTATTTCTCCACATCCTTCCAGCATCTGTTGCCTCCTGACTTTTTAATGATCACCATTCTAACTGGCATGAGATGTTATCTCATTGTGGTTTTGATTTGCATTTCTCTGATGACCAGTGATGATGAGCATTTTTTCATATGTCTGTTGGCTGCATAAATGTCTTCTTTTGAGAAATGTCTGTTTATATCCTTTGCCCACTTTTTGATGGGGTTGTTTGTTTTTTTCTTATAAATTTGTTTAAGTTATTTGTAGAGTCCGGATATTAGCCTTTTTTCAGATGGGTAGATTGCAAAGATTTTCTCCTATTCTATATGTTGCCTGTTCACTCTGATGATAGTTTCTTTTGCTGTAC
This sequence comes from Pan troglodytes, assembly GCF_028858775.2. Lineage (NCBI taxonomy): Eukaryota > Metazoa > Chordata > Mammalia > Primates > Hominidae > Pan > Pan troglodytes. The sequence continues at coordinate 165,533,914 of NC_072398.2, read as the reverse complement.
AGAAGCTCTTTAGTTTAATTAGATCCCATTTGTCAATTTTGGCTTTTGTTGCTATTGCTTTTGGTGTTTTAGTCATGAAGTCTTTGCCCATGCCTATGTCCTGAATGGTAGTACCTAGGTTTTCTTCTAGGGTTTTTATGGTGTTAGGTCTTACATTTAAGTCTTTAATCCATCTTGAGTTAATTTTTGTATATGGTGTAAGGAAGGAATCCAGTTTCAGCTTTCTACATATGGCTAGCCAGTTTTCCCAGCACCATTTATTAAATAGGGAATCCTTTCCCTATTTGGTTGTTTGTGTCAGGTTTCCCCATTGCTTGTTTGTGTCAGGTTTGTCAAAGATCAGATGGTTGTAGATGTGTGGTATTATTTCTGAGGCCTCTGTTCTGTTCCATTGATCTATATCTCTGTTTTGGTACCAGTACCATGCTGTTTTGGTTAGTGTAGCCTTGTAGTATAGTTTGAAGTCAGATAGCATGATGCCTCCAGCTTTGTTCTTTTTGCTTAGGATTGTCTTGGCTATGTGGGCTCTTTTTTGGTTCCATACGAACTTTACAGTAGTTTTTTCCAATTCTGTGAAGAAAGTCAGTGGTAGCTTGATGGGGATAGCACTGAATCCATAAATTACCTTGGGCAGTATAGCCATTTTCATGATATTGATTCTTCCTTTCCATGAACATGGAATGTTCTTTCATTTGTTTGTGTCCTCTTTTATTTCATTGAGCAGTGATTTGTAGTTCTCCTTGAAGAGGTCCTTCACATCCCTTGTAAGTTGGATTCCTAGGTATTTTATCCTCTTTGTATTAATTGTGAATGGGAGTTCATTCATGATTTGGCTCTCTGTTTGTCTATTATTGGTGTAAAGGAGTGCTTGTGATTTTTTGCACATTGATTTTGTATCCTGAGACTTTGTTGAAGTTGCTTATCAGCTTAAGGAGATTTTGGGCTGAGATGATGGGGTTTTCTAAATATACAATCATGTCATCTGCAAACGGAGACAATTTGACTTCCTCTTTTCCTAATTCAATAGCTTTTATTTCTTTCTCTCGCTTGATTGCCCTAGCCAGAACTTCCAACACTATGTTGAATAGGAGTGGTGAGAGAGGGCATCCTTGTCTTGTGCTGGTTTTCAAAGGGAATGCTTCCAGTTTTTGCCCATTCAGTATGATATTGGCTGTGGGTTTGTCATAAATAGCTCTTATTATTTTTAGATATGTTCCATCAATACCTAGTTTATTGCGAGTTTTTAGCATGAAGGGCGGTTGAATTTTGTCAAAGGCCTTTTCTGCATCTATTGAGATAATCATGTGGTTATTGTCTTTGGTCCTGTTTATATGATGGATTACGTTTATTGATTTGCATATGTTGAACCAGCCTTGCATCCCAGGGATGAAGCCAACTTGATTGTGGTGGATAAGCTTTTTGATGTGCTGCTGGATTCAGTTTGCCAGTATTTTATTGAGGATTTTTGCATTGATGTTCATTAGGGATATTGGCTTAAAATTCTCTTTTTTTATTGTGTCTCTGCCAGGCTTTGCTATCAGGATAATGCTAGCCTCATAAAATGAGTTAGGGAGGATATCCTCTTTTTCTATTGATTGAAATAGTTTCAGAAGGAATAGTACCAGCTCCTTTTTGCACCTCTGGTACAATTTGGCTGTGAATCCATCTGGTCCTGGACTTTTTTTGGTTGATAGGCTATTAATTATTGCCTCAATTTCAGAACCTGTTATTGATCTATTCAGAGATTCAACTTCTTCCACTGGTTTAGTCTTGGGAGGGTGTATGTGTCCCGGAATTAATCCATTTCTTCTATATTTTCTAGTTTATTTGCATATAGATGTTTATCATATTCTCTGATGGTAGTTTGTATTTCTGTGGGATTGGTGGTGATATCCCCTTTATCATTTTTTATTGTGTCAATTTGATTCTTCTCTCTTTTCTTCTTTATTAGTCTTGCTAGCGGTCTATTTTGTTGATCATTTCAAAAATCCAACTCCTGGATTCATTGATTTTTTTGAAGGGTTTTTTGTGTCTCTATCTCCTTCAGTTCTGCTCTGATCTTAGTTATTTCTTGCCTTCTGCTAGCTTTTGAATATGTTTGCTCTTGCTTCTCTAGTTCTTTTAACTGTGATGATAGGGTGTCGATTTTAGATCTTTCCTGCTTTCTCTTGTGGGCAGTTAGTGCTATAAATTTCCCTCTACACACTGCTTTAAAAGTGTCCCAGAGATTCTGGTACATTGTGTCTATGTTCTCATTGGTTTCAAAGAACATCTTTATTTCTGCCTTTATTTTGTAATTTACCCTGTTGTCATTCAGGAGCAAGTTGTTCAGTTTCCACGTAGTTGTGTGGTTTTGAGTGAGTTTCTTAATCCTGAGTTCTAATTTTATTGCACTGTGGTCTGAGACACAGTTTGTTGTGATTACTGTTCTTTTACATTTGCTGAGGAGTGTTTTACTACCAATTATGTGGTCAATTTTAGAATAAGTGTGATGTGGTGCTGGGAGGAATGTATATTCTGTAGATTTGGGGTGGAGAATTCTGTAGATGTCTATTAGGTCCACTTGGTCCAGAGCTGAGTTCAAGTCCTGGTTATCCTTGGTAACCTTCTTTCTCGTTGATCTGTCTAATATTGACAGTGAGGTGTTAAAGTCTCCCATTATTATTGTGTGGGAGTCTAAGTCTCTTTGTAGGTCTCTAAGGACTTGCTTTATGAATCTGGGTGCTCCTGTGTTGGGTACATACGTATTTAGGATAGTTAGATCTTCTTGTTGAATTGATCCCTTTACCATTACATAGTGGCCTTCTTTGCCTCTTTTGTTCTTTGTTGGTTTTAAGTCTGTTTTATCGGAGACTAGGATTGCAATCCCTGCTTTTTTTTGCTTCCATTTGCTTGGTAGATCTTCCTCCATCCCTTTATTTTGAGCCTATGTGTGTCTTTGCACATGAGATAAGTCTCCTGAATACAGGACACTGATGGGTCTTGACTCTTTATCCAATTTGCCAGCCTGTGTCTTTTAATTGGGGCATTTAGCCCATTTACATTTAAGGTTAATATTGTTATATTTGAATTTGATCCTATCATTATGATGTTAGATGGTTATTTTGCCCATTAATTGATGCAGTTTCTTCATAGTGTCCTTGGTCTTTACCATTTGGCATGTTTTCGTAGTGGCTGGTACCGGTTGTTCCATTCCATGTTTAGTGCTTCCTTCAAGAGCTCTTGTAAGGCAGGCCTAGAGTGACAAAATCTCTCAGCATTTGCTTGTCTATAAAGGATTTTATTTCTCCTTCACTTAGGAAGCTTAGTTTGGCTGCATATGAGATTCTGGGTTGAAAATGCTTTTCTTTAAGAAGGTTGAATATTGGCCCCCACTCTCTTTTGGCTTGTAGGGTTTCTGCCGAGAGATCCGCTGTTAGTCTGATGGGCTTCTCTTTGTGGGTAGCCTGACCTTTCTGTCTGGCTGCCCTTAACATTTTTTCCTTGATTTCGACCTTGGTGAATCTGACAATTAATGTGTCTTGGGGTTGCTCTTGTTGAGGAGTATCTTTGTGGTGTCCTCTGTATTTCCTGAATTTGAATATTGGCCTGCCTTGCTAGGTTGGGGAAGTTCTCCTAGATAATATCCTGAAGAGTGTTTTCCAACTTGGTTCCATTCTCCCCGTCACTTTTGGTACACCAATCAGATGTAGATTTGGTCTTTTCACATAGTCCCATATTTCTTGGTGGCTTTGTTCATTTCTTTTTACTCTTTTTTCTCTAATCTTGTCTTCTTGCTTTATTTCATTAATTTGATCTTCAATCACTGATATCCTTTCTTCCACTTGATTGAATTGGCTATTGAACCTTGTGCATGCATCACGAAGTTCTTGTGCCATGGTTTTCAGCTCCATCAGGTCATTTAAGGTCTTCTCTACATTGTTTACTCTAGTTAGCCATTCATTCGTCTCACCTTTTTTCAAGGTTTTTAGCTTCCTTGTGATGAGTTAGTACATGCTCCTTTAGCTTGGGGAAGTTTGTTATTACCGACCTTCTGAAGCCTACTTCTGTCAACTGGTCAAACTCATTCTCCGTCCAGTTTTGTTTCCTTGCTGGCAAAGAGTTGTGTTCCTTTGGAGAAGAGGCGCTCTATTTTTTGGAATTTTCAGCTTTTCTGCTCTCATTTCTCCCCATCTTTGTGGTTTTATCTACCTTTGGTCTTTGATGTTATTGACCTACTGATGGGATTTTGGTGTGGCTGTCCTTTTTGTTGATGTTGATGCTATTCCTTTCTGTTTGTTAGTTTTGCTTCTAACAGTCAGACCCCTCAGCTGCAGGTCTGTTGGAGTTTGCTGGAGGTCCACTCCAGACCCTGTTTGCCTGGGTATCACCAGTGGAGGCTGCAGAACAGCAAATATTGTTGCCTGATACTTCCTCTGGAAGCTTTGTCCCAGAGGGGCACCTGCCTGTTTGAGGTGTCTGTTGGCCCCTACTGGAAGGTGTTTCCCAGTAAGGCTACACGGGGGTCAGGGACCCACTTGAGGTGGCAGTCTGTCCATTCTCAGAGCTTGAACACATGCTAAGAGAACCACTGCTCGCTTCAGAGCTGTCAGATAGGGACGTTTAAGTCTGCAGAAGCTGTCTGCTGCCTTTTGTTCTACTAAGCCCTGCCCCCAGAGGTGGAATCTATAGAGGCAGTGAGCCTTGCCGTGCTGCGGTGGGCTCCACCCAGTTCGTGCTTCTTGGCCTCTTTGTTTACACTGTGAGCTACTCAAGGCTCAGCAATGGCAGATGCTCCTCCCCCAGTCAAGCTGCAGTGTCACAGGTCAGACTGCTGCACTAGCAGTGAGCAAGGCTCCATGGGTGTGGGACCTGCCGAGCCAGGCACAGGAGGGAATCTCCTGGTCTACTGGTTGCTAAGACTGTGGGAAAAGCACAGTATTTGGTCAGGAGTGTGCAGCCTCTGTGGGCTGCACCCACTGTCCAACCAGTCCCAATGAGATGAACCAGGTACCTCAGTTGGAAATGCAGAAATCACCTGTCTTCTGCATTGATCTCGCTGGAGCTGCAGACTGGAGCTGTTCCTATTTGGCCATCTTGGAAGCAACTGCCCATCTTAGAAACTCTTACAGCCAAGAGGAGACTAAGGAGACATGCTGACTCAATGTAATGTGGTGTCCTGGATGGATCTTAGGAAGGGAAAGAGGATATTTGGTTAGGAAACTCTGAACAACTAAAGAAATCTGAGTAAAGTATGGATGTTAGTTAATATTCATGTATTAGAATTGGTTTACAGTGGTTACAAATTATAGAGGACACTAGGTATGGCGTATAGTTATATGAGAACAATCTGTACTCTCTTAGCAACTCTTCTGTGATTCTAAAACCATTCTAAAATAAAAAGCTTCCTTAAAAAAAATTGATGGCAGAGCAGGAGTAAGTATTTTTGTTTTGTAACCTTGGAAAAAAGAGAGTTGAGGCAAAATCCACAGAGGACTAGAACCTGTATTCCTATCTGGTGTGGGAGGAGAGAGATGACATTTGGTTGGGAGAAGGCTGGAGCCAAGTTATGGTGTTCAGTTTGTTTCTGCTCTGCTGTCATGGGGCTCTTCCTTGGAGGAGCTATAGCTCTATGGAACTGTATGAATTGGAGAGTAAGGTTCAACAGTTCGTTGGTGTGACCTGGGTGTATGTGCACATGCGGATGCATTGTGTACATGCAAACTCAAATCCCCATAGCATCCAGCTAGGAATTCTAAATGAGCAAAGCAAGTTGGGTATAAGAAATAAGAAAGTGCTGGGAGCTATGCTTAATAGGAGACACAAGTCTCAAATAGCAGAACAGCTGCTGCTCTGTTCAGTGCTGGGTGATTTTTGCTGTGCAGGAAGGTGAACTGAGATGCATTTTCTGGTATTTCAAAAGAAGCTGAAAATCTAGATTTACTTTTTGAATGTGGAAAATTATGCTTTTTAAATGTTGGCAACTATTTCAGAAAGTTTTTATTAATCATCATGTGTGCCCAATCTGTGTTGAAGGAAATGTGTCTGTGGACTGCACACAGTCCATACCACCAAGTTGCAATTATTTCTGTAAACCTGAGCTATGCTGAGTCTGGTGGGCTAATACAGATGAGGCAGGGCTGTATCTGTGTGGTGTAGAGCATGGAGTCAGTCTGTGTCCTGAGCTGTGATGAGATCATTCTGTGAGAGTAAATAACTGAGCTTGTACTTGAAAGTTGAGGACAATGTGGAGAACAAAGAGCTAAGAGCACAAGCAAAGGTCCAGAGCTAGAACATCACAGGATGTGTTTTGGAGACTGGATGATTTGAGTAAAGAATCATGAAGAGCAGAAGTAGTTATCAGGCTAGAAAGTTAGGCTGGAGCCAGATGAGCATGGGCCTGAGTATTTGGAATATATACTGTTGGCAACAGATGACTAAATGCTCGGGTTCTCTTGAAGGAGTACAGGGCAGAAATCAGGAGATAGAATGAGAAATTTGACATTTACACCAGAACTTTCCAGCCACAAAGAGCAAGGTAGAGTCAATTAATGCACTGAGTCTAGTTAGAATGATTGGGTTAAGGTGAGAGTGGCCATTCCTAACACTTAGCAAAACAGTGTATATGCATATGCCTGTGTGCAGTTATTTGATTATACATACACTTTCCAGCTGGGCTAGGCTGGCCTATCTGGGCCCAGTCAACTGCTGTGGACACTGAGCTTTAACACCAATAAGTGCATGCTGTATTCATCCTCATTCTCATTTCTTTCTCAGTGCCTCTTGACCCTCCAAGGATTATTGCACTGATCCAGAACTGCTAAAATGGAGAAAGCCATGCCTGACCTGTGCGCACAGCACACAGCATTGATATTTGATGTGAGATTAGGTCAGAGTCAGCCGGGAAGCCTTCTAAAGCGTGGCATACAGCCAACAAAATGAAAAGGCTTTATTCTGGGGGGAAATGTTTCCCTCTCTGCCTGGCTTGCTTTCCTTATCCTCCCTTAGACATCCTTTCCCCTAAATTCTAGTTCATTATTTTCATTTGAAACTCTCAAAATTCCACTGGGCCACTAGCTGACCACATTCCTCCCTAAACAATAGCATTCTATTTTAAACACTTATTGTGCCAATGTTGACATTTTAATAGCCCAAGAGGGGCTGAAATAACTACTCCTACCTCACCACCATCACCAAGGAGATCAAATATCATTTCTAGGATTTATGGTAAGCCCCTCACGGTGAAAGCACAAAAATCAGAGGCCAGGAAATTGGCAGCTACGTATTTTAAATAGGATTTCGGTAATCGTTGGCTGGTCTTTCCTAACAATGTTGAAGTTGATATTTTGTAACTTAACATTGGTTCTAGTTCTGCCTGGTGAGTAGCTCTAATCTCATTTTCATTATGTGAGAAAACACTTATTAATTAGTAGAAGCTATTGGCAACCTTGATAAAGTTGTGAATGAATAATGTAAATCCCTAGTGGGGCCCCTCCCAAACCCTTGCTCCCCTTCCTAAATAAGCAAACAGAGGGAAATTTCTGATTTTAGTGGGATGATGTACCACTGATTACCCAACATTGCTTATGACTTTACCATTAAGATTTATAATGAAAACTCTTTTATCTATATGTAACAGGAATTAAACTTTATGCAACAAGTTAAATAACAAACTTTCTCGATATCCAAATGAGTGCTTTCTTTATCCAAGTTCATCAGTGTAGGGGAAAGTCCTAACCTTATTTCAAAAATGTGCAAAATATTTTGTAATAACTAGGTAATTCTAAAAACATATAAGGAATTATCTGAAGTTAAGTGTGGTGAGTGAAGTGGATGATTGATAGTCATTTGGGGGCAGTAAAGTGGGTAAGAGTAAAAATTAATGAGACAGTCTTCTTCACGTGGTTCAAAAAACAGCTTCTGAAGGCAGTTTCCCTGGAAGAGCTCCAGAAGTGTTCTTGTATGTGGCAGTAAAGAAAGACAATACTCCTGATGACTGGTAACCAAGTAATGCTGGATTAAACAGTTATTTATGTGATAATCAAACTTCCCTTGCTGATATAAAAGTTTTTATGTATTCTTGGTTTGATCACTCCTAATTTGTCTGCATGCAAGGAGAACCAGACTTAAGGTAGGATCCACTCATTTACTGAATGATTGCTTATTGAATGCCTTCTGTGTGCTGGACGGTAGGAGTAAGATGAGGAGCACTGTGGACTTTGTCCCTGCCCTCATACATTTATGATAAGGGGTTGTGGGGTCAGGGCATGGAAAAAACAAAAGGCAAATCTTTAAGACAAACTGATTGGAAACTACTGCTATTGGTTAAATACGCCCACATGTTGAGATAATTTGTACTTTCCCAAAACAATATCTTGATAACATTATAGTCCCAGAAAGCGTTAGGGAATGTAGTAATGAAACTTTGGCAGGTCTTGTGCCTCTACAATGTTTGTGTTGCTCATGACCTTTGTACATGAATGCTTTTGCCCATGTGGCCAGTCAAAAAATGACCTGGTTGACCTGTTTTTCCAAAAGACCTTTGACCAAATCTTTGATGGACAAACAGAGAATCATGTTTTCAAGAAGGATCTACTTGCAAGCAAAGTTCTATAGTGTAGTCAGGGAAGGCTCTATGAAGTAATGAACTCTTCTGGCAAAGATCTGAAGGATGAGTAGAAAATAGTCTGGTCATGAGCTAGGGGAAGTGATTTACAGGCAGGAGTAGCATGTGGAATACAGAATAATTTGACTTTAATAAATTTCAAATGGTAAAAATTTTCCAAAGTTCAAAATAGAAACATAACATCCCGTGATATTAGAAAATCTCATTACTTTACTTTAGTCTGGCCAGAAATGTGTCAAGAGGAAGACTTCAAAGAGGTAGATTTCATCTCTCTGGCCTGTAAACAAAATGCCCAAAACACTTCCCCAAGGCTTAAAGTCAGTTTGTAATTACTCTTTTCATCACCTCAGAAGAATTTCCAAACTTTAGTAACGTAGTAAAAATTTTTTTGGCCTTTGTGAATAAATACTATGAAATTTGGTTCAAAAGATAAAGCAAAGAGCAACTGAGGTCTTCAAAACATCATGTATCTAGAAGGTATTACCAAACATCCGTTTTTTAAAAAAAGCACAAGGCATAAAATCAATTCACTAATGTCATGCTAGAGTGAGGTAGTAAAATGAGGCAACTCAGACCAGATGGTGTAATTCATAAACAGGGCTGTCATTTGGGAAAACGGGTGGAGTGGATGGAGAAATTAACTTGCTGTCTTTCCCCTTCCATTTCTTCCCAATCCAACTAACCTTATTCCTCTGGGTCATTTAGCTGTGGCTAAAACACACACACACACACACACACACACACACATACATGTGTGTATATATATAATATATATATAATATACTTTTTACTTATAGCCATAGCTAAATGGTGAATGAAGTAGATGATTGACCTGTGTGCATAGCACACAGCATTGCTATTTGATGTTTGATGAAATATCAATGCTTTCAGAATAAATAATTAAATGAGATTATATATAGACACACACACACACACACACACACACATATATATATATATATTTCTTTTTTAAAATAGTGTAATTGATGCCAAAGCCACTTTCTCTTCAGAGCTGCTTAACTACATGAAGAGTGTGCACCAACCTGGGGTTGCAAATAGTTCTCTACCTTGTCCAGCTTCTGGAAAGGATGTGCGCTTTGCTCAATGGGGAATGGATAAGATGAGGATGTCCCACTGCTGGTTGGTTAATACATTTTTGTAGATGAAGCAAAGCACATCTGTTCTTATACAGAATCTCACCTTTAAAAGGGACCTCAGATAGCATCTAATTCAAAAACTCATCTAATGCGGTGCAGTATTCCTCTAAGGTACATACATAAATGCTGGCTAAATGCCCCCAGGGATGGAAGTTTACTATCTCACAAGGCAGCCAATTATCTTTCTGACAGGTGCCATTCTTCCTAATACTGAGGTAAAGTCCATTGTTCTTTAGCTTCCACAGAAAGCAGTGATAATACTCTTGATGGCTTGCCCTGTGCTAGGGTCTGTGCCAAGGAGCTTCATATGCATTGTTTGTAACACTTGCAACATTAGTGGCAGGCAGGGATTGTCCTGCACATTTTACAGGTGAGGGAACTGGCACAAGGTCACACAGCTAAGAGAGAAGGATCTAGTCTGGCTAAATCCAATGCCTAGGCCAATTTCTTGACACCATGCATAATTCCTGTTTCAAATTTCTATATTTGAAGGCACCTTTTAGACTCTTCTGTTTTCTCATTGATTTCTCATATGGCATGCTTTCCAATGCTTTCAGAATATGCTATGACAGTATCTCTATAAAAATATAAATCAGTACAAAAGTTATTGACCCCTAGAAAATGACAATCACATACTTCAATTAAAATGAGTAGTACAAAGAGACTTCCTTGAATCTTTTAATAATGGCATTTATTTTTACATAATAACAGCAGCATATTGGTTAAGACATGGATTTAGGTAGATTTGACACCTGGTTTCAAAATTCATTAGCTGTCAGATTCGGGGCATTTTATCTAAATTCTCAAATTATCAGTTTCTCACTTACAATGTGGGGATGATGATGATGCCTATGTTTTAGAATTGTGAGACTTGACATAGTACATATAAAGCACTTAGTATGATGCTGGCACTATCTTCAATAAATGGTATTATTATTTCTTTATTTGCAGCAAACCAAAACCCATATGATGGTTGTCAAGTAAGACTTCCCCTACATCATGTTTGTAAATTAGAATGTTAGCTATAATTATAAGAAATTGAAAAATTCATGTTGTCTAATCAAGATTACATTTTAGCCAGTAGTTTCAGCCAGGATCTTGGTTCTCTCATTAAATATACTGGTAATCTTTTTCAATTTTGTGTCACCTGCAATTGTTAAACATATTTTCAGTATCTTCATCCAAGTTGTTGCTAAAAGTGATTGAACAGGGAAATCAATGTTTGTTCCCATTTGTGGGTGCTGTTAACATCTTCGTATGTGTGTTTTACAGTCACATATGTAATTTTCCCTGTGCTTTTCTGTCTATATCATACACTTGTTGTATCCCCTAGTGATCTCTGAAGTTTTAAGCTGTATTTGACCTATGATTCTGTACATCTCCTGATATTGACATAGCTGAATCTATTAACCAACTTCTAAAATGGAAACCAGGACACCTGGGGCTCAGCACTAGCCTTTCCCCAGTATACTTAAGCCCTCTGTGGCTCCATTTTTCATACTTTTAAAACTGAGCAAATATTTGCCCTCTCCTTCCTTTCAATGATATGGTGAAAATGAATTTAAAGCAATTATAAAAAGGACATGTGTTCTTACAATTGGTAGCATATCATTTACAGAGAAATTCCTCATCTGGTCACTATCTAAGTAGCTAAACAACTAAACATTAGCAAGAGAAGTCTCTGAGCAGTCAATGTAAATGACACCAAGTCTATGCATTTATCATGTGCTTTATTCATAGACTCATACTTATTCACAGTCCCATTACATACACACATCTAACAAGCTTGTTTATTTCATTTCCCAGTCCACAGCCAAATAGAGGAAGAAAGTGGATGGAGACTACCCAAAGTGGGTAAATTGAAAGTAGCAAGAAAAGGCCAGGTGCGGTGGCTCACGCCTGTAATCCCAGCACTTTGGGAGGCCGAGGCGGGCAGATCACGAGGTCAGGAGTTTGAGACCAGCCTGACCAACATAGTGAAACCCTGTCTGTACTAAAAATACAAAAAATTAGACAGGCGTAGTGGCGTGCACCTGTAATCCCAGCTACTTGGGAGGCTGAGGCAGGAGAATTGCTTGAACCTGGGAGGTGGAGATTGAACTGAGCCGAGATCGCACCATTATACTCCAGTCTGGGCGACAGTGCGAGACTCCATCTCAAAAAAAAAAAAAGAAAGTAGCAAGAAAATAATCATTTTGAAAGGTGAAAAAAAAAAAAGACAAGAGAATTATAAAAATTAGAAACTCAAAAAGTAAAGAAGCCTGAGACCACTAATTAAAGGGGAAAAGTAGCCTTAAACATCAGTTTTCAAGAACATTACTGAATTACAAGTTAATACTATAATTGATGTTCAAAATGATTATTCATTCTTGTGTTGGACTTCCGTGTTTTCACATGCTCAGCATTCATTCTGCTCTCCTCTGGAGGCAGCACTATGATTTTTCTTCAGAAAATTACCCTTCCCAATTTGTATTCTGTTCCAAAGGAACCATCATGTAAGGAGCTTTCCCATCTCCTGAACAAGGCTGAGCTTATGGTCCAAGACAAGTCAGTCACCTTTTTGCAGGAATTTGGATGTTGAGCAGAACAACACAAAGCTATTGGGCTGGCTCATCCTTATGGTGGTATCCTGAATTCTTCCCTTCCACGTAGAACCCTGGAGCTGCATGGTCCCTGACCTTTTCAAGACTGGTTGTCCAATTTTCTTTTAATTTGGAAGACTACTTTAAAACATTCTAATAAAATATGTTAGTCAAAGGTGGTCTTTGGCTGCTCACAGCTTGTGTTTCATAACTGACACAGATTCATTAAAGGGATCAATTTTGTTCTATATGCAGTGTTCAAAAAGCCACAGATATTTGTAATAAAAATTAAAAATAGGCCAGGCATGGTGGCTAACACCTGTAATCCCAGCACTTTGGGAGGCAGAGGCAGGAGGATCACTTGAGCCCACGAGTATGAAACCAGCTTAGACAACATAGTGAAACCACATCTATACAAAAATACAAACATTTAACTGGGCATGGTGGTGTGTGCCTGTAATCCCTGCTGCTTGGGAGGCTTGAGGTGGGAGGATTGCCTGAGCCCAGGAGGTTGAGTCTGCAGTGAGCCATGATCACGCCACTGCACTCCAGCCTGGGTGACAGAACGAGACCCTGTGTCAAAACAAACAAAATAAAAAACCCCCCAAATTAAAAATATTTCCATCCAACTTGGTTAAAACAGAATTGAAAACCTTTAGCATTAAAGGGATGTTTCCATTCTAAATAAGTTACTAATTTCCTAACCATACTAGATAAATGAGTTGTTATTGCATACAAATCCAAAAATTATTACATTTTATTGTAGCTTGAATATATCTTGGTGAACTCATTTTCTTAGAGTGGCTCTGGTTAGCTCTTTATTAAAATGACAACTGATGTCACAGAAGCTGCCTGAGGACACATCTAAAATGAACATGCTTTTAGTGGTGGTTAAAATACTTTGAACAGTCAACAAATATTTACAGCTCTTTTTGTGTAACGTGCTGTACTAAGTGCTGGGATAAAGCAGTGAACGGGGTGGACATAGCCTCAGAACTCCTGGAGCTTGTGGTCCAATAGCTCAGTAAAGGTCTACTGAATGAAAGGGAGACTTGCCTTTGCTCACGATGAGGTCATTCCTCATGTTTTTCCCAATGTATTTTTCCTGCCTAGATAATCCACCCTCTGACCTTTATCCACATCCTTTACCCATTTCTTTTTCAAGGTCCAGATCAAACAGCAAGTTCTCCACTAAGCCTCTCACAATAATAACACTGATGGCAGCTAAACATTTATTGAGCATGATGCTAACCTCTTTACATGGATTACATAACTCATTTCTCACAATGCACTATGAGATATTTACATATAACTCTTTAGTAACCCAATTGAGGGGAATTTCAGGGCAATTAAAAAATACGTATAACTTAAAATGTTGAACTCAGCATGCTCAGAACTACTAGAATTTTTTTGAGCATAGAACTTAAAATGTAAGGTGTGAAGAAAACAATTTTATATTTTATTGTGCCTCAGAATTGCTTGGTGGGGTCTTTTAAGAAATAAAGGTGCCAGAGTACATTGTCAAAATTTCCAACTAATTAAAAACACACAAGCACACATATGCAGAACACGGTACAGAAAATTACCGCAAATATCTTCTAAAGATAACCACAAATTGCACTTTATGTGTTTCCATTCAGTTTTTCTTCTTTTTTTGTAGCTATAATCTTTTAGACATAATTTTAGGATAGATATCACCTTATCAGTGAGATCTTTCCTTACCACCTTACTTAAAATTATAACCCACCTCTATTCCCTGTCCTCATTACTGCTTAAGTTTTCTCCAAAGAATTTCTTACCTTCTATTTATTAATTACTTTTTAATTTACTTTGCTTCCTCAGAGTAACTTATCTCCCCACCTCCCCGTGGCCCCACTTCCACATACATACTAGAATGTCAGCTCCATAAGGGCAGAGATTTTTGTCTACTTTGCTCACTTCAGTATCTACAGTCGTTAACAGAGTGCCTGGCATGGAGAGGTAGCTTAGTATCTCTTTGTCCAATGATGGATACCTGAATGAATACAACTGTCAAAGTGCCCTTCAGAAATACTGTACTATTTCCCCTTCTACACGAAGGGTAAGGCAGTGCCATGTGAAAGGCATATTTTTAATGGGTGGGACCTTGAGTCATCCCTTGAATGCCGCCTGGGATCTCTGTGGCAGGCACTGGGAATCAGATCCTTGCAACACCAAAGGAGTGTACGCTGTGCCTGGGGCCAAGGGCAGGTGCCATACACAAGTGCAAGGCCATACTGAAGAGGCCACCTGCCCTCAAATGGGTTCAACAGGAATGCTTTTTAAAGCAATGCCCCAAAATTGGTTTTAGCACTTGATTGTATAACCTGACCACATTATGAGTTCTGGAATTTGTTCAGGGCTGTGTCCTGTTTCCTTTAGATCACATCTTTCTCTCACCCAGATTGCCTAATTTTTGAACTTTTAAAGAGCAGAGTACTGCTTTCAGTGCTATTTAGTCATTTCCCACAGCTCTTCATCCCTTTAGAGTAGCTTTTATAGTTACTTGGGCCATTTTGGGTAGTGGACATTGGATTACTCTTTTTGTTCAACCAAATAAATGGAAGGCTTCTTAGTATTATTAATGCTCAAAACATGCAACCCACACTCCTATTATGCAATTGAATATTGTTTTGAAGTCATCCTATAATTACAAGATTTCCTTCCAAATCAGACAATAGGTCTGAAAGTAGTAATTTTGACCTAAATATGTGCAAGAGCTTGAAGGGCTTCTTATAAAAACTAAGAGGAAGACCAAGTTTAGTGGAAAAGCACCCAGGCTAGGATTTGGGAGACCTGAGTCCCACTGACATCTCTGCCAATTATTGGCTCTCCAAGTCCCCCTTTGGTTGGGTAATGGGGCCGTCCATCCTAACTCACTGTATTATGTGGAATATAAATATGGGAATCACAATGAAAACTGTAAAATTATATTACATCTAAAAGGCTGCCATGTTTTCTTAAACACTAGTTAATTATGGTAGGTAGAAAGAGGTCTTTTGAAGGCTTTTAGAGCTCATTTTCCCAAATTGTTTTGTGTGGACCTCTGCTTCAGGGAGATGTATTTAGTCAGCTTTTGCTGCATGCCAACTTCAGTATCGAAGTGGCTCATATTCCATACACGTTCCTATGCTTGCTCGTCTGCAGTTCAGTTAGAGTTCAGTCCTGAAGTTTAAGTTGAAAGGAAGAAACTTGATCTTAGTGGGTACTTAATCTGTTCAGCTCACTAAAAACAAAAACAAAAACAGCTCAGTTGTATGGAAGGAGCATGTTAACCACAAAAAGTAGGGGTAGACCAGAAAGAAGTAAGCTAGAAGGTGGGTTTTGGAATGAGATCAGCGCCAGTGAATCTACCCTTCAGTTCTAGATTTGAGAAAAGTAGTCAACCACCATACCAATGGACAACAAGTAGGACCAATGGAAATTGTACTCACCCCACCTGTTGAAAACCTGGAGTTTGAGTAGGTCTTGCCTTGTGTAAGAAGGAGTAGAGAAGAAAAAAATCACACCCTACGTTTGGTCAGGGCCAAACAAGATTGAGGACAAATAGAACTTTGTGTTAAAATACTTGTCTCAGGTCCAGTTTTGTTTTGCAGGATTCAGAAAGAGTTGTGTTTGTTTAATACAGCCTTATAAAGAATTTCCAATCCCAGAGGATTCATGAAGCAAAGTGATGCTACAGCTTCCACGGTGTGTACGTCAGAGCAGGCAGGATTTTGGAGATTGTATATCCCAACACTATAATTTTACAAATGGAAAAAGGCACAGGGAGGAAAATAAAGCTCAGGATTATTCAGTTGGAGGAGATAGAAATGCACCTAAGTCTCATAGCTCTTAGTACAGGATATATTTTTTTTTACAATAGCAGCAGCAGCATTATTAAATAATGATAATGGAACATTTATGAATCCAGGCATAGTTCTAAGTATTCTATATGGATTATGACTTTTATGCCTCATAATAGCCCACAGAGGTACACTTCCCCTTTGTACAGGTGAGGAAACCGAGAGAGGCAGAGAGGTTAATAAACTTGTCCCCAGAGTTACATGTAAGAAAATGATAGAGATAGGACATATCATGAAGCAATTTCCAAAGTGTATCTGGCATATACCAGCTTCGCTTCCAGGGACATCTACCTGACCAGAGGTAGAGCAGTAGTTACACTTCTTCACTTGTTCAGACAATAAAGAAAATGGGTTTTGAGGAAGCCCTGTATGCCTTTTTGAAAGTGCTTTCTAAGACAGAGTACATATTTCCTGATCTTCTGTATATCCGTCATCAAACTCAACTGTCATCTTCTTAATGCCAGGTAGATACTAAACCACAAATCCTCCAAAACAACTGGGCAGAAAGTAGAAGACAATCAGCAGCATTCACTGCTTTCTAAGAAGGCAATTCCCAGGAATACAGTCCTGAAGGTTTAAGTTGAAAGAGAAACTTGATCTTAGTAGGTATGTAATCAGTTTAGCTCACTAAAAAAAAAACAAGACAAAAAACAAACAAACAAACAAAAAAAACAACTCTGTCAGGTGGAAGGAACGTGGAACGTGTTAACCCATGAAAAATAGAAGCAGGCCAGAAGGAAGCCAGCTAGAATCTAGGGTTTAGAATGCGAGCAGTGCCTGTCAATCTACCCTTCAGTTCTAGATTTGAGAAAAGTAGTCAACCACCATACCAATGGACAATGAACAGGACCAACAGAAACTCCATCCACCTACCTATTGAAAACCTAGAGCTTTAATAGGTCTTGCCTTGTTCAAGAAGTAGAGAAGAAAAATAAAACAATTCCTATGGTAGAAAAAAAAAAGATACTGTGCAACAAAGAAAAACCGTATCGAGATGGTTTTTGAAGAAGAATACACGTGTGAAAACCAGCTAGTCTGGGATCCAGAAAAATATTTAAGAAATAGTCTGGCATCCTCAGAAAAGTACAAGAAGATATGGTGTCTATGAACCAGGAGCTGTGTGGAGACAGATGTATCCAGTAAGGACTAGAGTGAAGCTAAAATATAACGGAAGGGAGACAAAACACTCCCTATCTCTGGAAACAAAATAAAATGGAATACAGGGTGCCAGTTAACCCTTGCAGTAAGTGATAATTTAAAAGGAAAATACAAAATACCTACAGGTGAATGATAACGAAAGTATCTCATATCAAAATTTACTGGAAGTCGCTAAGGCAGAGGAAATTTATAGGTTTGAGTAGATTTTCTGTTTTTCCTATTTATTTATATATTAAAGATATATACATGAGGATATTTATCCCCATTTTACAAAAGAGGAAAAAGAAGCTAAGAGAAGTTGAGTAGCTTGTCAAAGTTCACACTACCAGTAATAGCACAGCCAGGATCTGAACCGGGAGGTCTGGTTCACTCTTAATAAGACAGAAAAATCTCTAGCAAGGCTAAGAAAAAAAGAAAAGATATGAATAAGCAAAATACATGATAAAGAGAGAAAGAAAAAAATGTTTTGAACAACTAGCTTACACTCCAATAAATATGTATATATTAGTTTCCTAGAGCTCTTATAACAAAATACCATAGACTGAGTGGCTTAAGCAACAGAAATGCATTTTCTCACAGCTTTGGAGGCTAGAAGTCTAAGATCAAGGTGTTGGTAGGTTTGGTTTCCCCTGAGGCCTCTCTCCTTGGCTTGCAGATGACTGACTGCCTTCCTACTGTATCCTCACGTGGTCTTTCTTCTGTGTGCAGGCATGCCTGCTGTCACATGTATCTCCTTATAACAACAGCAGGCAGGTGAGATTTGGGCCCACCCTAACAGCCTCATTTTAACATAATCACCTCTCTGAAGGCCCTATCTCTAAATACAGTCACAGTTCGAGGAATTGAGGATTAAGACTTTATATGAATTTTCTAGGAATATGATTCAGCCCATGACAGTCTAGAAAAGTGGGTTTTGGGGAAAAAAACCCCACAACTTCCCAGCATAAATGTGAAATAGAAAATTAAATACACCAATAATATAATATGATTATTAATCCTTTCCTTTTACTACCACATTCCTTAGTAGATAGAGACTGTGGTGGTTTTACAGGTGAGTCCAAACACACTTTCCAAGGAACAGAAAATCCCCATATTACTTTAGTTGTATCAGAAAATAAAAGATAAGAAACAGTTGCCCAACTCATTTCATTCTAAAAGTGGATTGAATAGGTATAATAAATAAAAGTAAATTATAGACCAATGTTTAAGACATAGGTACAAAAATCCCAGACTTTATATTATTTAAAAGTAATTACAGCAATATGTATAGGAATTAATACATCATTATCAAGTTCAATTTATTCCAGGTATGTAAATATACTTCAACTTTGGTACAAGTTTGGTACAACTTCAGACACATTATCTTTCAGGTAATTTGCTAATGTTACTTAAAAAAAAAAAACACCCCAGAAGAAAAGTTAAAACCCTAAACAAAGACAAGAAAAAGAAGAGTATAAGAATTAGAAGAAAAAAGAGGAAATTAGCATTATTAGAAATTTTATATGATGATTTAATATGGAACACCTACAACAAGCTACAGATACATTACTAAAATTGATTAAAAAGTTTAGATAAGTTGTTGGATAAAAATCAATATACGAATACATTGTATTTCTATACAACAGCAACAAAGCTCTAAAAGAGCTGAAATTAAAAGTTACAATTTAATTTACAATGGCAATTTTACACATACACACACACACACACACACACACACACCAGGGAATGAGCTGAAAAAATAAAGACCTTAATGGAGACAATTATTAAATTTATTAAAAGATATTAAAAATACCAGAATTAATAGAAGATATACCATATGTATGAATTTGTAGACAAAATATTTTGAGATGCTGTATCTACTCAAATGGAACAATATATTCAATGGGATTAAAATATGTATCTGAAGGCAATCTGTGTTGTACTAAAAAGCTTGAAATGACAAAGCTTGAAAGCTGGTTCTAAAATTTATATAGATGACTTGAGTGTCCGAGAATGACCCAAATTGTCCTGAAAAAGATGAAGCAAATTTTATTATTAAGCTTATTAAGTAAGAAGTGAGTGAGTGACTGGTATGAGGACTAAGGGACCAAGGGAGCAATGGAACATAACAAACTTGGTATGTGACAGAGGTGGCATTGCTGAAAACCAGTGAAATGAGGGAATTGGTCAACATATGGGGTTGAAATAATTGGTTACTTACATGGAAGAAGTGGAACTGGATGTTCACTTTACCATGAACATAGATATCAATTCCACGTCTATTAAAAATGTAAATGTGAGGCTGGGTGCGATGGCTCAAGCCTGTAATCCCAGCACTTTGGGAGGCCAAGGCAGGCGTATCACAAGGTCAGGAGTTCGAGACCAGCTTGGCCAATATGGTGAAACCCTGTCTCTACTAAAGATACAAAAAAATTAGCCAGGCGTGGTGGCACACACCTGTAATCCCAACTACTTGGGAGGCTGAGGCAGGAGAATTACTTGAACCTGGGAGGTGGAGGTTGCAGTGAGCCGAGATTGTGCCACTACACTCCAGCCTGGGTGACAGAGTGAGACTCTGTCTCAAAAAAAAAAAAAAAAAAGTAAATGTGGAAGGTAAAAGTCTACAAAGGGAGTATCTGTGACTTGGGGCAGGGAAATATTGCTTAGACAAAACACAAAGAGCACAAACCATAAAGAGAAAGATTGGTAAATTTGAGCACATTAAGAACCTCTGTTCATCAGGAGACACTGTAAGGACAGCAGAAAGCAGACTTGGAGCATGTTGTGTGTGTGTGCGCGTGTGTATCTAGCAAATAATTAGTATTCAGATATACAAATCAATATTGATTTTTCTACAAATCAATAAGAAAAAGACAATACCATGGACATGTTCTCAAACTCCTTAGTAATCTTGGAAATGAAAATTAAAACCACAATGTATCACCATTTCCTACCTATCAGATTGGAAAAATACAACCTGATATTACAAAAAACTGTTGATGTAGGACAATGAGAACCTTAGATAATGATAGATTCAGCATGGAATTAACCTAAAGGAATAAGGCCTGTCTCCTAAGTTTTTGAGGGAGTTACAATATCACAACAACCTTAGGCTTGTGTGGCATCAGCCTGTGAATATTAACTTATATCAAGGCCATCGCTATAAAATCAAAGTCCTTAAAATGCCCTACCAGGACTTGGTATGTATGATCTGGGTCTCCCTTGCTTCTCTAATCTCACTTGTTACTACTTTCCCGTCACTCTTGCCATCCTCAGTCCTTGGAAGTATTTCTCAATTATTCTTTTATATTTGCCATTCCCTCTTACTGGAATATCCATCCTCCAGATATCCACATGGCTCTGTCTCTTCATTCATTCTAGTGCCTGCTGAAAGGTCATCTTTTTAAGATGATTTCTCTGATAATTTTATCTGAAAATTGACCACCCATCCTACTTGTCACTATCTTCTTCCTTGTTTTATTTTTCTTTATAACCTTCATCACGACTTTACATTTTAAATTTTTAATTTTTTCCTTTCTCTCCTTTTTTTTTTTTTTTGAGATAAAGTCTTGCTCTGTTGTCTAGGCTGGAGTGCAGTGGCACAGTCATAGATCACTGCAGGGTAATTTTAAATTTTTTGTAGAGGTAGGGTCTTGCTACATTGCCCAGGCTGGTCTCGAACCCCTAGCTTCAAGAGATCCTCTTGCCTCGGGCTTCCAAAGTGCTGGGATTAAAGGCACCAGTCACTGTGCCTGGCCTTTACACTTTTTTATTGTGTGTTTGTATCCGTCCACTAGGCTACTATTGCGATACCCCTAGTTCCCAGATTACTTGGCCCATAGTAGGAGCTTAATATTTGTGTAATCAGGGGACATGAAATTCCTTATAAGCTCTTATTTAATAGAATTAACAAAATATTTTACTTCTAGATTTTAAAATGTAATTTACTAACATCATTTGGGAATTTTACATATACATGCCTCCCACACTTTTTTTTTTTCAAAAAGAATTTGTTTATCACACACTTGTTTTTTAAACTAATGATTTGCTTTCAAGTCAGTGTTGTCACACGTCCAAGGTTTTCCTACATTCTGGTCAATATTTATTCTATTGTGGACTGTACAAAGAGAGCGTCATCAGTTGTTCTTTTAACACTGAGACTTGTCAATATGAACTAGGAAAGAATGATGATAAAGAACACCGAAGGTACAGGAGGACTCTGGGTGGAGGCATAGTGCCATCAGATCAGAATCTTTAGTATTTCATGCAACTGAAAAGCCTCTGGCTTCAATAATAACTCATGGGGAAGGAAAGTTGTTCCACACCCAAAGAGATCATATTTTGTAACAAGCCAATGAGATCAAGATTTGTTTAGGTCAATTTCAGAGCAAACATAGGTTATCAGATGCATCCTTCAATATGGTTTACTAGAATCTGAAAATTGCATGCTTCTTTTGAAGAAAAGGATGGTTAAAGGATACCGCTATGATTTTTATTCTGAAATTCATCACAATACTGTATATGTTTATAAGGAAATCTGCTATCTGGTCAGTGAAAGGAACTATCTTTCAGACAACTAAATTCATGTTTGTTTCATATGACCAAAAATGCAGACAGAAGCCGGATAGTAAAGATACCAGGCAGAGAGAATACACTTGAAGTAGTTGGAAACTACTTGGGTTTAAATTATTGGTTGAAATCTACTGGGGTTCAAATTCCATCCATGCCACTCACTGTTTGACATTGATCAATTTAGCTAACTCCTCTAAGTCTCAATCTTTTCATCCATAAAGCATTTCTTCATCTATAAAACAGGGAAGAGTAATGAGAAAATTCAGATAAAGCAGTCAACACACGTTCATAATTATGTTAATTTACAACTAACGTATCTTGAATGCTTACCATGGGCCAGGCACTGACTGGGCTAAGTGCCTTATGTATATTTTTTTCTTTTTTAATCGTTATGTGCAGTAGGTGTTGTGATTATATCCTTTTTACAAATGAAATAAAAGGCGAAGATGAGGGAGCCAGGACCCAAACCCTCTGCCCTGTGGTGGGCCCCAAAGTCTGCATTTGAAATTCTTGGCTTTCCTGCATCTTTCTGTTGCCATAGAGAGCATCACCATCACCTTTTAGATAGGAGGTGGGGTTCAGATGATCTTCAAGGTTGCTTACATAAATCTTTTCTTGTCACATGCAGACACACAAACTCTCTCTCTCTCTCTTTCTGAGAGGTCAGCCCATTTTCCTGTCTGCTACAAGTTGTGCCATTTTCAGTATTGTTCTAAAATCAGATTAGTCACAATAGATACTATAGTGCTTCCATTACCAATTTGTACAGTCAGTCTACAATATTGCTTATAAAAATGTTCTTTTGGAGCCATTGTGGGTCTCTTTGAACATTTCTGCAATGTTGTCTGTACAGACAGTACATCCAAGAAGAATGAGGATGGGGAATGACGTAATTAAGCCTGTTGGGAAGCTCTCTCTCTAAGGTGAACTGGAGTGTCAGATGGAGTTACGGTGCTTCTGAACACCATTCCCCGAAGCTCCATTTTGGAATCTTAGATTTAAAAGGCACTTTAGCAAATACTGTAAACCTTTTCTCTCATGCTGAATTACTTTGATAATATTCTTCATAGTTATCTCCACTTGCTGTAGTTGGAGAGGGAAGCACAATCTTCTGGGAATTTTAACTTTATTTCTGGAATCTACTAACAGATAGTTCATTCAGCCGTTTTTCTTTATGCAACTTTCATTCTCTGATGTGAGTTCTGCCTTTGAAAGCAGAACAGAATAGATATATATTTTATTCATGAAAAACTTTAAAATTTGAAGGTAACAGTCAAATTTCACTCATGAGGCAGGGATTGGGTCTCATTTTGTGCTCCGTTATAACCATAGCACCTAGCGCTGTGTAGGAAATATAGTTGGTACTCATTAAATTTCTTGATGAATGACTAAATGAGTTCTCTCTTTTCTCCACTAGAGTGACTGAAAGAAAGTATTATATTTCTTTGACATGTGAAGCATAAAATGTGACCATTAACTCTTCTCAAATGTGAGCTCCATGTGGTGAAGGACCACATATTATATGTAAGCAGGTAAATTCATGATTGAGTGAATAAATCCTGAATGCTGCCCTAGTAGTGGTTGTAACGTTTTACCCTGCCACACTTGGCCATGACTTGTTGGAGAAAAGGTAAATATCTGATTTAATCTGGGCCAATCAAA
Source organism: Pan troglodytes (assembly GCF_028858775.2). Classification (NCBI taxonomy): domain Eukaryota; kingdom Metazoa; phylum Chordata; class Mammalia; order Primates; family Hominidae; genus Pan; species Pan troglodytes. The sequence goes on along the minus strand of NC_072398.2, from coordinate 165,510,336 downwards.
TTCCTCTCCTGGGTATTTGGAATTAAGACCTATCTCTGGGGAGATGAGCTGAAAGTTCCAACACTAAGGCTGAGAGTGAGGACTAGTTAAAGCCTCATGGAGGCTAATGTTTCTAGGAGAACCAAGAGTAACACAGATGAGAGACACGTGACCTCAGGGAGAACATGAGGTGGGCCATATGGCTGTCCAGATACCTGATGGCTTTCCAGCCCGTGGCTCCAGTTTCCATGATGGTCAGCTGTTCTTCATTTCTTTGAGATCTCTGAATCCTTACAGTAATCGCCGTCCCACCCTGACAGAAAAACAGAGAAACACACACATGTGCCGTTATTGAAGGTTGCCTATGTTAGTTCTGTTCCTACCACTCTATAAAACAGTTTATTCAATCTAATATAACACTAATTCTTGACTCATATTCTGCACACAGATAACTAAAACACCCAGATCTTTTCACACAAACTGCAGTTTAACCAATTGTATAATAGAATTTTTGGCAAGTTTGCTCATTCACCCATTCATTCAACAACAATATATTAAGCAACTACTGTATGTGAACGGACTTTTTATAGTTTTTACTATTTGTCTGTCAGTTGTCACTTTTTGCTGCTGCTAAGGATGTTGTCTTTTCTTTCCATTTACTTATTAGCAGTGGAATTGAGTAATGATGAGTAAAATAAAAGCTCGTAAGCTCTGAATGTGGGCACTACATGATGTTTGTCTTATCTATTTTGAGTGTGGAAAGAACATTTTGCCTACTGTCTGTTTCCCTCTTAGATTCTGGGTTGTTGTAGGTATAGTAAATAAATATTGGATACTTGAATTGTTATGTGTGGTTTTATATATACATTTATATGCATATATCTTATATAAATTTAAATCTAAATATATATACATAGCTAGGAAAAAACAAAGTAAGGTTTTACCAGAGTAAAGAAAAGTTGACCATATTTAAATAAATAAGTGTGATTACATTTACAGACCAGCAGATGTACTTGGGACTGTCACCTCTGTGTATCTTGAATAAAACTGAAGGTTAAACTTGTCCCTTCATTGGGCTTTACATTAAAATTTTTTTTTAAATTATCTTAGGTACATAATAGGTATATATATTTATGGGCACATGTGATGTTTTGATACAGGCCACAATGTGTAATCACCTCAGGGTAATTGGGGTATGCATCACTTCAAGCATTTATTATTTCTTTGTGTTAGGAACATTCCAATTCCACTCTTTTTCTTTCTTTCTTTCTTTCATTCCATTCTTTCTTCTTTCTCTTTTTGTCTTTCTTTTCTTTTTCTTTCTCCTTCCTTCCTTTCTTTCTCTCTTTCTTTCCTTCTCTCTTTCTTTCATCTTTCTTTCTTCTCCTTCCTTCCTTTCTCTCTTTCTTTCTTTCCTCTCTTTCCCTCCCTCCCTCTCTCTCTGTCTTCTTTCTTTCTTTCCTCTTTCTTTCCCTCCCTCCCTCCCTCTCTCTCTCTTTCTTTCCCTCTTTCTTTCTTTCTCTTTCTTTCTTTCCTCTTTCTTTCCCTCCCTCCCTCTCTCTCTGTCTTCTTTCTTTCTTTCTTTCTTTCTTTCTTTCTTTCTTTCTTTCTTTCTTTCTTTCTTTCCTTCTTTCTTTCCCTCCCTCCCTCTCTCTCTCTCTTTCTTTCTCTTTCTCTTTTCTTTCTTTCTTCTTCTTCTTCTTCTTCTTTTTTTTTTTAACAGGATCTCACTCCATCACCCTGGCTGGAGTACAGTGGCATGATTATGGCTCATTACAGCATTGAGTCAACCTCCTGGGCTGGAGCAGTCCTCCCATCTCAGCCTCCCAAGTAGCTGGGACTACAGGTGCACACCACTATACCTGGCTAATTTTTGTATTTTTTGAGACAGGGTTTTCTTATGTTGCCCGGGTTGGTGTCAAACTCCTGAGCTCAAGCAGTCTGCTTGCCTCAGCCTCCCAAAGTGCTAGGATTACAGGTGTGAGCCACCATGCCCAGCCTAGTTATTAAAAAATATACAATTAATTATTGTTGACTATAGTCACCCTGTTGTGCTACCAAATACTAGATCTTATTCATTCTATCTAAGTTTATTTTTGCACCTATTACTAATTTCCCCACCCCCTACCACTCCCACCCTGCTATCCTTCCCAGCCTCTGCTAATCATCCTTCTGCTCTCTATCTCAATGAGTTCAATTGCTTTAACTTTTAGCTCCCATATGTGAGTGAGAACATGAGAAGTTTGTCTTTCTGCGCCTGGCTTATTTCACCGAATATAATGTCTTCCAGTTCCATCTATGCTGTTGCAAATGACAGGATTTTGTTCTTTTTTATTGCTGAATAATACTTCATTATTTATATGTACCACATTTTCTTTATTCGTTCATCTGTTGATGGACACTTAGGTTGATACCAAATCTTGGCTACTATGAATAGTGCTGCAATAAGCATGTGAGTGCAGATATCTCTTCAACATACTGATTTCCTTTCTTTTGGATATTTACCTAGCAGTAGGATTGCTAGATCATGTAGTAGTTCTATAGTTTTCCAAGGAACTTTCATATTGTTTACCATAGTGGCTGTACTAATTTACATTCCCATCAACAGTGTATAGGGACTCCCCTTTTGCCACATCCTCACCAGCATTTGTTACTGTCTGTCTTTTGGATAAAAACCTTTTTAACTACAGTGGAATGGTATCTCATTGCAGTTTTGATTTGCATTACTCTGATGATCAATGTTGTTGAGTATTTTTTTATATACCTGTTGGCCATCTGTATGTCTTCATTTGGGAAATTTTTATTACAGATGTTTTGCCCATTTGTAAATTGGATTATTTGATTTTCCTCCTATAGAGTTGTTTGAGTTACTTATATATTTGGGTATTAATCCCTTGTCAGATGGATAGTTTGCAAATATTTTCTCCCATTCTGTGGGTTGTCACTTCACTTTGCTGTTTCTTTTGCCACATAGAAGCTTTTTAGCTTGATGTGATCTCATTTTTCCATTTTCACTTTGGTTGCCTGATCTTTTGAGGTATTACTCAAGAAATAGTTGCCAAGACCAATGTCCTGGAGAATTTTCCCACATTCATTGGGCTTTTAGTTAATCTCCTCCATCCCACTCTTTACTTCAACCAAATCAACCAACATTTAAACACTCATTTTCAAGCTGCTTTTCTGTAATTCCAATTTGTTAGGATTTCCCTGGCCCCTATCACTTGTGAGTTCAGTTTTATGGGTGAGAGGGGACTTGATAAAGAAGGCACAATTTTTTTTTCATACCCCAAATGCCAGGGCAATAAGCCAAGTTTATACTTGATGCATCCTCCATTTTCATTAGCAATAGAAACAGTATAGTGCTACTAAGGTCAGGGGTTTGAACCCTGGCTCTGCTACCTTTCAGGTATGCAATCTTTCGGAAATTCTCTTAATTTCCTTGAGCTTCAGTTTCTTATTTCTAAAAGATAATTGATACTACCAGATTATAGTGATTACTGTGAGGGCTAAAAGACTTAATGACTATAAAATACTCAGCACAGTCCCTGGCACCTAGTAAATATCCAATAGGTCATTGCTTCCAGTGTTGTTTTTGTAACTGGGGGATGCTGCTGTCCACGTACCAAAAGAGAACTGTAAAAAACAGCTTGCAAAGTAAGAGAATGAAGGGAAGTGTTTTAATGTGTAATGGCACATTACATTTTCTGGTAATCCCAATGTTACTTTAAAAAATCTTAAAAATTTGACAGTGGTAGCACAGTTTATTTAGAGCCTTGTCTTGGGGATAATATGAATTTTTCTGGGAGGATTATACATACCAGGCTTCTTTTCCTGTGAGAGCAAATTCCCTTGGACTTCTTAAATTTCTGTTTTCTTGGTGTAGAGACTGTTTTCTCTAATTCACTGTGGGTTTTCTGAACTTTTCCCCTTTCAATCCTAGTGGTTTCAATCTGGGCTGTTGTAAGAATGGCTTTTAGAGGAAAGAGATATTAGAAATGGCAGCTTTTCAAGATGAAAAAGGTGCCTTAAGACTCCAAATAATTCTGTTATAATTTTTCATTTCTTCTTAAGCATTTTATGGAAAATGGCCCATCTTGAGTATTTTTATCCTTGGGCCTAAAAACAAGTTCTTGTTAGCCAGCGGCTAGGCCTTTGAAGCTGCAGTGCTTGTATTTTGGTCTCCACCCTCTTGGATGACTTGTGGAAGTATCTTCCAAGCTCCTTCCTGATTGCGTTTCCCCAGTTTCAACTGAGAAGGAGAAAGAACTGTGACTATATAGATGATTTCAGAAGTGTAAACAACTTATCATGTTTGTGGAACACTGGATAACCCTCACAGGAGATGCTGAGGAATCTGGATGCCCATGGATTTTTAATAATGGGAGAGAATGCTATTTGGAAATCAGAGGATTGAGTGGATCTTGGATTGGATCTTGAACACAAGACTGCAACTCCAAAATAAAAACTGTGGGCTGAACAATATGCAATTATATGTGTGGTTGTATAATGTGCTTCCATTTCCTTACTACACCCTAACGAAGTCTTTGTTGCTGGCAGGGAGATCAGCCTGGCCTTAAGAATCTGCTTCTGCTAGTTCAGATGGGAAGTGATTAGTGTTTGTCATATACTTAAAATCTTTTTATGATAAATGGCACAGGCAGTTATTTTCGTATGTACACAGAATACATCACGAAGATCAAATAACTTAACCAGAGGCCCCATTTCCAGCTAACAGGTCTGAGTCTATTTGGGTTTAGATTGTAAAACTTCAGGAAAATCTAACGTGCTTATGTTACCCTGAACAAGAAATGAGATTTCTTAGTAATACCCACTATTGCTAAGTGACTATTAAGGTAGCCAAATATCATTCTTTACCTATGCTTTAGTTTAAAATTTCAAAGAGAGGTATGGTCAGATTTATCCATGTGTTCAATATCTAAGATTTTGTCTTTTAAGGGAAAGCGCTTTCTCCTCTGATTTTCTGCCTAGGGGAACCTCAAGGTATCTATGGCGTAAAAGCCAAACATCTGTTTTAGCAAATAGCCAGACATTACAGTGGGGAGTATGTAGATCATCTTGATTATTTTACCAACCATCAGGGCAGAGATGGAAACATTGTGAGCTGGGAACATTGAGTTTCATTTTTACCAGTATCCTTGCCTTTTAGAAGGTATCTGTTAGGAGTACTTAAAGTAAAATGGATTGTTTCTAAAATTGTGAGATGAGCTATAGGGCAGCTTTTCTACTTAATTAGCTTTTGTCGTTTTGTGTTTCTGTTGAGAAAAGCTGAGTGGGACCCAAGCTATCCATTCACTGCAGCATCCAAGTTGCTTAGAATCCTTTTAGAATTTAGCTAAGAATACTGTTTCTACCCATTCCAAAAAGTATAGCTAGATAATTTGTAAATTCAATTTCATGTTAATTATAAACAATTTCTTGTGTCCTTTCTGTACTGTGGGTATTTACCGAGTTCAACCATAGCTTATACCTCATATGAGAAAGATTAACAATAAAAAATCTTTTCTGTGCACAAGTGGGGGTAAAAGACTCATTATCTTCTCTACTTTACCCCCAGTGTACCCAGGCTCCAAACTCCAGAATCATATATTCTTTCTCCACTTCCAATCTAATATTAAATCATGTTGATTTTTGTCTCAACAATATTTTTTCTGTTTTTAATTTTTCATTATCATTGTCATTATCTTAGCTTAGGCTCTCTTCTTTCATGAATTAAGCTTTTCCTTATTATGCATGAAGTTATTAATTGAACAAACACTTATTATTCACCTACTAGGTACTAGGTATTAGTAGGTGGGAATAACAGCAATAATCAAGATAAAACCTTATGTTGGGTACAATCTTCTTACTCAAGCCACTGAAAAGCCTTTAAATAGATCCTTTGTGTATTTTCTCTCTCTACTCCAAAACATTAAAAACATAATTGCAAAACTAGTTTTATTTAATGCTTCATTATGGCCTGAGATATCCTAATAGTGTGGCCATAGTCTTCTTTCTAGGGTTACTTCATATTATTTTCTTAATTTTCCCACATTTTAGATAAATGCATGTGTTAGGTATACGTAACCATGATTCCTGGCCTTTCGTATAGCTTCAGTGGTTATGTTATTCTTGTTGTATGGGAATGCTTTCCTCTCCATCTCATATGTTAAAATTCATCCATCTTTTTTTTTTTTTTTCAAAAAAGTGAATATTTATTTATTTATTTTAAATTTAATTTTATTTTAAATTCTGGGATACATGTGCAGGACGTGCAGTTTTGTTATATAGGTAAATGTGTGCCCTGGTGGTTTGCTGCCCCTATCAACCCATCAGCTAGGTATTAATCGTCCATCTTTTAAAGCTCACTTTAACTTCCACTTTTCCATGAAGCTTTTCCTGATCTTCCTCCTCCTTCCATCCTGGAAAATCCTTGCAGTTTGTTCTGCAGCATCACACCTAGTGTCTAGCCATCCCTACTTTGTCCCTACACTTTTTGAATTGCTTACCAACAACTTAGAGAGGGAGCTAGAGATTGTTGCTGGCCATTGCTCCTTGTTTTTTCTCTTATTTCAGGTACTTTTTTGTATTTTGTCGATTCTTCCCGGACGCTGCCAGTTTTTTGCCCATCTCTGTTCTATTTTTACTGCAACTCCACACCAATTCTGGTTCTTTGGTTTTCCTACTTGTTCTCTTAGCATTTGATAATTGATTCTCCACAATAGATTTTGAAATAACTTCTTGGATTTTTTCAACATTAGGTATTATAGGGTAAGGTCTTGCTTTTGCTCCATACTCCAGAATCCAATCTTGCCTGGGGCCAAACCCATGCCAGCCTTTCCCTCTTTTTTCTCCCAAGGGGATGGGGTGGTCAGTCAATTATCTTTATAGATATTTTTTTCATTAAAATTAAAAAATTCTTAATTGTGGCAAAAGACCCATAACATAAAATTTACCATCTTAACCATATAGTTCAATGGTGTTAAGTATATTCACATTGTTGTACAACCAATCTGCAGAACTTTTTTCATCTTGAGATCTTTCTTTACATTTTTAAGCAGTCATTTATTTACTTGTTTTCTCTTGCATATCGGACCAAAATTTTCTTGAGGACAAGGCTGTGTTACTGACTTGTGTATCTTTTAATCAAACTACCTGGTATAATCAATTAATAATTGTTTCATGAATTTGAATTGACCCTGGCTTCCCTGATGTTCTAATGTAATGTGCACTCCACAGGAACCCTATTCTGTTAACAGACCTGGATTCTGATATCAATGAAATAGTGCACATCTTGAAAACATTTCCACTTATGTAAACAAGAAAGATGAAAGTCAACAGAGTAAGAAGTTGGCACAAGGAGTTGATTCTGTCTGCTTTGGAAGTTTTGCTTTTTGGCTTAACTGTTACATGGTGCTATTGTTTTTGTTCTGGGAGGTGGGACAGTGCTGCTTTATTTATTTTAAGAAGGCAGCAAGCCAGGAACACATAATTGAAAGGAAATTTCTGTACTGGCGTATTATTTTTTCAACTAAGATGGCAATAAATAACTTGCAACTTCCTTTTGTTTGAAGTGGTTGATATGAACTAGAGTTTAATCTTATACACTCATAAAATTGCACATGGCAAATACTTTCACAATTGCTATTTAAAAATAGGCCTATATACTTACACACTACTAATAATGTGTCCCTTTACATCATAGCCTTACAGCATTAGGGGAACGTCATTATCTCCCCTCCTCCTATATCTCCAAATGTTCTCTGAGGGCTTACGTCTCTTATAGTCACCTCTTGTTCTGACTTCTGGATTCTCAAAGTTATTTTCCTCACCTGCATTTTGCTTCTTTTGGCTGTTCTCTCTCCTCCACTAGCATGTACCCCAAAGCATCAATTTTTCCTTGGTTTCTCAAAATATCACTTAAGGCAGTTGTCTGTATAAGATATTTAATGGAGAAAAAGCTATCACAAAGGTTTACTTTATATCATAATGCTACAGAAAAATTTAAATTGGACTTAGGCACAAGTTCTTAAACTTTCTTAGCCACTGTAAATATTTTACAGACTGACTTCTCTCTTCAATTTCTAGGGTCTCCTGCCATATCACTGATTTCTTTCCATTCCCTTATTGCTAATCTTTGGCGCCTAATCTCCTGCTAGGTGGTTCTGGAAATATCACAATCCTTCCAAACTTAATATTTCTCTGGTCTCTATGTATCATGACCTGGGGCTATGATTCCATAGTCATAATGGCATTTTTTTCACTAAAAAGATAATTATCTCAAAATGAGTCAAAGACTTAAATGTAAGATCTGAAACTATGAAGCTATGAGAAGAAAACATAAGGGAAATGCTTTAGGATGTTGGTCTGGGCAAAGATTTTATCAATAAGACCTTAAAAAAACAAGTAATAAAAGCAAAAACAGACAAATTGGAGGGTTATATCAAGTGAAAAAGTTTCTGTACAGCAAAGGAAACAATCAACACAGTGAAGAGACAATCTACACAATAGGAGAAAATGTTTGCAACCTATACATCCGATAAGGGGTCAATATCCAAATATACAAGGAGCTGAAACAACTCAATAGCAAAAAAAGCCAATAACCCAAAAGACGTAAATAGACATTTCTGAAAAGAAGATGTACAGATGGCCAACAGATGGAAGAAAAATGCTAATATCTCTAATCATCAGGGAAATGCAAATCAAAACCATGATAACCTATTACCTCACTCCTGTTAGAATGACTGTTGTCAAAAAGACAAAAGGCAAGAAGGTTTGGTAACTATGTGAAGAAATGGGAACCTTTAACACACTGTTGGCAGGAATTTAAATTAGTGCAGCCATTATAGAAAACAGTAGGGAAGTGTCTTAAAATATTAAAAGTGGAACTACAATATGATCCAGCAATCTCACTACTGGGTATTTATCCAAAGGAAAGGAAATTAGTATGTTGAAAATATATCTGCACTCCCATGTTTATTGCAGTGCTATTCACAATAGACAAGATATGGAATCAACGTAAGTGTCCATCAGCAGATGAATTGATAAAGAAAATGTGGTATATGTATACATGAGGGACTATTATTCAACCATAAAAAAGAAAGAAATCCTGTCATTTGTGGCAACATGAATGAGCTTGGAGGATATATGTTAAGTGGAATAAGCCAAGCACAGAACGACACACACCACAAGATCTCACTCATATATGGTAGCTAAAAAAGTTGATCTCATAGAATTAGAGAGTAGAATAGTGGTTATCAGAGCTTGGGATGGGTAGGGGAGTGGAGGATAGGGAGACATTGGTTAACAAGTACAGAATTATGGTTAATTGGGAAGAATAAGTTCAAGTGTTCTATAGCACAGTGTGAAGACTATAGTTAACAACAATTTATTGTGTATTTCAAAACAGTTAGAAGAGAGAATTTTGAATGTTCCAAATATAAAGAAATGATAAATGAGATGATGGATATCACAATTACCCTGATATGATCATTACACATTGTATATACTTGTATCAAAATATCAGATGTATCTCATAAATATATACAATTATTATGTGTCAATCAATTTTTTAAAAAAGCCACAATAAAGAAAATACTTTACCCCAAAGATAATTATCTCAAGAGAAAATTTGTTTTAATAAAAACTTTTATTTTAGGGCCAGGTACGGTGGCACATGCTTATAATCCCAGGACTTTGGGAGGCCAAGGCGGTGGGATGGCTTGAGCTGAGGAGTTCGAGACCAGCCTGGGCAAGTTGGCGAAACCCTGTCTCTACAAAAGAAAACCAAAAACAATAGCCAGGTGTGGTTGCACGTGCCTGTAGTCCCTGACAGTTGGGAGGCTGAGGTTGGAGGATGGCTTGAGCTTGGGAGGTTGAGGCTGCAGTGATCAAACCACTGCATTCCAGCCTTGGCCACAGAGTGAGACCCTCTCTCAGAAAACAAAAACAAAAACAAAAAACACTTTTACTTTAGAATTGTTTTAGATCTAAAGAAAAATTACAAAGATTACAAGAAAGTTCATGTGTACTGTACACTCAGTTTTCCCTATTATTAACAATCTTATATCCTTTCTATCACATTCCTGACAAATAGTAACATCTGCTTAAATACTTCCAGTGACTGGCAACCCAGTATGTCTTAATGAGCCCCATTGCCAGATAACTCTAGAGCAGTGTGACTTGAGATGTAGTCCTAGGACCAGCAGCATCATCCATACAACCTGGGGGCTGGTTAGAAATGAAGAGTCTCAGATCTCATTCCAGACCTGAATTAGAATCTACATTCAACAGGATCTCCAGGTGATTGATGTGCACATCCAAATTTGAAAAGTATTGCTCTAGTGTTCATATACATATATATATATATATATATACACACACACACACATATATGTATTTTTCCCAAAAGATGGCAACCAAGGTCTTGCAATCATTGCCCCATTCATTAATTTATCTGTGTATTCACAAAACATTTCTTAAGAGCATATTATGTGATTTAATTTGAATTTTTTTTAGAAAAAATTATCCCTACCCTAAAAATTTTCACATTCCAGTCCTGTCATGCAAAAGGTAGTTGAATGAACAGGGTAATTTTTGTTCAGAAAAGAGAGGACTAAGTTTGAAGAGCTGACCCTGAGAGAACAGCAAGTTCAGAAAAATTCAGGAAAAAGCTTATTCTTTATAATATCCATTCTTTGGTCTCAATTGGGTTTCTTTTAACTTTGTGTACATCTAGTCGTTTCTTATTCCACATGACAGCTGTTCAGATAATCGAAGGCGGAATCCAAGTTTTTACTTGGCTGGACTCTTCCTAGATTGTTCAAGGCTAGACACCCTTCCTGCCTTGAGCTGTCCAATAGTAACTTTGTCCTGCAGGATTGCTTTTACATGAATGTCAGGGTCTGCAACTGAAAGATTTATGAAAGGGAAGGCAGGCTACCTCATCCCTTTGCCCTAATCATAGGTGGAATGGGAATGAGAGAGAAAGAACATTATGAGTGGGTTGTTTATACACTCAAGCCTCAGGACATATAAACAGGATGAAACCACTTATCTCACCCTTACTGACTGTTTTCTACAGATTGTGGCATTTTCCTGTATTTGCTCTTCTCTCAGGCACAGCTCTTCAAACTTAGTCTTCTCTTTTCTGAACAAAAATTACCCTGTTCATTCAACTGCCTTTTGCATGGCAGGACTGGAATGTGAAATTTTTGAGAGTAGGGATAAAGTCTTATTTAAAAAAAATTCAAGTTATATCAGTGCTTAGCAATCATATGTTCTTAAGAAATGTTTTGTGAATACACAGATGAATAAATGAATGGGGCAATGTGATTGCAAGACCTTGCTTGCCATCTTTTGAAAACATCTTAGTGCGTTACCGTCCCCTGTCCCTGATAAAATGTGGCATCATGAATTGAGCAGAATACTCCATATGGTGTATGAATATTGTAGGATAGTGGTATTATTAATTTCCCTAATTTAGAATTTACTTTTTGATGAGTTCAGCCTAATAAAGATGAAAGAGAATATGATCCCCATCATTATGGCGGTCTGTGTTTAGAAGGCCAAAATAGACCCCTACAACGTTGACTTAGCTTATCAGTAAGGTAGAATTTGCTTTAAATGGCATTTCTGAGATTTTCTTGAGGAGCTGAAAGGCTTTACAAGATTAGGAAGGTCCCCCACTGGCTAAATAACTGCTGAGGGCTTTCCCCCTTTTCTTTCCATCATTCTTTGCTTCCTTCTTTCTCTAACTGCATTGCAAGCCACTTCCCTCACCTGAAATTACTTTTTTTTTCTGTAAATACTATTACGAAAAAAACTGTAAAGGAGAGTGGTAAATGCAGAGTAGATGGATAAACATAATGACCCAAGAATGACGATGGCGAAATATGACATTTTCTGGTGTTGGATATAATAATGGGTAGAGACAGAGGAATGGAAAAAATAGACTAGCTCTTTTGCCATGGCAACAATAAGTGCATTTATTATATAAACAGAAGAAGGAAAGGCATTTATTTGGTCCTTGTTCCTTTCCCTCCTAATTCTCAGTTTCTCCTGTTTTTTGTTTAGTTTAGATTCTCAAAAGCTGGAAGCCAGTTACCTTGCAAAGACATTGATAATTTCTTTAAATACCCAGGTATATGCTTGACTCCATAATGTTTTACTGTTTAAAAATAAATAAATGAATGTTTTCTTTAAAAGCTGATTGAAGAATAGCTTGAGTCCTCTTTTATCAAACACAGAAGAATGCTCTATTTAAAAGTTTGCATCTTTATCTTGAGTCAATAACCTTACAAGCAGGAATCAAGGCACAGTTTTCTTTCCAATTGAGTATCATTAGAACATTGTCTGGTTCATTCATGTATGTTTCAAGGGTAAATGGCCATCAGAAAGTCTCTGACAGAGAAATACTAAGTGATCCTAGTCTAAAAGGAAAGCCAATGTGCACTTGAGTAGCAGCATTCACTTTACAGAGAGTTCAAAGGGCACTTTACTATGTCAAAATGCCCTTTATGTTCTCTGGTGCCAGCAGGAAAAGGAAAGCTATTAAATGCTTATAAGAGTGAGACACTGTATTTTAGGAGACAGGAAAGATGGGGGGAAATAGATGGCAAACTAATTGTAAGTCAAGAATATAGTGAGTTTCCCAAAGAGAATTCCTGCATTTTCAAAATATTCTTCTTTTTTAGGGGTGTGTGGGGTGGGTGGCGTAAAATGGAAAAATATGTAAAGCCTCATTTAATATGTTTTCTGAATAATCCAAAATTTTCAACATGAGCTGTAGGTTGGGTTGGGTTGGGGCAAATCGATGAGGCAGGAGCCTAAAATTATACCAAATTTCTGGATATAAATATCAGCCCCACCATTATTAGATATGTGAATTCCGGGAAGATACTTAATGTCTTTGAGTCCCAGCCTTCACGAGTATACAATTAGGAGGATAAATTCCACCACGGAGAAATGTTGTCAGGTTTAGTGTAGTAACATACATAATGCAGTCAGTAGGGGGCCTGGCATGTGTTAGGGCTTCAAAAATAAGAACCACATTTCCATTCCCACTGTCCCTTAGGATCAAATCTGCAGACATCTTCTTTAGGCATTTAATACCTCCCAGTATTCCTTGTCTACAGCTCATCAATGTTTGTTTACCCCAAGTATTTGTATAAAATTTTACACACAACCTTCCTAACTTACATTTAAGACTGTGCCATTTCTGATTTTCTAGAAAAGAGTGAACTCTTTTCCTTATCATAGCATTTAAGGACATCCATGTTCTGACCCTGACCTAGTTGGGCTGTGTCCCCCTCCAACTCTCACGTTAAATTGTAATCCCCACATGTCAGGGGAGGGAGCTTGTGGGAAGTGATTGGGTCATGGGGTTGGATTTCCTGCATGCTGCTCTCATAATAGTGAATGAGTTCTCATGAGATCTGATGGCTTAAAAATATGGCACTTCCTCCATTGCTCTCCCTTTCCTGATGCCATGTAAGATGTGCCTTGCTTCCCCTTCACCTTCTGCCATGATTGTAAGTTTCCTGAGGCCTCCTCAGCCATGTGGAACTGTGAGTCCATTACACCTCTTTTCTTTATAAATAACCCAGTCTCAGGTAGTTATTTATAGCAGTGTGAAAACAGACTAATACAGACCCCCCCAACAAATAACATCTCCTTTATAAAGACCCTATGTTATATTGGCCAGTTCCTCAATATGATCTGAAATATTTTTCCTCCATAATTTCATTCACTTTTCCCCTCTGACTATAATACAGTTGACCCTTAAACAACATGAGTTTGAACAGTGCAGTTTCACTTATACACAGATTTTCCTCTGCATCTGTCACCCTGAGAGGGTAAGATTAAGCCTACCTTTTCCTCTTCCCCCTCAGCCTACTCAACATGAAGACAGTGAGGATAAGACCTTTATGATGATCCATTTCCACTTAATGAATAGTAAATGTATTTTCTCTAACTTATGATTTTCTGAATAACATTTTCTTTTCTCTAGTTTAACTTACTGTAAGAATATAGTATATAATACATGTAGCATACAAAATATGTGTTAATTGACTACATTATTTGTAAGGCTTTTGGTTAACAGTGGGTAATTAGTAATTAAGTGCTTGGGGAGTCAAAAGTTATATGCAAGTTTCTACTGCATGAGGTGTTGGCACCCCTAACCCCCACGTTGTTCAACTATACCTTCCATTTCTGCACTTTGAAAGGTTATTCTTTAAATTCCAGCATCAATGTCATGCCCTCTATGAAGTCTTCCTGAATACTTTGGACGGAAGTGATTTCTGTTCTTCTGGAATTGCCTAGTAATTCCTCATAATATTAATAATAAAGTTCTGTACATTCGTATAATGCTCAAATCAGTGGACACTTCCTGATTTAGATATGACTTAACTGCGTAGAGTAGTTGACAATACAAGTGACTTTCCATGCATTTTCCTCCTCTGACTTCTGAAACATTCTGGTTTTCTTACTACCTATATGGCTTCTCTTTCTCAGTCTTCTCAGTGAATGTATTCATTTCCTAGGACTGCCTTTAAAACATACTACAAACTGGGTGGCTTAAAAACATGAATTTATTATCTCAGAATTCTGGAGGCTAGAAGTTCAAAATCAAGGTGTTGGGAGGGCCATACTCCCTCTGAAGCCTTTAGGGGAGAATATCGCTTGCCTCTTTTAGCTTTTGGTAGCCTCAGGCATTCCTTGTTCTGTGGCAGCATAACTCTAATCTCTGCCTCCATTTTCATGTGGCTGTCTTCCCTCTGTCACTGGTGTCCTTAAAAGAAGAGAAACAGACACAAGGAGGAAAACCTTGTGTCTGTTTCTCTTCTTATAAGGACACTGGTCATATTGGATTAGGTCTCATCCTAATCAACAATGATCTCTCATCCTAATTTGATTACATCTGCATAAAGCCTATTTTGAAATAAGGTCACATTCACAGGTACTAGGGGTTAGGACTTGAACACATCTTTTGGGGGGATACAATTCAACCCAAAACAGTAGCGTTCCCATTTCTTGCCTCTCCCTTAAATATTAGGTTTCTTCAGAGTGATCTCTTAGGCTCCCTTCTCTCAGCAATTATTTAAATAATGAGGAAAACTAAAATTTGGCAGTGTCAAATATGTGAATCATAAAACAGGTGTAACACAAGGGTCCAAGGAGGATATTCGAGATACAGTGTTCTGATGCGTCCTCCTTGAATGTGACTATATTCCCTTAGCTTTTCCTTTAGAACCACACTTGAGGTGGTGGAGCCTTTAAAAATATTTAACAAATGTTACTTTTGAAGAAGAGAGTAAGAGTATTTAATAAGGTAACATTGGCAATGTGAAAGTTATATGAGATACATAATCAGTGGTCCTCATCTTTGTCTCCTTCTTAAAGAAAACAAGAGGAAATGATTGACCACTGGAAGGGTAATTTTTGTGGGCTGAATTGTACATTCCCCAAATTTCTATGTTGAAACCCCAACGCCCAGTACATCAGAAGGTAACTGTATTTGGAGGTAGGGCCTTGAAAGAGACAATTAAATTGAAATGAGGCTATTAAGGTGAACCCTAATGTAATATGTCTTATGAAGTCATCATAAGACAGGGAAATTTGGACATACCAAGAGACTCCAGGTATGTGTGCACCCAGAGGAAAGACCATTTGAGAAAATGACCATCTGTAAACCAAGGAGAGAAGTTTTAGGAGAAACCAAGCCTGCTGGCACCTTGATCTTGGACTTTCAGCCCAGAACTGTGAAAAAACACATTTCTGATGTTTAAGCCACCCAGACTGGCATTTTTTTATGGCAGCTTAGCAAACGAATACAGCAATTTTTAGTTACTGATTTAGTGACTAGTGTGGTCCAGATGAGAATGGGGGTGGGGGAGCTATGGAGCTACTGGGGACTAACTTGTAGAGAAAACCAGTCCCCAGAATGAAGTTAATACAAAAAGAAGGGTGAGCAGGCAAAATGGGGGAGGGTATGGATGAGGGAGGGAGAGAGAAAGAGAGAGAAAGAGACAGAGAGACAAAGAGAAAGATGCCAGTCTGAAAAGGCTACACACTGTCTGATTTCATTATTTATAGGACATTCTGGAAAGGCAAAACTATGGAGGCAACAAATAAATCAGACATTACTGGGGTTTGGGGAGAGAGGAAGGTTGAACAGGTAAAGCACAAAGGATACTCTTTGTAAGTGATGAAACCATTCTGCATGATACCATAATGGTGGGTACTCAACGCCATGCATTTATCAAAACCCATAGAACTTTACAGTACAGAGTGAAACTTAATGTATGAAAATTGTAAAAAAAAATTATTTCTGAGGTCAGAGGGTCACAGGGTGGAATATAGAACATGACTAAACAATTAACAATGTTACAAACGTATGATAAAACCTCACTGAAGGGACTGGCAGAAAAAGTTGCTAGCCTGAATAACTTTAGAAATGAGCAGAGATTGTAAGACTAAAGGGAAAAATAATTGTATGTAAGCACAGTAATCTAGTTGATAAAGTCTCCCATGGGGGAACAGGTTAACAATTCTGAAACCATCATACATCTAATCTGGAACTGAAGAATTAAGTAAATGGAATGTGGATAGCAGGAAGCATGAGCCAGGTTTCTCACTGTTGAAGTGGGAGCTTACAGGAAAGCATGGGGAGAAGGCAAGAATGATTCATATGGTTATGGATTAGAGTTAGAGACACCAGCATGAACTCATGCTTACATTATTATAGGTACAGACGTTTACATATAGAAATATTTATAGATACGTATATATACTGAAGTTAGCTACACACACACACACACACACACACACATTTTGCTCCGTCAGCTGAAGAGGTCAAGATACAAGGATACACCTAACAAGTCAGATCTTTGTTTCTAATACTATTTGTTCCAATAAAAGGAACCAGGGATCCTTAGAGAGATGGCTGATTCTCAGGAAGCATACAATATGAGTCTGGAGCATGTTGTAGTTTCTTAAAAGAAAGAAGTACTTAATACCCACAATGATGGAGCACATCAAAGGGAGACTAGAGCCAATGTAAGCAGTTCCTAATGGCCTACCCTGGGACGATTTGAGCAATAAGATAAATAAGGTAGCAATGGATTATAATTCAGGTATATATACAATAAATATTCCTGTCTACACTGACATAAATAAACAGTCGAGTAAGTAAACAAATAGGGAACAAGATACATCTCCTGTGCGGGAGAATTTCAAATAGTTTGTGAAGCTCTTCCATCCTCAAGGAGGTAGAACATAACTCCTACTCCGTAAGCATGGATTGTGCATAGTGATTTCCTTCCAAAGAGTACCATATGGAAAGCGTAGAAAAGAGTAACTTTAAAGGGTGAAACCTGATAAACACTACCTCAGCCAGGTGATCAAGGTCAATATTAAAGTGGTAAGTCATGTTGATAGTATGTACTCTTGTATGATGCAATGGAAATGACACTTAACTTCTGTGGTCTTCCTCTGCATGTAACAAACATCACACTGCAATCCTGAGAAAAGCATTAAGCAAATCACAATTGAGGGGCATTGTACAAAATATCAGTACTTCTTAAAACTGTCAAGGCCATCAAAAACAAGAAAAGTCTGAGAAGTTGTCATAGCCAAGAGCAGTCTATGGTGGCATGTGACTGCAAGTAACGCAGCACCCTGGTTGGGATACTGGAACAGAAAAATAGTGTGAGGTTAATAACTACTAAAATATGAATAAAGTATGGACATTAATTAAAAATTATGTACCGATATTGGTTCATTGGTTATGACCAATGCACCTCACTTACATAGGATAGAAATAATAGGGGAGATTGGGTGTGAAGTATATGGGAACTCTACTATCTTTATCACTTTTCTGAGCATCTAAATCTTTTAAAATAAATAAAAAGTTTATTTAAAAAAATCCCATTCCAAGTTTTACCCCATTCCAATTAAATCAGAATTTCTAGGGTGTGAGAAGGGATCAGTATTTTTTAAACATCTCAAGTGCTGTCAACGTGCAGCACTGGAAACCTCTGTAGTAGAAGTCCCTGAGCTGTGGTAGCTGTTATATTTTGGTACTCTTTAATTCATACAAAATGTCCTGAGCTAAATGAAAATGTTGTGTGTTGCCTCCATTTTGTACCTATGTGAAGTCAAAATTTTAATTATGAGTATGATAAAAATAAAGTACTGGAACATGTTGCCCATTTGAGCACCACTTGATGTTACACTATTGGATATTGAGCTCCTAACTGACAAATGTATCAAGCATATAATTACAAGCAATATTACATCTTAAAATGTCTCTTGAAATTTTCCTCCAATTGAGATGAAAAAAAGAAAAAAGGATATGACATGCATACTCTTTCCTCTGTCTGATCCCTATGCTGTCTGATCCCACATTAATATGCTTTGGTGGATTCCACCACGATTCCATTTTTCTGCCATTTTTTGACCTTGTTTATGCTCCAGGAGGCTGACTCTATGGACTGCAATCCTCAGGCCTCCTTGCACTCTGATTTCCAGTTAGGTTTAGGCAAGATGGAGGAGACAGGTATCATCGTTTTAACCCAAGTCTTTCCCTTCTTCATCATGATTCTGGCAGTGGCTGCGTTTGTTGCAACTCCAGCTCCCACCCCCTCTGGCTCACACTTGGCTCTGGAAACACAGTTGCCTTTTCTCACCCCTTCAAACTAAGAGGGAGTAATGGTTTCCTGCTGTTGCTAGTCTCTAGGTAACTCACCATCCCTTTTTTTTTTTTTAACTTTACTCATATCTCTGTAAATTGTCTCTTTACTGAAATATTTTAACTTTTTGAGGGTGTCATCTGTTTCCTGATAGGCTTTCTGACTGATGCAATTAGTCTATCATTGTCAATTCTCTGGAAATGATGACTCTTTCTCCCCCACCTCTTTTTAAGCCAAGATAACGTCTTGCCTACTTTTCTGGCCTTAAAAATGTTCTTTGTTTTGTGAAACAATGTTGATAATAGCGAACATTATTTTCCCTAAGTCCTTATTTGGCAAAAGTAAGAGCTGGCAAACATGCTGGTTCCCCACATATTTTTGAAATTTCATTTTCAAAACTGGAGTCTGGGAACCATTGACCTAAGTGAGAATTCAACTTTGAAACATTAAGGGGATTCAGCTATCATTCACTTTACCACAAGAATCTTACAAATCTGATGAAAGTTGCCAATGGCTGTCACAGTAGACACTCAAGTTACCGGGATTCAGTTGTTTGCATAACATATTGTCCCACTCCTGGTAAAGAGGGAAGTAGTATCTGGGAAAAGTAGGAGGATCGATAAAAATTGAAGTGGTTATTTTTGTATCCACTGACACAGAAGGAGATTTTACAGCACACTATGTTTTGAGTCTCAAAAACACACGTATTGCATTTCACTGGAGATCTGATGGGGGAAGGGATGGAGAACAGGAAAAGAGTACATCTGAAAGTTTTAGCAAGAAGTTGCAAGGACTCTTCAATTAAGTATGGATGCAGTGTGACAGTGACTTAGAACTTCCATGTTCACAGATCCAGCGCTGTTAACTTTATACTAGTCTAAGTCTTTTTTCTTATAAATAATTACAAAAGCTCATTAAGCAACACAGACCGGGCACTTTTTTTTTCCCTCCAAATTCTAGTTTATTTTTAATTGACAAATAGTAATTGTATAAATTTATGGGGGTACAATATGATATTCTGATACATGTATACTCTGTGGGATGATCAAATCAGGCTAATTAGCATTATCAGTCATTTCAAATATTTATCATTTCTTTGTGGTGAGAACACTTAAAATCCTCTCTTAGAGATTTTGAAATATGCAATACATTATTATTACAGTCAGTATGCTGTCCAATAGAACACCAGAACTTATTCCTAACTGAAACTTCGTATCAGCTGAACAATATCTCTCCTTTCCCTGTCCACACTCTCACCCACTGCCAGCCTTTGGTTACCACCTTTTTACTCTCTCTTTCTATGAGTTTGACTTTTTAAGATTCCACATAAAAGTGGGGTATTTGTCTAGCCATGCCTGGCTTATTTCATTTTTTTTGAGACCAAGTCTTGCTCTATCGCCCAGGCTGGAGTGCAGTGGCGCAATCTTGGCTCACTGCAACCTCTGCCTCCTGGGTTCAAACGATTCTCCTGCTTCAGCCTCCCAAGTAGCTGGGATTACAGGCACCCGCCACCACGCCTGGTTAATTTTTGTATTTTTAGTAGAGACGGGATTTCACCATCTTGGCCAGGGTAGTCTCGAACTGCTGAAGTCAAGTGATCTGTCTGTCTGCCTCAGCCTCCCAAAGTGGTGGGATGACAGGTGTGAGCCACCATGCCCAACTGCTTATTTCACTTAACATAATGCCCTCTAGGTTCATTCATATTGTCCCAAATGACAGAGTTTTTTAAAATGCTGAATAGTATTCCATTGTGTGTGTGTGTGTGTGTGTGTATACACATATGTGTGTGTATATATGTGTGTGTATATATATACACACACACACACAACCTTAAAAAAATCCATTCATTTGTTGATGAACACTTAGGTTGTTTCCATATCTTGGCTACTGTGAATAATGCTGCAATGAGCATAGGAGTGCAGACATCTCTTTAACATATGATTTCAATTCTTTTGCATATACCCAGAGGTAGAATTGCTAGATCATATGGTAAATCTATTTTTAGTTTTTATATTTTTAAAACTTCATACTGTTTTTCAAAATTGTTTTCAAAATTGCCGCACTTAATTGTAATACCACCAACAGTGTACAAGGGTTCCTTCTCCACATACTTGCTAATACTTATCTTTCGAAATAGCTGATCTAACAGGCATGAGATGATATCCCATTGTAGTTTTAATATGCATTTCTCTGATAATTAGAAATGTTGAGCATTTTGGTAAATGTATGTCTTGGCCATTTGTATGTCTTCTCCTGAGAAATGTCTATGGAAATTCTTTGCCAGTTTTTTCATTGGGTTATTTGTTTTCTTGTTATTGAGTAGTTTGAGTTTCTTGTATATTTTAGATATTAGCCTCTTATCCAATGTATAACTTACAAATACTTTTTCCCAGTTTATGGGTTGTTTCTTTACTCTTTTGAGATTTTCCTTTATTGTGCAGAGCTTTTTAGTTTGATGCAATCCCATCTGTCTATTTTTGCTTTTATTGCCTGTGGTTTTGGCATCATAGCCACGAAATCGTTCCCCAGACCAACGTCGTGAAACTTTTCCCTAGGTTTTCTTCTAGTAGTTTTATAGTTTCAGGTCCTATGTTTAAGTCTTTAATCCATTTTGAGTTGAATCTTCTATAAGGGATAAGGTAATGGTACATTTTGATTATTCTTCATGTGGATATCCAGTTTTCACAATATGATTTATTGAAGAGATGTCCTTTCCCCATTGTGTGTGCTTGGTATCTTTGTCAAAAATCAATTGACTGTAGATGTATAGGTTTATTCCTGAGCTCTCTGTGCTATTCTGTTGGTCTATGTGTCTGTTTTTATGCCAGTACCATGTTGTTTTGATTACTATAATTTTGTAATATAGTTTGACATCTGGTAGTGTGATGACCCTGGCTTTGACTTTTCTTTCTGGTCAAGATTGCTTTGGCTATTTGGGGTCTTTTGGACTTCATACCAATTTTAGAATTTTAAAAAATTTCTGTGAAGAATGACATTAGCATTTTGGTAGGGATTGCAATGACTCTGTAGATTGCTTTGAGTAATATGGATGTTTAAAAAATATAAATTCTTCCACTCCATGAACGCACAATATCTTTCTATTTATTTGTATAATTTTCAATTTATTTCATCAATGTTTTATAGTTTTTGGTATACAGATCTTCCACTTTCTCAGTTAAATTACTCCTAAGTATTTTATTTTATTTTTGATACTAATGTAAATGGGATTGTTTTCCTCATTTCTTTTTCAGTTAGTTTATGGTTTGTCTATAGGAATGCTACTGATTTTTGTAGGTTAATTTTGTATCCTGCAACTTTACTGAGTTAGTTTATGAGTTTTATTAATTTTTTTGGTTAGGTCTTTAGGATTTTCCATCTATAAGAGCATGTCATCAGCAAAAAGAGATAATTTTACTTCTTTCTTTCCAATTTGGATGCCTTTTACTTCTTTCTCTTGACTAATTGCTCTGGCTAGGACTTCCCGTACTATGTTGCATAGGAGTGGTGAGAGTGGATATCCTTGCCCTGTTTCTGATCTTAGAGAAAAATCTTCAACGTTCACAATTCATTGTGACATTAGCTATGGGTTTGGTGTGTATGGCCTTTATTGTGTTGAGGAACATTCTTTCTACTCTGAATTTGTTGAGCGTTTTTATCATGAAAGGATGTTTAATTCTGTCAAACCCTTTTCTGCATCTATTATGATGATCATATGTTTTTTGTCCTTCATTCCGTGGGCATTTTTGTTTATTGATGTTTTCAATTGAATGTGTTTTATAATGTCAAGTACATCAAATTTAGAACAGAAAGAAAATTTTTACAGTATCTTATGCTTGGATAGGGTACAAGAAACAGGGCGTATGTTTATCACAGTTTAGTCTCCTTGACTTTAAAATTCTTCTGTGTTGGGAATATGAGGTCCTTCTTTGTTATGTTATGTTATATTTAATATTGAGTGAAAAGGAATTAACACACGATTGATTTTTAAATTTTTATCTGTTTAAACACTTTCTTTGTTTTTATTCTCATTACTTTCTGTTTTCTGACTTTAGCTTAAGAAAAACACAGAGCAATCTTTTCAAATTCATTTTTTTCCTTTGTATACATTTAAAAGGGAGTTTTAAAAGGGCTGGATAGCTTGGTCATAAAGAGGAGTTTTTCTTTACCATTACAATCCAAACACAAGCTGTTGTCCACATGGCATGGAATAATTAGAGAACTCAAGAATTTTCTTTCTCTTGACATTTCTACTACTTAAACAAAATAATAGAAACTGATTTATTTCTTCCTTTATCTGGTGATGGAAACCACCCTATGGAAAACCTGGGAATGGTCAGCACTATGTTTTCCACTATGTGGAGAGAGTTGGTCAGTAACAGGAAATGAAACTGACTCATATGGAGAAGCAGAGACAAGAGATAGGATTACTGGTGATTTTAGGGTTCCCAAAGACCATCTACATATCTCCCATTCCTGTTGCCTGACTGTTGAAATTTTTCTGATTCCATGAAATAAAAATTCTCCATTTTGGCTAAGCTATTATTTTGGGTGGGATTCTATAGGGTGCAAGTGGCAAAAATGTAGCTACAATTAACTTAAATAAAAAGAGGGAATTGAGGAGAGATCCTTAGGTAACTCACAGAATTAAAGGAAGACTGGATCAATTGAGCTTTAGCAAGGCAGAAGCAAGCACTTTAGAAGGGACTCAGAACCTAGGGCCAAGACTTAGGTAATGCAGCAGCACACTTCCCTCACGTGGCCTTTGCTCCTTCTTTCTGGACACTGTGCTCTCTGTGGAGGAATACTTTGATTACCTTATGTGTTTCCACCAGTACTTTATTTACCCCATAACCCTCATCTACTCATTGGCATTTTTATGTGCATTGCCACAGAAGGAGACGTTACAGCACACTGTGTTTTTGAATCTCAAAAGCGCAGACTAGGATTGAATTCAGGCTCTGAAGATTAAGAGAGCTATCCCACGTTAGCGGGAAAAGGAAAGCCAAAAGGGAAAGAAAGACAGCTGAGTTGGTACCACTGGGAAAGGGGCCCTGCACCTAGTAGATGATACTATCACTAGGCAACACACAGGGGGCATTTGTGTTTATTGTTTTAAATTGAATATGTTTTATAATGTCAAGTACAGCCAATCTGTAATTGAAACAAAAACTTTGAAGTACTCTGTGAAATTCATCTCTGAGGACTGAACCCTCTGGGGGAGGAGCAATAGA
This sequence comes from Pan troglodytes, assembly GCF_028858775.2. NCBI lineage: Eukaryota > Metazoa > Chordata > Mammalia > Primates > Hominidae > Pan > Pan troglodytes. The sequence continues at coordinate 165,486,434 of NC_072398.2, read as the reverse complement.
CACTCCCACTGCACCCCACCCTGGGTGACAGAGTGAGACCCTGTCTCACAAAAAAACAAAACACTTATTTTAGAATTGTTTTAGAGCTAAAGAAAAATTGCAAAGATAGTACAGAAAGTTCTCGTGTACTGTACACCCAGTTTCCCCTATTATTAACAATCTTACATTCTTTCTGTCACATTTCTGACAAACAGTAACATCTGCTTAAATACTTCCAGTGACTGGCAACCCAGTGTGTCCTAAAGAGCCCCATTGTCAGATGATTCTAGAGCAGTGTGACTTGAGATGTGGTTCTAGGACCACCAACATCCGCACAATCTGGAATCTGGTTAGAAATGAAGAGTCTCAGACCCCAATCCAGACCTGAATCAGAATCTACATTCAATAGGATCTCCAGGTAATTCATGTGGACATCCAAATTTGAAAAGTATTGCTCTAGTGTTCATATATATATGTATACACACACACACACACACACACGTGTATTTTTCCCAAAAGATGGCAACCAAGGTCTTGCAATCACATTGCCCCATTCATTAATTCATCTGTGTATTCACAAAACATTTTTTAAGAGCATATGTGCTAAGAACTGATTTAACTTGAAACTTTTTTTAGAAGTAAGATCTTATTCCTACACTAAAAAATTTCACATTCCAATTCTGCCATGCAAGAGGTAGTTGAATGAACAGGGTAATTTTTGTTCAGAAAAGAGAGGACTAAGTTTGAAGAGTTGTCCCTGAGAGACTAGCAAATGCAGGAAAATGCCACAATCTGTAGAAAACTATCACAACAGCTGAGAGAATAACAGAGTAGAAAGAGCTACTCCCCTTTATTCCAGATAGAGCTAGGGGTGGAGAGAAAACCCCTCTGCAACTCGGGTTAGTGTATTAGTCTGCTCTCTAATTGCTGTAAAGAAATACCTGAGACTGGGTAATTTATAGAGAAAAGAGGTTAAATTGACTCATGGTTCTGCAGACTGTACAGGAAGCATAGTGACTTCTGCTTCTGGGGACGCCTCAGGAAGCTTCCAATCATGGCAGAAGGCAAACGGGGAGCAAGCTGTTTCACATGGTGGGAGCAGGAACAAGAGGGTGAAGGGGGAGATGCTACACACTTTTAAACCAGCAGATGTTGTGAGAACTCACTCATTACAGCAAGGACAGCAAAGAGCCATGAGAGATTTGCCCCCATGACCCAAACACCTCCCACTCACTACCACAAGAACAACACCAAGGGGATGGTGCTAAACTATTCAATAGAAACTGCCCCCATGATCCAATCACCTCCCTCCAGGCCCCACCTCCAACACTGGGGATTACAACTGGACATGAGATTTGGGCGGGGACACAAATCTAAACTCTATCAGGTAGCATGGGGCAGTATGTAGGAATAGCTGCGTGATGAAGGTCCTCAGATCTGAAGCAGCCTCATGGAGTTCCAACTTGCCTCAGCAAGGTGTAGGAGCAGTAGACTAATTCCTGAGCCTCACATAGTCATGTTGCTGCGCCTTCACACAGGTGCCCAGAGCCCAGAATGGTGCTGGAGAACACTTTTCAATGCCCTTCAGCAGGGCATCAGGGGCCAGGAAGGAGAGTCATTGATCCTGAAGTGACCTTTGGCATGGATCCATGTAGACCAACACTTGAAAAACAGACAGGATGAGGAGGGAGATGCCAAATTCAACAAATGACCAAATATCAGAACATTTGCTTATTCTGGCCCTGCCTTCCTTCTGTCCCGTGTCCCTTGCTTAAAATTAGATGTGAACTGAAGGAAAAGAAATGGGAGCCTGAATTCATTGAGGCTGAGTTTCTATCATCTAGTAAAACAGGATCTCATTGAAGAAATTAAGTTCAGTTGCATGAAAAAATTAAGCCATGCTTTCTGATCATCTGCTTATGTGACCTGAAATTTAAATTTTGTTTTCTACTTCAGACTGTGTTCTTATATGCGGCAGAGAACCTGGCTACTAGCAGCTGCAGCTTGCAACTGCATATATTCACCATCTGGAAGGAAAAAGCTCTTCACCTCCTTGACTCTTACAGCATGGTGCCCTCATCCAAGCTCCTGTTTGAAAAGCTTCAGAGAACAATCTTGACTGGCCTTTCCCTAGTCATGTTCTCATCCTATTTACCAATTACAGAGTTAGGAATGTGAGATACTATGATGGGTCCAGCTTGGAGCTCTTGCTATGTGGCCTCTGAAGCCAGCATGCTGTAACTGGTAGCTCCGCCTAGATCCATGTGCTTGGTGTCAGGGAAGGAACAGTTTCTTTGCCAAAAGGGAATAAATACTTTGATCAGAGGTAGAGGAGGGGGGGAACAGGCTGATAAAAACACTGAATTGCATTATCTACCTTGTGTGCCTATACTAATAAAAGTTTCCTTAATGTCACATTGATATGATCAAAGCAAGAAACTAAAATTATGAACAAGATACTGACTATGTCTTTTATGACTCATTAGTTCAGAATTAGAACCTGGGCTCTGGAAAAAAAATAACACAGCCATTTCATTGTAAATTTGTAAACTTTGCAGCAGTTTAACCATGAGAGTTGGCATATAGGTCAGGGAATAGGCCTGGTGGGTTTTGCTGTCAAATCCCATTATACTCCTGCAGAGAATAAAGTGCTTTCTTTGTGCTTCGTGAAAATTGGTTTGTAGTATGTGTGTACCAATTATCAGGATTGTCAGAAATGTTGGCCACTTTCCTTTCAGGTTCATAGGGACTTAAATCTGAAATACTTCTCTACAAAAACTTTACTTAGCTGCATAATTCTGAAATAGTTTTATTCTGGCCAACTGCTTATTTATAACAGCCTTTTCAGGTAATATTCTAGGAGTTATTTCTCAAGATTTATTCTCTTTATTTTTCTTGATATTCTTTCAGGTGCAAGGAAATAAAAAATAATTTGGCTTATGTATACAGTTTGGATAATTTTGTAGTTTTTCTTACACTGTGTTGCTCATTTATGAGAAATAGGCAAATAGATAAAGAAAATTTGGTTACTGCATGAAGTACTGAAAAAATATAAAAAAAATTCCTTGGGGAAGTCATATTTTAGTCCACGTTCTGTTGTTAATTTTAATCTTGGGGTTAAGTAATTTTTGCTCTTGGTATGAGATTATAAACAAACAATCCAATTGACTTGCCTTTCAACTCTGAACAGTTTCTTGATCACAGTGTAAATAGCTGCTTGAATTTCACTGCTGTTACATAGCTTTTCAGATAGTCAAGGAAATATGATTCTGCCATATTCATGCCAGCAGATTCCAAAGGGCAAGGAAAGATGTTTCAACAGATCAGGAGTCTAAATGAGTTACACGTTGAGCAATTGGCCAGTGAAGAGCCACCAACAGTAACTGGGCAGCCCCAGGCCTGTAGGAGCATCTGAATGGTTCTAGTTCCCAGGAAGAGCTTCCAAAGAACACATGGTCTTACATAGATATTTTCAAATAACTGTTTTCCTCCCAATTATTTTAGTAAACCTATGATTGTTGTAGATAAATTAGAAAAGTAAATATAAACAGGAAAATAAACTTATCCATTATTCCATAATCTGAAGATGCTTTTGATAACATTTTGGTGTATAGCTCATCATTTTTTCTTATGCATATATATTTTAAAATCCATTTAGATTATGCTGAATATATAATTCCTATAATATATGTTCTGTGGTAATTTAGAATAAAAATCCCTTTGGTATGTGAATTTAAAACAAATTATAGGCATATAATCATTGTGAAGTATCTATTCTTCAAATCACTTTTTTGTTCTTTTTAGTTATACAAATGGGAAACAGTAAAATTTGCCTTTTATACTTGAGTCCAATATATATTATTTGAGCAATTTCTAAATCTAAGATACTGTCATAAATACTTTAGGAAATAGCGAAACAACATTAATAAGACATAACATTTGCCCTCAGGGCATTTATATAGGGATATGCATAAGCAATCATTAGATGAATCAGATAATGTTTCATGATAAAATGGAAACCAAATAAATTTATAAACGATCATAGACCTTAGATAGCATAGTCCCAATTTGGGAGATTACAAGGAATATTTTGTTGGATCTTGACATATTGGCCAGGATCTCAGCCAGCAGATAATGGTGGTGGGTGATGGTTGACGGAGGGATGCTGTGGAATGAAGGAATAACATTCAGGATGGCATAGCATGAACAAAATCAGGAAGTGAAAATAAATGCAAAGATGCTCTTAAGTCACTGTGAGTTCTCTGCTGAAGCGGAAGAAAACACTGGTAAATTAAGTTGACAATACTCTGAGAACGAATTTCAGTTCCAGACTTAGTTTAAACTTTATCCTGTAGGCAGTGCAGAGACACAGATGCTTTTGAGCAAGTCCGTAAAATGGTCAAGGCTGTACCTTAAGAATATTTTATGGAAACTTAAATTCCTAGAAGGAATGACAAAACCATTTTTTGTGTAGGTAAGTGTTCATATAACTGTTCTCTAAACATCTCATATTTATTTTTTAATATAAATTATAGATACAGTTTTATTTTTACTTTTGTACCCCAAGAATACCTTCTTAGAACTTCTTAGAAAAGCATAAGGATATCCTGAAGTATTTTAATGTCTAAACTTTGTTATTAGTATTTGTTTTTCTCAATTTATGGCTTGACAATAGAGTGTTCGTTTGTTCTGTATGTATTTGTTCCTCTTGTCTTTCTTTCATAAAATGCCCCTTTCATTCAAAAAGCATTAATGGAGCAACTATATGAGTAGACTATCGTATTGTATAATGAGCACTATAAAAACTGTGTGTCCTGGAGAATTTGGGTTAAATTATCTGGCTGGGCCTGGAGATAGCACTTTAGTAAGATACATTTTGAATATCATGAAATTTAAAGAAAAAATTGCTAGCACTTAAGATAGTCAACTTGGTTAGTTGATATTAATTATCCTGTTAATTAAGGATTTTGAAACTCAGATTCTCCTGATTTGTTGTTCAATTTCCTTCCTAAAATTTTAAAGTACTTTTCTTTTATTGCTTATTAGCTATTTGGTTTAACTTTAAATTGCTAAAACTTTTTGAAGAATGAAATGTATTTTACAGTTACCATTTGCATTTAATGTGTAAAATTGATTTTAGGCTTTCATTAAGTCAACTTTTTTTTTTTGAGACGGAGTCTCGCTCTGTCGCCCAGGCTGGAGGGCAGTGGCGCGATCTCGGCTCACTGCAAGCTCCGCCTCCCGGGTTCACGCCATTCTCCTGCCTCAGCCTCCCGAGTAGCTGGGACTACAGGTGCCCGCTACCACGCCCGGCTAATTTTTTGTATTTTTAGTAGAGACGGGGTTTCACCGTGTTAGCCAGGATGGTCTCGATCTCCTGACCTCGTGATCCGCCCGCCTCGGCCTCCCAAAGTGCTGGGATTACAGGCGTGAGCCACCGCGCCCGGCCTAAGTCAACTTTTATACTCAAGGTTTAAAATTTTCCTTGATTACAGGTGGCTCACACCTGTAATCTCAGCACTTTGGGAGGCTGAGGCAGGCGGATCACGAGGTCAGGAGATTGAGACCATCCTGGCTAACATGGTGAAACCCTGTCTCTACTAAAAATACAAAAAAATTAGCCGGATTAGCCGGGCGTGGTGGCACACACCTGTAATCCCAGCTACTTGGGAGGCTGAGGCAGGAGAATCACTTGAACCCAGGAGGTGGAGGTTGCAGTGAGCCGAGATCACTCCACTGCACTCCAGCCTGGGCGAAAGAGCGAGACTCAGTCTCAAAAAAAACAAACCAAACCAAACCAAACCAAAAAAAACTACTTTCCATTGCTAAATGTGTTTCCGGCTCAAGCAGAGATACTGGTTGCCATTTACTCAAATAAGCAAGCCTACTAATTATCTGCAAATGGCATGTCAAGTGACCCCCAAAATTAAACATCTTTATGTAAAAGGTTTTCTCTTCTAATGTTTACTTTGGTCTCAGAATCCATTATTTAATTAAACAGTTATATTGTTTATCCAGCTAATGCAACTCAGTGCGTAAGAAGGCATTTACTTAAATCTAAGAATATACTTGAATTTTTATTGCTATTAATTGTATTGGTGAATTCTTTTGTACCATAGCACCTTTCAAGTTTGCAAATGCAGCTCTTTTGCTGTTAGATGTAAGTGCCTCTGTACCCATTTCATAAAGACTCATTACCTATTCTGAGACCTTGATTTTGCCACCCCATCACCCTTTTCCCTTCCAAAGGCAAGGACAAACCAGAGCAATTGTAGCAACACGAAATCGCAAAAGAAAGACAAAGCTTCATGGTTCTGTTTACACCATAATAACCGAGCAGTCTCAAATCTCTCATTAAATTTTAGTGTTTTGAGTAATCTCCCATGGTTTTTAGATGGTAATAGTAATGTCCTTTTACCTCTACCAGTTTGTTCCAGACTTCTTTGATATTACAAATGGGATACGGTGTATAAAGCTGGTCAAAGTCAAGAAAACTTTGGTAAATACTCCTGTAACTATAGATACTGGTGGTTCCTGCAGGGTACTGGTATTCCAGACCTGAAAGATTCATACACAATCAATCTGAAAGTCAGAGCAGAGCAAATGCACCATAAGCTGTGAAGTTACTTAGTGGTTCTTTGACTGCTTAACTGAGCTGGTGAAAGTCAGGGCCTGTGTATATATGTTTAAGTGATAATCTGCATCAGTTAATTTTCCTGTTTCAGATCTGCCAGTTCACCCTGACCATCTTGAAAATAAGTTATCTCTGATCTCTGTCTGTATGTTACTTCTCTCCCCTCACCAATGGAGAACAAATGTGGGCAAAGTAAGTAAAGCAATCATCACCTTTGGAGGGAAAAATTGGTCATGTTCTATGGATGGTGGATCAACTCTATTGCGGATAGTCAGTAACATTTTTACTCTCTAACTCATCATTTACACCTCAAATCTTTTTTATTTAAATGCTCTGAAGCTGTAGCTTTGAATAATAGTCTTCGATGTGGTAGGGGCCTTAATCACCATCATTCTAGTCTAACTCGTCTCCCATCAAATCCCATCCTATGACATTCCTGATGAACATAATTTAGCCTCTATTTAAAAATATCTATGATGAAGAGTGCATTGTCTTACCAGAAAGCCCATTCCACTTCCAATTGTTGTGAGAGTTAGAAAGTTATTCCTCAGATTTGGTTTAAACCTGGCTCCCTATTCATTCCACACATTGACATTAGTTCAGTTTACAGGAGCTACATAGAATAGTCTACCATATTTTCCTCATGACTGTCTTTCCAATATGTGAAGTGAACTATAATTCTTGCCTTCCTCCTAAATGTAGTGTTCTCCAATTTCATTTGGTATGCCTATTAAAATGCAGAGTCCTGTTTCTCCAGAGGTTTTTGTTGATTAGGTTTCTGGTAGGCCTAGGATTTCTGTCTGTTTCGTAGTGTGATCTGTGTTTACATCCGAGTAGTTTTATCAGGCTGTTTCTTGTCTGTGGAATTTTGGAGGTCCAATAGCTTTCTTTTGTCTTGTACTCTATCCTTTAAATTTCAAAGTGGCAGTGTTTCCACTGCTTTAAAATTCTCAAGAATCTTGTAGTTTTCCTGTGTATATTAGAGAAATTCACTCCTGAAGAAAAGAAGCTTGTTTATAGATTTTTCTTAGATAATCTTGTCTCTATTTTGGGGGTCTGCTGAGAAGGCCGAGGGGGTCCATGAGTCACCTGTTTAATCTCTTTAAAGAGCCTTTTGTGTGACTGAATACTGATTTTTATCTTTCTGAGGTAATAGCAAAAGTGTTACCAGCCACACTTCTGGCTTTTTCTCTACAATGCACTTTTCTGGCAGTGAATCCTTAATTTTTGCTGATAACATTTTAAGTCATCAAGTCCTGGCCACTTTTGGTTTCACCGTTCTTTCCCTAATTTTTATCTTTCCTTTTACGTCTTACTATAAGCAGCGAGAAACCAAAATGTGCCTTCAACACTGCTTGAAAATCTCCTCAGCTATATGCCCAACTTCATTGTTTACAAATTCTGCTTTGCACATAACTGCAGGACACAATTCTGCCAAGCTTTCTATCACTATGTAACAAGTATCACCCTTCCTCCAGTTTCCAATAACACCTTTCTCATTTCCACCTGAGTCCTCACTAGCAGCCAGCTTTTTTCTTTTTTCTTTTTCTTTCTTTCTTTCTTTCTTTCTCTCTTTCTCTCTGTTTCTTTCTTTCTTTCTCTTTCTTCTTTCTTCTTTTTCTTTTCTTTCTCTCTCTCTCTTTCCTTCCTTCCTTCCTTCTTTCTTTCTTCTTTCTTTCTTTCTCTTTCTTCTTTTCTTTTCTTTCTTTCTCTCTCTCCTTCCTTCCTTCTCTCCTTCCTTCCATCCTCTGTGTCTCTCTCTCCTTCCTTCCTTCCTTCCTTCCTTCCTTCCTTCCTTCCGGGTCTCATTTTGTCACCCAGCCTGGAGTGCAGTGGTGTGATCTCAGCCTACTGCAACCTCCACCTCCCAGGCTCAAGCAATTCCCCCGCCTCAGTCTCCCAAGTAGCTGGGACTACAGGTGCACACCACCACACCCTGCTAATTTTTGTATTTTCAGTAGAGACTGGGTTTTGCCATGTTGCCCATGCTGGTCTCAAACCCCTGGGCTCAAGTGATCCACCTGCCTGAGCTTCCTAAAATGCTGGGATCACAGGTGTGAGCCACTGTGCCTGGTCTCCAGCAGCCACTTTCATGTCCGTATTTCTATCAATAGCCTGTTAATAATGATTTAGGTATTCTCTAGGGTAATATATATTTTTCTCTACCTTGCTTCTCACTTCCTTCTGAAGAAGCAGAGTTGTTAACATCCATATTTCTACTAAAAGTCTGTTTAAGATAGCCTTCTATCTTTCTAACTTAGCAGACTTTTAGTAGAAATATGGATTCTAACAACTCTACTTCCTCAGAAGGAAGTGAGAAGGTCTTGATCTGTCGCCCAGGCTAGAAGTACAGTGGTGTGATCACAGCTCACTGCAGCCTTGACTTTTGAGTTCGAGCAATCCTCACACCTCAGCCTCCCAAATAGCTAAAATTACAGGTCTGCCCCACCAAGCCTGGCTAATTTACAAAAAAAATTTTTTTGTTTTGTTTTGTTTTTGTTTTTTGAGATGGAGTCTCGCTCTGTTGCCCAGGCTGGAGTGAGTGGCATGATCTCAGCTCACTGCAACCTCCACCTCCTGGGTTCACGCCATTCTCCTGCCTCAGCCTCCCAAGTAGCTGGGACTACAGGGGCCTGCCACCACGCCCGGCTAATTTTTTGTATTTTAAGTAGAGACGGGGTTTCACCGTGTTAGCCAGAATGGTCTCGATCTCCTGACCTCGTGATCTGCCTGCCTTGGCCTCCCAAAGTGCTGAGATTACAGGCATGAGCCACAGCACCTGGCCAAAAAAAATGTTTTTTAAATATAGGGTCTTGCTATGATGCCCAGGCTGGTCTTGAACTCCTGGCCTTAAGTGATGCTCCTGCCTTGGACTCCCAAAGTGTTGGGATTACAGGAGTGAGCCACCATGCCTGGACTTAACGGGTTTGCCCAGAGAATACCCACCAGTGGCGTCTGTAGCTGTAGCATTTACCCCAAGATAACTTTGCCAAGAAATATGCTTTTATTATCATTTTCGCATCCCTCCGGTATATTGACTTCAGAAACAAAAGACATCACTCTATTGATGACATTCTGTTTTTAGTAGTGATATTTCCATTTACAAAATATAGTAATTCTCAATCCCTGAAAATGTCAAATCCTAGAAAATGTGGCATTCCTATGAATGATGTTAACATCATTATTGAAGAGTTGTTTGCCAAGACCAGCTCGGCTGGGGAGACCCTAACCCAGCGGCGCTAGAGGAATTAAAGACACACACACAGAAATATTGCGTGTGGAGTGGAAAATCAGGGGTCTCACAGCCTTCAGAGCTGAGAACCTCGAACAGAGATTTACCCACATACTTATTGACAGCAAGCCAGTGATAAGCATTGTTTCTATAGATTATAGATTAACTAAAAGTATTTCTTATGGGAAATAAAGGGATTGGCTGAAGTAAAGGGATGGGTTGGGCTAGTTATCTGCAGCATGAATATGTCCTTAAGGCACAGATCGCTCATGCTATTGCTTGTGGTTTAAGAACGCCTTTAAGTGGTTTTCGGCCCTTGGTGGGCCAGGTGTTCCTTGCTCTCATTCCGGTAAACCCACAACCTTCAGCATGGGTGTCATGGCTATCACAAACATGTCACAGTGCTGCAGAGATTTTGCTTATGGCCAGTTTTGGGGCCAGTTTATGGCCAGATTTGGGGGCCTGTTCCCAACAGTTGTTGGCCAAAGATGCATTTGATTAACCTGATTTTTCTGTAACAGACGATTCCGATGATTCAGATGATTCTGGTGTTAGCTCTGTTTAGAAATAACTCCAAGAACAGTTTTTATATTTTATTTTCACATTGAAAATCAGTCAGATTTGCTTCAGCCTCAAAGAATGTGTCTAATGCAAAATTAAATGAGCGCTGGCAGCGAGCTGCACTTCTCTTTTTCTAAATGGAAAAAGGGTTAAGGCCTTTTGTCTGATCGAAAACCCTTAAAACAGCCATCTGACTCAAAGGCCTGACAGAACCAGGCCCACCATGATTATCTAGGATAATCTCTTGCATGTACAGTCAACTGATTATGGACTTTAATGACATCTAGCGACTCCTGGATTAGTGTTTGATTATGTAATTGGGGACTGCAGCCTAGCCATATTGATACATCAAAAAGACTGTCACGGTGTCTTCTATCACTTATTCCATTAACCAAAGCTGCCACCTCACATAACACAATAATTTATTTTCACTTGGACATTTAGGTTTTAAAGGGACTTATTCTCAGAGACATGTTAGGAATCAAAATAGAAATAGTTCTATATCATTGGCTCATTGAACACAATAGTTCTTGAATTAGCAGTTACAACTTACAAGTTGTAAATTGTTTTTCCATGAGGCCTTAAAAGGTTCATGTACATTAAATATAAATTTCTTTTGGCTGGAAATGGCATTGGTACTATTTAAATAGTCTATTGCTGGCTGGGCACGGTGGCTCACACCTGTAATCCCAGCACTTTGGGAGGTTGAGGCGGGCGGATCAATTGACGTCAGGAGTTTGAGACCAGCCTGGTCAACATTGTGAAACCCCGTCTCTACTAAAAATACAAAAATTACGTGGGCGTGGTGGTGGACACCTGTAATCCCAGCTACTCCGAAGGCTTTTATATGCATATTTGAATGCAAATTTTTAAGATCTGTGTGGTAATTAGACATATAATCATAGTTATAATTATTATTTTATACTGAAAAACTTTCCAAAAGACATTTAGGGTATCGTGGCCAAAGTGAGTCACTGTTTTATTCAAAACTACAGTCAGTTCAACCACAAGCTTTTCTGAGTGTCTATTGTAGTGGATATATGTGCTTTTCTTTGTCAACTTCCCCATCAGTAAAAGCACCCTAATTTTATTTTGGGGTTCCACTTTCTCCCTGCCCTCAGTAATTTGGTTAGGTTAAGACTCACCCTCCTCATATCCCCCATTTTCCAGGTTTACTTGGAAAATAGTTTCCAGGTTTACCATTTTCCCATTTACTTGGGCAGTCATCATATTCCAACTCACTGGCCACACGACTGGTGTGGGGATGGGCCTGTAACCCACGTAAGTCAATGAACTACCAGTTTGGTAGTTATTAAGATATAGGTTGATTGCTTAAAATCGTAAGAGTGGAAGAGTAAGAAGGAAAGTCAAAGAGAAAACAGTTGAGGCGGAAAGAAAACGGAGTCATTCAAATCATTATTCGTAAAGAGTTTCAAGAAGTGGCGTATCAATATTCTCAACTTAATAGTTGGGCAATATTTATGTTTTTGAAACTAACAACTAAAATACTTGGATAAAATATTTCTCCTGATTTAAGTAACTATAATTTCAGTCATGATTCATTGTTCCCAGCAGGATCTGTATCTGTGTAAGTGGGCATAGTATTGATTTTTTTTCAAAAGAGAAGATAGGTGATCTCATTAATTTCTTTTTCACATCAAAGCTTTCCTTTTAGGGTTTTTTTTTTCCTTCTCTCAAAAAAAATACTGAATGAGTCAGGGTGCTAATCTGCTTTGCTCTAGTAAATTCTATCTTCTTATTGTAGAGATGTTTTTCACCGTAGTAATAATTTGCTTAGCTGCTTGGTATTTACTCATGTATTCATTCACAGTTCTTTATCAGGCTTCAGGTATGTACCCAATATTGTGCCAGGTGAAATGAGATTCAAAGGTGTCTCCTACCCTAGAATGTAAATTCTATAAGGACCTTCTCACTCGGAGCACAGTATTGGCACATTATCAGAAATCTATACAGATGCATTTAGGATGCATTTCTGTAACAATGGTCACTTGTGAGGTGCCATGCTTGACCTTCAAGTATTGCCTGAAACTCAAACACAAGTTGAGGGTTTGAGCCTTTGTACTTGTTTCCTACAGGGCAGTTATTCTTCAAAATGCCCAGGTTTAATGATACTTATTTTTATTTTTTATTATTTATTTACTTTTTTGAGACGGAGTCTCACTGTCACCAAGGCTGGAGTGCAGTGGTGTGATCTCGGTTCAATGCAACCTCTGCCTCCTGGATTCAACCGATTCTCTTGCCTCAGGCCCCCAAGTAGCTGAGATTACAGGTGTGCACCACCACACCCAGCTAATTTTTGTATTTTTAATGGAGATGGGGTTTCACCATGTTGGTCAGGCTGGTCTTGAACTCCTGGGCTCAAGTAGTCTGCCCACTTCAGTCTCCCAAAGTGCTGGGATTACAGGCATGAGCCACCATGCCCGGCGATACTTATTTTTAGTAGTTCACAATGAAATAATTAATTATATTTAGTGCCAATACAATTTCAAATAATGATGCTGGAATGACACCCGATACCACAGTAGACAATGATTTTGATCTCTATTAGTTTACTAGTTATAGTGGGTTAAATAGTGACTTCCCACCAAAAATGCCCACATCCTAATTCCTGTAACCTGTGAATGTGACCTTATTTGGAAAAAGGGTCTTTGCAGATGTAACTACGTTAAGAATCTCGAGATGAGACCATCCTGAATTATCTGGTTGGTCCCTAAATCCAAAGACAAATGTCCTTTACAACAAAAAGAAGAGAAGAGGGCACAGACACAGAGGAGAAGGCAAGTGAAGATGAAGGCAGAGACTGGAGTTATGTGGCCACAAGCCAAAGAATTCCTGAAGCCACCAGAGGCAAGGAAGGATTTTCTCATAGAGCCTTGGGAGCCAGTACACACCTGCTGACACCTTGATTTTGGAATTTTAGTCTCCAGAGCAATGAGAGAATACATCTCTGTTTGAGCATTAAGTTTGTGGTAATTTGTTACAGCAGACCTAGGAAACTAATATGTTAGTTCGTACTGATTATTTAATTAAAGACTCTTTTTGTATTGTTTTGTTTTCTAAATAGTCTGCAGAAACCTACCTCAATTTTTGTCTCCATCCAATAGAGACACCTGTCTGTCTGTTGCGATTTGGTGGAAATCCAAGGGTTAGTGTTTCTGGGTTATTTTTCGCCTACCACAGATAGTGCTGAAAGCCCATTTAGTACACAAATATGACATTTCTGAATAAAGTGGCTTCAACAACTGGTCTGGAGATCCAAGTGCTATTCAAAAAAGTGACACTCGTTCTGAGAGGCGATTCCTATGAAGGAGAAGCTCCATTTGCGAAGTTATAGCAAGGTTCCTTCCATAATGCACAGCAGCTGGGCCAGGGAGCCGAGAGTCGTTGCTTCTGGCCTACCCATCTCTGGGCTACTTCCCGCAACTCACTTTCCCTGTGTGCCTGGAATGCTTCTTCCTATGAGGCCGTTAGTCAAATTAAGTAGAGGCCTTTAAAAATTAGCCATCCATCCAATCTAGAGAATGTCCACTACGCTTCATTCTTTCTCCCTTACCCTGTTGATTTCTTTCATATCACCCAGCGCTGATGGTAATTGTATGAATACATGCTTATCTGTCTGTCCTCCCACCCCTAACTCTAAATTCAAGGAACTCTATAACTGCACCTAGCATATTGTCTGACACTCCTCAATAAAGACGCATTTAATACATAGACAAATAATGAGTGAACATTTTGAGTGGAGGGCCGGAAAATGTCTATTTACTTTGGAGTTGGAATCAGACTGTTCAAGAGTACTTTCAAAAAAATTTTTTGCTACGTCAAACATCATTGAATTTCAGGATTGAAAGAGTGGTGGTCATATAGCTCAATCCCCTCCAAACACCCCCACCCACCAGATGCGCGAATGCCCTCTTCAGCCTTCCTGATAAGCATGACGAAGATGCTGGCGGAAGCATCCCTGGTATCAGGAAACTCATGACCTCACTAGTTTTGATCTTTTCCATTTAGCTTTCTTTTCCCACTCCTCCCAGTTATTGCAACCTTAATTGTAGCATTTTACACAACTGCTGCTGCAGAGTTCTGGAAGTCTGGGGGTGGGAGGGACGGGGGAACCCCAGTGCCTATCTCCAGCCTGCGGTCACCGACGCGGGTCCGGGGTGGGGGGGGACTGCCAGGGAACTCGCGGCACCCCGTGCTTGCTGAGTTCGCCCGGGCTCTCGGCCTCCCTGCGGGCAGGGGTCCTCCCTCCCCAGCGCCGGGTCTCTCCTCCCGCAGGCCCGCGGCCACCTGCAGCGGCATTCCCCGCCGCCGCCCCCGCCACCTGCGCGACCGCCCTAGCCGCTCGAGTCCGCTCCTCCCGCTCAGGGGCGGCTGCGGAGGGCGCGGGGCGCACGCGGGCGGCCACCCGACTCTTCCCTCCCTTCTCCCCACCCCAGCCTGCTCCTGCTCAGCCCCACCTCCCCACGCACTCGGCTGCCCTCCTCCTCTCCTGAGAGTTGCCCCGCACCTTGGGCGAGGAGTTCGGAGCGGCCCCATCGCAGAGCCCACGGCCGGCCGAGCGCGCGCGACGCAGGTGCCCGAGCCCCGGCGCCGCCGCCATCTCTGCCTTCGGTCGAGTTGGACCCCCGGATCAAGGTGGGACCTGCTTCCCTCTCCGACACCCCCTATTGCCACCTCTTCCCGCTCTGGGTAACTCGAGAATGGGGCTTTGGGACGCGCGTGGCAGACGCGGAGCCCCGCGGGCCGCTTAGGGACTGGGAGTCCGGGGCAGCTTAGCGGGACCACCAGAAGGGCCAGCGCCCGGCGGGCGGCGGGGGTGGGGTGGGTGCGACGCCGGGCGACTCTCGGCTCCCGTGGGGCGAGGAAGATCTGGACACACGGCTGACAGCAGCCGGCAGCGCCTGGAGCGAACCTGCTCGGGACCACCGAGAGAGCATGCCACCCGGCCAACTTCTTTTCCAGGCTTCGTGCCTACTTTGGAAACTGAGGGGACTGCCACCTAAAACAGTAAACCCTGGGGTCCTGAAGAGAATTTGCTGGTTCGAATGACAAGAGAAAAAATAATTGTTCTGTAGGGATGGTTTAGACCTCAGCTTTTGTTTCCCACCTCCCCCCTTCCCTGCAAGCAAATTAAACAACAACAGTAGCAGCATCAGCAGCAAAACCCCAAACCCAATCCTAACCAAACCACTTACTGAAAGGGATTTGTAGTGGTGAGAAAAAGAGACCCAACTGAGGAATCATTTGGGAACCGCAGGTATGGTGCCATTTAAAAACTGGTTCTTTCTGGTGTTATTTCTAGAACTTGTGTTTGCAAACAGATTAGAATTCTGGGCTCTTGTCAGCCCAATGGAGTTCTTTATACTGAAGGGTGGCCTGGGGTGTCCTCTGTTAACATTTATTTCTGTAAGTATTAAAGTATATTGAAACGAATACCCTTTCAGGGCTCTGGAATTGGAATCAGAAAATCTGAGTTTTGGTATGATTTCCATTTTATGATCTATGACACTGTGGTTCGTTTAACCTCAGTGGGCCTCAGTTTCCTCATTTTTTCAAGTTGGAGGGTTGGATTAAGATAATTTCTGAGGGCCTTTTGAGAATATCTAAGGTATGCCCCAGAATAAAAAAGTATAATTCCTTACCTCTTTAACTTGTTACAAACATTGCTAGTTTCATAATTTCATGAAAGAAAAACAATCTGTATTAATCTTGGCAATAGTTTATAGGCATTTATGACTTAGGCTTTTAGGATTTTCCCACCAAAAGGTATAGAGAAAAACATGTATAAAGAGCTCAGAAACATATAGATTTATATGAATATTTACACCTCTCATATTACCTTAAATAATCTTTAAGCCAGTATTTGCAACACTGCAACAAAAATACATGGCTTTAGCATAGCACGTATTCTCTTTAAGTATTGTACATCTGGAAGAAATAAAAATATGTTTGAAGGAAAACAAACATTGCACCTTTCCTATCAATTAGTGTTCTTGAACAGTGCTGGCTACTTTTTAGCATAAAGTTGTGGGCAGAATGTTAAACAATTGGTTTCAGGTCACTTCTGAGCCGCTGTGAAATTAAGCACAATAGCAGAGATGCCAATTTTAGTAATGCAGTTAGTTGCCTTGGAATGAATCCCAGAAAATAGCAGAGATTAACTAAACAGATAAACCAGAAATTAGGAATGGACACACACACACACAAAAGTGTCTACAGTGAGTATGTACTGTGAAGGGTTAGTGTACTTCGTACTTTCTTTTTGATTAGAAGAAAATGTCGGGTTGTTTTAGCAGACAGAGAATGTTACAGTAGCTTTTGTTGCTACTTCTAATGTTTTATCAGTAGCATTTTCAAGATTATTTGAAACTTAGTTATCACTAGTAAGGACAGGTTTAAGAATATTTCTGCCTCTTTTCGGTGGCTTGGATTCAAAATAATAAAACAATCTTTTCTCACCCACATGTGCTTTGTATGCAATTTGGGAGAGTGAAATGGATTTGAAGTACTCTTTTATGAGTACATTTTAACTTATTTTCAGTGCCTTTTTGCCTTTGGGCTGGAAATGTCATAAGTTACTCAGGCATTTATCTTCCCTCATATTCTCTGGTGAAGTAGAGATAGTCATCTCCGTCGAAACAGATGCTCAGAGATTTAAGTAAATTGCTTGTTGAGTGAACAGGGAATCGTAGAACTCAAAAATACCCTGGTTGCTAAGTCATTTGGAAAACAACTGAAACTGGATGGATCCAACAGCTCACGGTCCACAGCCAACTCATTCATGGCTTGGGAGTGTCATCATGGGTGGCAGAGGCTCTGTTCCTCCTTTGTAATGTGGGGACTTACTCTCTCAGCAATTTACTGAGAAAAAAGTAATCTCTTCACACTTAGATCACTATTATAGGAACAAATGGTGTGTATTTGTGAAGTGCAATATTTCTGGGAGGTCTTGGAAATAAATACTAAAAGTATCCAGAAAAAAAAAAAAGAACTCTCTTGGCAGATATTGTACTGCATTTTTCATACCGAGAGCCAAACACACCCACTTAAAGAGTAGGTCCTGTGGAGTTAAAAATGAAGAAAAAGGCTTATAGTCTGCTCTAATTCTTAAGACTTTATGTGATTTACAAATTCCAGTTTTAATTAAATTAGAAAGTTGCAAATGTTCACCTACTGGCCACACTCAGTATGTACAACCTTTTGGAGTTGCTCTTCAAATACGATCTGCTTATAGTTTGGAATATTCCTTCTCAAACATGTTTTTTTGGAGTCTTGCTATGTTGCCCAGGCTGATTTAATACTTTTTGTGACTTAATAGTGATATTACCTGTTATCGTCACACATAATCTTATTAATATTTAAAATATTTTAAAACTACAAATCTTATATAAATATAAATAAAATCTTTAAAACATTTGAACTGTAATGAATATAGAGAGAAGTATATAAAACAAATTTAATGGTTGACAGATAATATGATAAATCATTATAATAGGTAATTGTAAGGCAAATTTCTCATTATTCACCACCCCCAAAAAAAGAACATTGCAAATATCCCAAAACTTCTTGTTTGTTCCTTCTTCATCACAAATCTAATTTACCTTTTTTTAAAAAAAGAAAGTTATTTACTTATTTATTTTGAGACGGTGTCTTGCTCTGTCGCCCAGGTTGGAGTGCAATGGCACGATCCCAGCTCACTGCAACCTCTGCCTCCCAGGTTCAAGCGATTCTCCTGCCTCAGCCTCCCAAGTATCTGGGATTACAGGCGTGAGCCTCCACACCTGGCTATTTTTTTTTTTTTTTTTTTTTTGTATTTTTAGTAGAGATGGGGTTTCACCGTGTTAGCCAGGATGGTCTCAATCTCCTGACCTCATGATCTGCCCACTTCGGCCTCCCAAAGTGCTGGGATTGCAGGTGTGAGCCACCATGCCTGGCCCAAAAAAAGTTTTATATGATTATGGTAGGCATTAAATCATAGATTATTTTGCTTAACATTATGTTTATGAGATTAAGGGATTTCTTCTCTCTCCTTTAAAACAATATTTTTTGAAAGAGTTATCTCGGCTGGGCATGGTGCCTCACGCCTGTAATCCTAGCATTTTCGGAGGCTGAGACGGGTGGATCACAAGGTCAGGAGTTCAAGACCAGCTTGGCCAAGATGGTGAAATCCCATCTCTACTAAAAATATAAAAAAATTTATCCAGTCCTGGTGGCAGGCGCCTGTAATCCCAGCTACTCCGGATGCTGAGGCAGAGAATTGCTTGAACCTGGGAGACGGAGGTTGCAGTGAGCCAAGATCGCACCACTGCACTCCAGCCTGGGAGACGAGTGAGACTCTGTCTCAAAAAGAAAAAGAAAGAAAGGGAGGAAGGGAGGGAGGGAGGAAGGGAGGGAGGGAGGATTGTCTCTTTTCCCTGTCTCCAATTATTCTCTTCACACTGTTAAAAAAAACTCGTTCCTATTAATCTTGTTTTCAATATTCTGCTAAAACTACATCAAGGTCTACTACTGTCAAGTTCACCAATGATACTACCTTTGCTCATCCAGTAGTCAGTTGTCAGTGTTCATTTTACTTCACTACTGGTAGCATTGTCACGGTTATTACTCTGCTCCTTGAAACAGTCCCTTACTGACTGCCAGGACACCATGCATTCTTGATTTTCCTCCTTCTTCACTGGCTGCTCCTTTCTGTCTCCTGTGCTACTAGCCTCTCCTCTTTTCTTAGAGGTTTTAACCTTGGAATACCTTAAGGTTTAGCTCTTTTTTCTCCGTGCTTTTTGATGATTTCATGCAATCTCTCTATGTGTGTGTGTTGATGATTCCGAAAGTGATAGCTCAAGCCTTGACTGCTCCCTCTGGACTTCAGATCTTTATATTCCAGCTGTCTACTGAGCATTTCCATTTGGATGTCTAGTAGGCATCTCCAGTTCAAATTCTCCACATGGAATCTTCATCTTTCCCAAACCTGCACTATCTGCAGTCTTCCTCATCTCCATCTTTCAAGTTAGTTAGGCCCCGAACCTTGGAGTCATCTTTGATTCCTCCTATTCTCTCATACCTCGTTTGTAATGTGTTGGGGAATTCTCTGTGCTCTATCTTCAAAACAAATCCAGAATATAATGACTTCTCGTTACTTCCATGGCTCTGTTACAGGAAAGGGGTCCCAATCCAGACCCCAAGAGAGGGTTCTTGGATCTCATGCAAGAAAGAATTCAGGGCAATTAGGTAGAGTAAAGTGAAAACAAGTTTATTTGGAAAGTGAAGGAATAAAAGAATGGCTACTCCATAGACAGAGCAGCCCCAAGGTCTGCTGGTTGCCCATTTTTATGGCTATTTCTTGATGATATGCTGAACACGGGGTGGATTATTCATGCCTCCCCTTTTTAGACCATATTGGGTAACTTCCTGACATTGCCATGGCATTTGTAAACTTTCATGGCGCTGGTGGGAGTGTAGTAGTGGGGACAACCAGAGGTCACTCTCGTCATCATCTTGATTTTGGTGGGTTTTGGCCATCTTTTTTACTGCAACCTGTTTTATCAGCAAGATCTTTATGACCTGTATCTTGTCCTGACCTCCTATCTCATCCTGTGACTTAGAATGTCTTAACTGTTTGGGAATGCAGCCCAGTAGGTCTCAGCCTCATTTTACCCAGCCCCTACTCAAGATGGAGTTGCTCTGGTTCAAACGCCTCTGACAGCTCCCACCCTAGTACAAGGTACCATCAACTCTCACGTGAGTTATTGCAAGGACCTCCAAACTGGTCTCCCTGCTTTTATTTTTTGCCCTCTTCAATACATTCTCAAAATAGCAATCAGAGCACTCCTTTTATAATGTATGTCGGATCATGTCACTTTTCTCCTCCAAACTCTCCATGGATTTCTGGTTCACACAGAGTAAAAACCAAAGTCCTTAGGATAACCTCCAAGGCCCTACCTGATCATTCTGCCTGCCACTTTACCTATCTGGTCTCATTTCCTACTGTTCTTCCTTTCACTTGACTCAGTTCCAGCCACACTGGGCTCCTTGCTATTTCTTGACTATATTAGAAACCATCTTTTCATTTTAGCTTTTCCTGCCTTGAATGCTTGTCCTCCAGATTTCCACATGGTTTGCCTTGTTACTGTCACTTCTTTTAAGTCTTTGTTCAAATGTCTCCTTTTCAATGAGGCCTACTCTGATTACAGTATTTAAAATTACATATCTTCTTACCTTGTAATATATTCTTTTTCCTTTCCTTTCCTTTCCTCTCTTCTCCTCTCCTCTCCTTTGTGTCTCCCTATAGCATTATTTTACCTTATAAAATACTGTGTGACTTTTTAATTATCTTTTTTTTTTCTGTCCCATTTCCACTAGAATGTAAACTCCACAAAGGCAGAATTTTGTCCTGTTTTGCTCACTGTTATGTCACTAGTGTGTGAAATAGGGCCTAACATGTAAGAGGTGCTCAATACTTTTTTTGGTGATTGAATGCTATTGTTTGTTCATTTTTATTCCTGGATATATTCAATTCTATAAATATAATACATTAATTTAAAAAATGAATTCTGATTATGCATATTTAGTTTCCTTCCTTTCTTCTTCCCTCACCCATCACTTCTTCCTTCCTGCCTTCCTCCCTTCCTTCTTTTTTGCCACTATAAATAAAGCAGCTATGATCCATCTACAAGTGTGCTAGTATACAGAAGTTTCTTTAGAGCATAAAACCAATAGACAAATTATGGGCTAGCAGGACTTGCAGACTTCAACTTTATTAGATAATGAATGCCACACATTTTTAGTGTGGATTCACCAATTTGCATTCCTGTTTTTATTGCTCTACACCAGATGGACAAACTTCGTATTGCCAGAACATTAAATTTTTCACCATCTGATGGGTATTATCTCATTAATAGTTACTACTTTAATTACTGGTGAGATTAAGCCCGGTGTCTGTGAGGATAGGTTAGGTTATGCTGCAGTAACAAATAATCTTCAAATCTCATGGGCTTAATGCAATTCTTCATTGATGCAAAGTCTCCTATGGACTAAGACAACTCTCTGGGGCAACTTCTCCATGTAATAACTTGGAGGTCTAAGTTCAGGGAAACTCCATCATTCTGTAACTGTAACAATCTGGAACATGGAACTTTCACATTTGGTGTGGTAGGGGAAAAGACAGCAGGGATGGATACTCGTGAGCCATCTTCAAATGCTTCCATCTGAAAGTGACATGAATTATTTTCAAATGCTAAACGTAAGTGTTTAAGATAGTCATATGGTAATATGACCCAGTAATTCTATTCCTAGGTATATACCTAAGATGGATGAAAATATACATCCACACAAAAAGTTGTACAGAAGTGTTAGTAGCAACATTCTTCATAATAACCAAAAAATAGAAACTACCCAAATGTCCATACACTGATGAATGGATAAACAAACTGAGGTATATCCATACAATGGAATATTATTAGGCAATAAAAGGGAATGAAGTGCTGATAAATGCTTCAACATGGATGATCCTTGAAAACATTATGCTAACAGAAGGAAGCCAGTTACTAAAGACCCCAGGATTTTATTATATGAACTGTCCAGAATAGGCAAGTCCATAAACACAGAAAGTAGATCAGTGGTTGCCAGGGATGGAGGAAGCTGGTGAAAGGGGAGCGACTGCTAATGAGGAAGAGGTGCATTTTGGGGTGATGATAATATTTTGAAATTAGACAGTGGTGATGATTGCTCTGTTAGATACATTCACTCAATGTACTAAACCTAGTGAATTGTATGCTATAAAAGAGTGAACTTTATGATATATGAATAATAGACCAATAAAACTGATATTTTAAAAAATACTCTAAAAATCAAGTATATTTCTATATGCCATCAAGACACAGAAAATGAAATATTTTCGAAATGCATCATTTAAAATAATTTCAAAAACATGAAGTTCCTGTGAAAAACATCTAACAAGATGTTCAGGGACTTTTATGGAAAAAATTAGATGAGATTTACATCTCATATTAGGGAAGAACTCAGTATATGGAGACAGATAGTCATACATTTTAGGACTGAATGATTAAAGGATATCAATTTCCTTTTCATTGTTATAGACTCAAAACAGTCTCAATAGGATCTCTATTAAATTCCTAACAATTTTTTTAGAACTTGACAAGCTGATTCTAAGATGTATATGGAAAGTCAAAACCCAAAGAATGCTAAAGCACTCTTGAAAAAGATGCAAAATGGGAGAATTTGTGCTATCAGATAGCAAGACTCGTTTTAAATCTGTAGTAATCAAGACAATGTTTCTTTATTATTTCTTTTTCCCTTCTACTTTCTTTGATTTTTTCTGTTCTAACTGCTTAAGTGAATGTTCGATTAAATGTTTTATTCTAACAGATTATAAAGGAATGATAGCACATTAATTTTCAGCCTTTCTTCTTTTTGAAAAGTATTATTTATGGCTTTGAGCTGCCTTCTACATACTTCTTTATCTGTGTGAAATAAATTTTGAGATACTGTTTTCACTAAGATCAGTTTAAAATATGTTCTGATTTTCATATTTCTTTTTGCCCAGTTATTAACTTAAAAGTATTTTTCTGGTTAATTGAAACTTTAGTCAATTTGGAGTAAGCTTCTTGATTTCTAATGTTTCTTTTTGCATTAAAGCCTATTTTGTATGATATTGATATAACTCCACCAGCTTTCTTTTGTTCCGTATGTGCATGTTAAATCTTTTTTCCATCCTTTGCTTTCAGATTTCTACATACTTATTTTAAATGTGTCTCTGTATCCTATATCATTTTTCTGTCATTCTGCATTCAACCTTTCTATATTCTTATGTTTTAGATGTGTCTGTAGTAAACAGCATTTATTTCTTAAGATATTTTAAATTCAATGTCTTTCCACTGGAGAATTTTGTCAGTTTACATTTAATACAATTACTGATATATTTAGGCTTGTATTTACTTTCTGCTTTCTTTATTTGCCCATAATTCTGGTTATTTTCTTTTTTATTGCCACGTTTTAGGTTGATTATTTTTATCACTTCAAATTTTCTTTCATTACTTTAAGAGTTATATACTCTATTTCTATTGTTCAGTAACTACTGTAGAAGTTACCATATGAATCCTTAAGTTATCGAAGTTGAAAATGAATACACTTTGAGCACTAATGAATACAGGAAAATACAGAGGCCTTAGCTTACTTTAACTTCATTTAATACTCTCTTGCCATATATTATGAGCATCTTGAATTCCATTTATTTATTCAAATATTTATTGAGAGCTTACTCGGGGCTAAGCATTATTCTAGATACTGAACAAAATAGATGAGCATCCCTGTGCTTGTAAGACATAACAGAGTGCAAACAATAAACTTAATAGAGTAAATTATACCATATACTAGAAGGTAGTAAGTATATGGAAAAAAAACTAGAGCAAGGCGAAAGAGATTAGGAGTGCCGAGAGAGGGAGAAAGAGAATGAATGAGAGTGAGTGCACATAAGTACAAGTGAAAGTGAGTGAGTGTGCCCTAGCTTTGGACCAATACTGTCTATAAAGTTTGTGGGGACATATAAACGTTTTATCTATTTTCAGTAGATAACAGCTGAAAGGTTTGAGCCAAATAGAGAGTCTCAGGTGCTTCTATAATGGTATTATAATAGGCTTTATAAACGTGAAAAACTCATGTTTAAGAACAGCTGTTACCAACTATCTGTTTTGTGAGGGTGGAGGACAACTTAGTTTTTCTCAGAATTAATTATACTTTCTTATTGTAACTTTAGCCGCTGTTATTTGGGTGTCTAAACCCATACAAATTAAGAAGCTACGAACATGAGAGAATCAAACAATTAGATTTCTGTGCACACCAACAGAATTTCTGAACCAAAGTGGTTTGTGTTTAGGAGATGAAAGAGATGATAAATCATACACACACACATACATAAACACACATATTATATGCATGTGTGTGCATGTGTGTGTGTGTTTATAAACACAGAGAGAAAACATACTGGCATACACATAAGCACCTGTTAATTGTAGTTGCTGTTATAGTAGTAAGATGTTATCTCTTAGAATTATGGTATACTTATCATATTAGACCTATCCAGGAGGTAGCTGGGTATCTAGTGTGGTGATACTATCTAGTGTGGTGTCTTGCAACAACACTGCTAGTCATAGGTCTGATTTGGGGGAGAAAATTTTTTTTAAGACAGTGTCTCGCTGTATCACCCAGGCTGAAGTGCAGTGGCATGATCATAGCTCATTGCAGCCTCAGTCTCTGGGTTCAAGCTACCCTCCTGCCTCAGTGTCCCCACTGCATGCTACCACACCTGGCTAATTTTTTCAAATTTTTAGTAGGGACGAAGTCTTGCTATGTTACACAGGGTGGTCTCAAACTCCTGAACTCAAGTGATCCTCCCGCTTTGGCCTCCCAAAGCGCAGGGATTACAGGTGTGAACCATCGTGCCAGGCTGGGAGAAAAGTTTTGTTGACACAACAAACAGGATGCAAAGAAACAATCTATAAAAACAGTAATTTAGGCAAGTGGCTTCTTGGTCTTTTGATTAATAGGATTCTAAACTTGCAAATCAGTTCTTATGCAGGAGTTCTTATTGGCATTTACCGATGCTCTTTGGCTGATGTTTGTTTTTACTGACCAGAGGTTCTGTGGGAATCTCATTTATTAATACTTACAATGTGCTTCATATTCCTCTGCATCTTTGAGGGACAATTAAATGTCCACTCTATGGAATCTTTTATAATTTCCCAATCATAAGTAATTACTCTGATTTCTCCTAATTACCCTTTTTTCTAGGTAGTTGTAATTCTTTAAGTCTAAGACAACATGGATTTTTAAGCTACACCACTGATATAGTTTGGATAATTGTCCCCTCCAAATCTCATGTTGAAACTTGATTCCCAGTGTTAGAGGTGAGTCCTGAAGTGGGAGGTGTTTAGGTCATGGAGCAGATCCCCAAAGAGTGGCTTGGTGACATCATCACAGTAATGAGCATGTTCTTACTCTATTAGTTCCTGTGAGCACTGATTTTTAAAAAGAGCTTGGCTTGTCCCTCCTCTCTCTTGCTTCCATGCTGTCACTGTGTGATCTCTGCATGCTGGCTTCCTTTCCCCTCTCCTTTGCCTGCACTATGAGTGGAAGCAACTCGAGGCCCTCACCAGATGCAGTACAGGTGCCGGTGCCATGCTTCTTGTATCGCCTGTGGAACCATGAGCCAAGAAACCTTTTTTCTTCATAAATTACCCAGTCTCAGGTTTTCCTTTATTGCAACATGAATGAATTAAGATAACCATCATTTTTGTATCAGTAAAAAGAAAAAGCTCTGCGTATTTAACTATTATACAGTATTTTTTATCATTTAAAAATTTATACTTATTCAGATAGCTCACTAAGAATTATATATATAAACATTTTTATTTAAATCATGTCATTCTCATAAGGAAAGTATAAATCAAAGATTTCGGTTAAGGGATTCTTATTCATATTCAAAGTCTGTTTTTTTCAAGTTGCTTTTCATCTCAGAACTGTTGATGTAAATATTTTCCCAAACAGTATCATACTCTGGGCTATCAAGAATATTTGTGATACAGCAATTCAAAAAAGAATGCCTCACTATTGTTTCTGGGATTTTCTTCCAAGCTGGTTCATTTTGCTAATTTTGATGCGGCTTTTAACTGATCTTGTAAGATGTCAATATAGGGTTTTTTGGAGTTCATATTCTTTCCTCAAATGGTCTTTAACTAGTTTGTTGACCAAAATATTGATAGGTTAAAATTGTCCGGTTGGTCATTAAGAAAGTGTCCAGTTTTGATGTATGCAATCAATAACAACCAGATCACAGCTGCTACCAGGCCATCGGGAATTGTAAGATGCTATAAATTTAAACAATGATGCTGATGCCAGAGGTGTTAAAATATTGTGAATCTTAAAATAGAAGACATACAATACTACTCTCTTCCTTTGTATTTCTTGTAGTTCAACTAAAAATCTCACCTTTCGTTGGCCCCTAGGACTTTGTGAGTAGCTATTTTCTCTGAAATCCCATAGTACTTTATTTAATGAAAGGAACTAAGTAATAATTTGGGGTGAAAATAATCCATGTACATGGTTAAAAAAAACTTACTTAAGTATAAAGCAGTAGCCCTCTGCTCTACTACCTACACTAAAGGGTATAACCTGACCCTAGGAACAACTAGTTTGAACCATTTCTGGTTTTAGTCCTTCTTCCTCTAGGGCTAAATTGTATGTGTATACTGTCTGCTTTTCTTTTTTTTTCATTTATCATTTAAGCAGATACCATAGTAGAAGATAATTTAGCCTACTCATTTCACCTCCTTTTCTTTTTTGCTCCTCCACATATATTAATTTTATGAGTTCCTTTATTGGTTACATTTGTCATTTCCACCACGATATTTGTTCCATTAACTACAGACAGTTTCTCTTGAACCCCTGCTTCATGAGTTTGGGATATTTCACCCTTTCTCCTCTCACCATCTCTCCTTGTATATTATAACACCTAAATCTGACAATTGTATGGTGAGAGTATTGATAATATTTTAGGTTTAGTATTTGTTATTAAATTTTGTATTTTTTTCTATTGGTTGACCCTAAAAGTTGAAAAATTAATAAATAGCATTAAAGTTATTATGACCCTGTAAATGTTGTTTACTGCAGAATCAAGAAGTATTCTACAGTTACATTTCATTCAGTATGGCTCCTGAGCCACCCAAAGAATGTTCCTAGAATCAAAGTTAAGGGGATTCTTTCTTTCAAGTGGATTATTGAATTCTAGCATTTGCTAAAAATTTGCCATATTTTCTTTTCATTCATATTTACATTGTGAATTTCTGTGACGCTTTTTCAAATTACCTTTATTTTTTCTTATTGGGAAAGCATATGTGGGCCTTCCTGGTTTCATCCTTAATAATTTTCAACTTTTTACTTTCTTTATTTTTTTGAATGCATTTTCTTCCTTTTTTTTTTGAAGTCCACTGACTCATATTCTAGTGGCTTCAATTTTGAATTATGACTTCCTTTTTCCCTGGTGTTTATTCTGTTTTTATTTTATTTTCAAGTTTTTTTCTGGCTTCAGGATTATATTATGTGTCAGGTTGCCTTCCATCTCCACCTTCCTCCTTGCCATCTCCTTTTGGGGGCCATCTATACTACAGCTGCTATCTGGACTAGTCATTTGAAAGTTTGCAGAGCCAGCAAACTTGTTTGTAACCACGATTTCCTGAATGTGTATGTTTTTGTCGTTTTTGGTTTTCTCCTCATTTTGCTGGAATACTTTATAAAATTACTTCTGGCAAATAAATTTATACTATATAAATTTTGTAAGCCATTACGTTACTAAAAGTATATTTGTTTCTCTCGGATACTTCTTTGACTGGATATAAAATTCTAAACTGAAAAGAATTTTCTATAAGTCAATTGCTGGATTATTTTCTAGTATTCGGTGTTTTGGGATGAAACATTTGTTTTCCATTCTCTTTCTTACTCCTTTAGTGATTTTTTTCTTCTCTGGAATCTTTTCTTATATTCTTTTTTTCTTTGTTGTTTGGTAATTTCTTAATTATATGTTTAGGAATGAATCTGTTTCCATTCTTCTTTCTTGGAGCCTGGTAGCCATATTTTTCACTTTGAACACTTGTGCCTTTTATCTCTGGGAAATGTGCCTTTTATCTCTTGTGCCTTTTATCTCTGGAAACACTTGTGCCTTTTATCTCTGGGAAATTTTCTTGTTTTTTTGTGTGTGATTATTTTCTCCTTTCTATTCTTTTTTTCTGGAAGTACTGTTGGTTGGATTTGGGTCTCTTGGATTTATTTTTAAGTGACTTCTTTTTCTTAAACATTTATTTCCTGTTTTTTTTTTTTTTTTGCCTTTGGGGGGAAATGTTAATTATGCATTTTTTTAAAAACCATTGAAATTTTTTTTTGTACTATGCATGTAATTTTCAAAAGCTCTTTCTTGCTCTCATTATTCCTTTGTTATTTTATGGATCCAAAACTTTCTGAAATGTCTCTGCCAATACTCATTAAAGATTTGTTAAAGCTTTTTTTTTTTTTCTTTAATTTATCCCTGTGTCCCTGGTGGTTAGTTTCCTTTTTACTTTCTTTTTATAAAAGAAAAATTTAACACAATGCTAAAGACTTTCTTCATGTCTTTATGTCTCCATTCAGCATGGCTGTTAAATGAAGAAACAGGAAGAATGTGCCTTCTGTGCATATGGGCAGTGTTTTATCAACTGATAGGCTTCATGTTAGGCACTCAATCAAAGAGCTGCCATTTATGCTAAAGGCCTGTCGCCTAAATGTCAGGGCTTTACCATACCGGTGCCAAGCTTACATGAAAAGCTCAAGTTCTCAAACAACTTGTACTTTTTCCTCCTTTAACACATAGGAGTATATACTATAATTTTTAAATTGTCTTTGGCCGTTTGACACCTTTGAATACTTTGCTCGTGTTTGAGGAATTTCCACTTAATAAGCCCCTGTTTTCCCAAGCTTCCTGGCAGTCTGCCTGTAGAGTGTGAAGTAGGCTCCATCAGTTAGAGGCATTTGTGCCAGATTTTAGATCAGAAGTGTGGGACATGAAAGGGCAGATGAGCTCCCAGGAGCTCAGAGGTAGTAGGCATTGAGGTTTCAGTCATAACATGCAGTATCCTGGTATGGTGCAGGGCTGTCTTCTCTAGAGCAATTCTGCATGGGATTTTGGGTGTGGTCTTGGCTGTGTGCTTTTCTAGCTTGGTTCTCTGGCACTCACTGAGGTTCGGAGAGCTACCCAGTAAACTTTAATAAATTTCTTTCCTGCTTAGACTAGTCAAAGTTCATTTCAGTTGTTTGTTAGTCACTCTCCTGACAGTTACATGGAGCTAGTTTAGCTGCTGTGCAATGTTTGTGAGGAGGTGAATTACATACGCAGATATTACATGTGCAGACCAAAATGGCCTCTCCTTTTAGCCCCACCTCACCCTCCTGCCCTTATCATTTAGAACATCTGCAGGTTTGTTTTCTCATTGTTGACAGCCTGTTCTCCAAATATCCTATGTAGTTACTTCCTTTGTTGTACTTCATTAGTCTTTGCTAATTGATATGGTTT
Organism: Pan troglodytes; assembly: GCF_028858775.2. Lineage (NCBI taxonomy): Eukaryota > Metazoa > Chordata > Mammalia > Primates > Hominidae > Pan > Pan troglodytes. The sequence goes on along the minus strand of NC_072398.2, from coordinate 165,456,899 downwards.
GGATATTTGTCCCCTCCAAATCTCACGTTGAAATGTAATCTCCAGTGTTGGCGGTGGGGCCTGGTGGGAGATATTTGGGTCATGGGGTGGGTCCCTCAGGAATGGCTTGGTGCCCTCCCTGTGGTAATGAGTGAGTTCTTGCTCTGAGTTCATGCAAGATCTGGTTGTTAAAGGAGCCTGGCATCTTCTTCCACCCTCTCTTGCTCCCCCTTGCCATGTGATGCACCTGCTCCCCATTCACTTTCCACCATGACTGTAAGCTTCTTGAGGCCCTCACCAGAAGCAGATGCTGGCCTCATGCTTCCTTTATAGTCTACAGGACCATGAACCAAAATAAAACACTTTTCTTTATACATTACCCAGTCTCAGATATTCCTTTTTAACAATGCAAGAATGGACTAACACACTAATGTTTTAGAAATTTGTTTTTCTCTTTTGCTGCTGATCGCTCTCTCATTCACTCTCGTAGTGGGTTGATATTATTTACTTTACTATAATTTTCAAGGTATCTCAGGAGGGAAAGATCAGTTTGTTCAGTTTACCATTTTTTTTTTGAGACAGCATCTCACTCTGTCACCCAGGCTAGAGTACAATGGTGCAATTTTGGCTCACTGTAATCTCTGCCTTTCAGGCTCAAGCGATTCTCATGCCTCAGCCTCTTGAGTAGCTGGGATTACAGGCATACACCACCATGCATGGCTAATTTTTATATTTTTAGTAGAGATGGGGTTTTTCCAGGCTGGTCTCGAACTCCTGGCCTCAAGTGATCCGCCTGCCTTGGGGTTCCAGAGTGCTGGGATTACAAGCATGAGCCACCGTGCCTAGTCCCAGTTTACCATCTTGAACCTGAAGTCCCACTGGTATTATCGTGCTTTGACATGTAAAAAAATTAATAAAATGTTATTTCTTAAAGTAAATAAATTTTAATTATTTTCTACATTTCTAGCATCACATGTGGTAGCTTGCATTTTATTGAATATCTGGTTAATATTTAAATGAGTCAATTTATGTAGAGCTTTTAGATTACACCGTAGGTAAGATGCCTACTCTGACTCAACTTTGTTGACTTTATGGTACCCACATCTGTGAATCATAGCTTATCCTTATGCATTTTTTAGGAATTAATATGTGACAAGTTCACACAGAGTAATATCAGGAATTAAAGTACTTAAAATTATGTTTTCAAAGTGACAAATATTTATGCCAGGATGTTGGAAGGTTTTTTTTTTAATTAAAAAATAATTTAAGTCTTTAACAGCTACTTGATGGGAATAACATGACCAATTTACATTCCAAGTGAATAAATAAAAGTTAACATACTTAAAATGACAAGGCTACTGGAAATAGATCAGGCTATGTTTATTTTGTTAAATTTTTGATACTTGAAGAAATAGTGTTTTTCAGTTGCATTTAAATTAAATGTTTAAATGCTTATTTAAGTGAGAGATAGATAGATGCTTCTCTAACAAAAAGTAAAAGCAAAAATTAGTGGCATTTGGAGCTCATTGAGTTAACTCATCAAAGCAACATTATTGTCAGAATTGCTTTTCTTACTCATAAACTTTCCTACACACTCAGAGATTTTTTGAGATCAATGGAGCAAGTTGTAAATAATTTTATTTCTGCTCAAACACTGATTGAGACTGTTATGTTTTATATTTAAGTAGAATTTGATAGGTAAAAATAACAGAAATAATCCTTTACAATAGAAATTAAACAGTCTGATCTTCCTTTGAAAGCCCAAATTATGCTTATTCAGTAGAATATAGATTTGGATTTTTTCTTCATAGTAATAACTGAAGAGTAAGCATGATTAATATACTTACTGTGCTGGGCATATTATGCAAATTAAATTACTGCTTGCATACCCATACATCATGGATGTATCATTTAGATCAGACTGTGGATTTGTCTTTGTATACTTTATACAGATTTCTTCAAATATTTGTATATTTCAACATAGGCTTTTTTTGTTTTCATTTCTTTCTAAATTCCTAAGGGCTGTTTTTCTTTTTAAATGTGAGAATAAATATCTACATTAATTATTTATTATATACTTTAATTGATTCAACAACTATTTATGAGTACTTACGATGATCCAGAGAATATATTAAAATACTTGTTTTTCAGAAGTCTAATATGGATGAGAAACATTGTGCCTATTCTTTTTTTTTTTTTAATTGTACTTTAAGTTCTGTGATACATGTGCAGAATGTGCAGGTTTGTTACATAGGTATACACATGCCACGGTGGTTTGCTGCACCCATCAACCCGTCACCTACATTAGATATTTCTCCTAGTGCTATCCCTCCCCTAGCCAGCCACCCCCCGACAGGCCCTGGTGTGTGATGTTTCCCTCCCTGTGTCCATGTGTTCTCATTGTTCAACTCCCACTTATGAGTGAGAACATGCAGTGTTTGGTTTTCTGTTCCTGTGTTAGTTTGCTGAGAATGATGGTTTCCAGCTTCATTCATGTCCCTGCAAAGGACATGAACTCATCCTTTTTTATGGCTGCATAGTATTCCATGGTGTATATGTGCCACATTTTCTTTATCCAGTCTATCATTGATGGCCATTTGGGTTGGTTCCAAGTTTTTGCTGTTGTGAATAGTGCTGCAATAAACATGTGTGCATGTGTCTTTATAGTAGAATGATTTATAATCCTTTGGGTATATACCCAGTAATGGGATTGCTGGGTCAAATGGTATTTCTGGTTCTAGATCCCTGAAGAATTGTCATACTGTCTTCCACAATGGTTGAACTAATTTACACTCCCACCAACAATGTAAAAGCGTTCCTATTTCTCCGCATCCTCTCCAGCATCTTTTGTTTCCTGAATTTTTAATGATCGCCATTCTAACTGACATCAGATGGTATCTCGTTGTTTTGATTTGCATTTCTCTAATGACCAGTGATGATGAGCTTTTTTTTCATATGTTTGTTGGACACATAAATGTCTTCTTCTGATTAGTGTCTGTTCATATCCTTTGCCCACCTTTTGATGGGGTTGTTTGTTTTTTTCTTATAAATTTGTTTAAGTTCTTTGTAGATTCTGGATATTAGCCCTTTGTCAGATGGTTAGATTGCAAAAATTTTCTCCTATTCCGTAGGTTGCCTGTTCACTCTGATGATAGTTTCTTTTGCTGTGCAGAAGCTGAGCTGTTTAGTTTAATTATATCCCATTTGTCAATTTTGGCTTTTGTTGCCATTGCTTTTGATGTTTTAGTCATGAAGACTTTGCTCATGCTTATGCCCTGAATGGTGTTGCCTAGGTTTTCTTCTAGGGCTTTTATGGGTTTAGGTCTTACATTTAAGTCTTTAATCCATCTTGAGTTAATTTTTGTATAAGGTGTAAAGAAGGGGTCCAGTCTCAGTTTTCTGCATATGGCTAACCAGCTTTCCCAACACCATTTATTAAATAGGGAATCCTTTCCCCATTGCTTGTTTTTGTCAGGATTGTCAAAGATCAGATGGTTGTAGATGTGTGGCATTATTTCTGAGGCCTCTTTTGGTTCCATTGGCCTATATATCTGTTTTGGTACAGTACCATGCTGTCTTGGTTACTGTAGCCTTGTAGTATAGTTTGAAGTCAGTTAGTGTGATGCCTCCAGTTTTGTTCTTTTTGCTTAGGATTGTCTTGGCTGTGCAGGCTCTCTTTTGGTTCCATATGAAATTTAAAGTAGTTTTTAAAATTCTTTAAAGAAAGTCAATGGTGGCTTGATGGGGATAGCATTGAATCTCTAAATTACTTTGGGCAGTATAGCTGTTTTCACAATATTGATTCTTCCTATCCATGTGCATGGAATGTTTTTCCATTTGTTTGTGTCCTCTCTTATTTCCTTGAGAAGTGGTTTGTAGTTTTCCTTGAAGAGGTCATTAGGTATTTTATTCTCTTTGTAGCAATTGTGAATGGGAGTTCACTCATGATTTGGTGCTCTGTTTCCCTATTATTGGTGTATAGGAATGCTTGTGATTTTTGCACATTGATTTTGTATCCTGAGACTTTGCTGAAGTTGCTTATCAGCTTAAGGAGATTTTGGGCTGAGATGATGGGGTTTTCTAAATACACAATCATGTCCTCTGCAAACAGAGACAATTTGATTTCCTCTCTTCCTATTTGAATACCCTTAATTTCTTTCTCTTGCCTGATTTCCCTGGCCAGAACTTCCAATACTATGTTGAATAGGAGTGGTGAGAGAGGGCATTCTTGTCTTGTGCCAGTTTTCAAAGGGAATGCTTCCAGCTTTTGCCCATTCAGTATGATATTGGCTATGGGTCATAAATAGCTCTTATTATTTTTAGATATGTTCCATCAATACCTAGTTTATTGAGCGTTTTTAGCATGAAGCAGTGTTGAATATTATCGAAGGCCTTTTCTGCATCTATTGAGACAATCATGTGGTTTTTTTTTGCATATAAATATAATAGAATATTATTCAGCCTTAAAACGGGGTGAAATTTTGATACGTGGTACAACATTGATAAACTTTATTTTATTTTATTTATTATTATTATTATACTTTAAGTTTTAGGGTACATGTGCACAATGTGCAGGTTAGTTACATATGTATACATGTGCCATGCTGGTGTGCTGCACCCATTAACTCGTCATTTAGCATTAGGTATATCTCCTAATGCTATCCCTCCCCACTCCCCCCACCCCACAACAGTCCCCAGAGTGTGATGTTCCCCTTCCTGTGTCCATGTGTTCTCATTGTTCAATTCCCACCTATGAGTGAGAATATGCGGTGTTTGGTTTTTTGTTCTTGCGATAGTTTACTGAGAATGATGATTTCCAATTTCATCCATGTCCCTACAAAGGACATGAACTCATCATTTTTTATGGCTGCATAGTATTCCATGGTGTATATGTGCCACATTTTCTTAATCCAGTCTACCATTGTTGGACATTTGGGTTGGTTCCAAGTCTTTGCTATTGTGAATAGTGCCGCAATAAACATACGTGTGCATGTGTCTTTATAGCAGCATGATTTATAGTCCTTTGGGTATACACCCAGTAATGGGATGGCAGGGTCAAATGGTATTTCTAGTTCTAGATCCCTGAGGAATTGCCACACTGACTTCCACAATGGTTGAACTAGTTTAGAGTCCCACCAACAGTGTAAAAGTATTCCTATTTCTCCACATCCTCTCCAGCACCTGTTGTTTCCTGACTTTTTAATGATCGCCATTCTAACTGGTGTGAGATGGTATCTCATTGTGGTTTTGATTTGCATTTCTCTGATGGCCAGAGATGATGAGCATTTTTTCATGTGTCTTTTGGCTACATAAATGTCTTCTTTTGAGAAGTGTCTGTTCATATCCTTTGCCCACTTTTTGATGTGGTTGTTTGTCTTTTTCTTGTAAATTAGTTTGAGTTCATTGTAGATTCTGGATATTAGCCCTTTGTCAGATGAGTAGGTTGTGAAAATTTTCTCCCATTTTGTAGGTTGCCTGTTCACTCTGATGGTAGTTTCTTTTGCTGTGCAGAAGCTCTTTAGTTTAATTAGATCCCATTTGTCAATTTTGGCTTTTGTTGCCATTGCTTTTGGTGTTTTAGACATGAAGTCCTTGCCCATGCCTATGTCCCGAATGGTAATGCCTAGGTTTTCTTCTAGGGTTTTTATGGTTTTAGGTCTAACGTTTAAGTCTTTAATCCATCTTGAATTAATTTTTGTATAAGATGTAAGGAAGGGATCCAGTTTCAGCTTTCTACATATGGCTAGCCAGTTTTCCCAGCACCATTTATTAAATAGGGAATCCTTTCCCCATTGCTTGTTTTTCTCAGGTTTGTCAAAGATCAGATAGTTGTAGATATGCAGTGTTATTTCTGAGGGCTCTGTTCTGTTCCATTGATCTATATCTCTGTTTTGGTACCAGTACCGTGCTGTTTTGGTTACTGTAGCCTTGTAGTATAGTTTGAAGTCAGGTAGAGTGATGCCTCCAGCTTTGTTCTTTTGGCTTAGGATTGACTTGGCGATGCGGGCTCTTTTTTGGTTCCATATGAACTTTAAAGTAGTTTTTTCCAATTCTGTGAAGAAAGTCATTGGCAGCTTGATGCGGATGGCATTGAATCTATAAATTACCTTGGGCAGTATGGCCATTTTCACGATATTGATTCTTCCTACCCATGAGCATGGAATGTTCTTCCATTCATTTGTATCCTCTTTTATTTCCTTGAGCAGTGGTTTGTAGTTCTCCTTGAAGAGGTCCTTCACATCCCTTGTAAGCTGGATTCCTAAGTATTTTATTCTCTTTGAAGCAATTTTGAATGGGAGTTCACTCATGATTTGGCTCTCTGTTTGTCTGTTATTGGTGTATAAGAATGCTTGCGATTTTTGTACATTGATTTTGTATCCTGAGACTTTGCTGAAGTTGCTTATCAGCTTAAGGAGATTTTGGGCTGAGACAATGGGGTTTTCTAGATAAACAATCATGTCATCTGCAAACAGGGACAATTTGACTTCCTCTTTTCCTAATTGAATACCCTTTATTTCCTTCTCCTGCCTAATTGTCCTGGCCAGAACTTCCAACACTATGTTGAATAGGAGTGGTGAGAGAGGGCATCCCTGTCTTGTGCCAGTTTTCAAAGGGAATGCTTCCAGTTTGTGCCCATTCAGTATGATATTGGCTGTGGATTTGTCATAGATAGCTCATTATTTTGAGATATGTCCCATGAATACCTAATTTATTGAGAGTTTTTAGCATGAAGGGTTGTTGAATTTTGTCAAAGGCCTTTTCTGCATCTATTGAGATAATCATGTGGTTTTTGTCTTTGGTTCTGTTTATATGCTGGATTACATTTATTGATTTGTGTATATTGAACCAGCCTTGCATTCCAGGGATGAAGCCCACTTGATCATGGTGGATAAGCTTTTTGATGTGCTGCTGGATTCGGTTTGCCAGTATTTTATTGAGGATTTTTGCATCAATGTTCATCAAGGATATTGGTCTAAAATTCTCTTTTTTGGTTGTGTCTCTGCCTGGCTTTGGTATCAGGATGATGCTGGCCTCATAAAATGTGTTAGGGAGGATTCCCTCTTTTTCTATTGATTGGAGTAGTTTCAGAAGGAATGGTACCAGTTCCTCCTTGTACCTCTGGTAGAATTCGGCTGTGAATCCATCTGGTCCTGGACTCTTTTTGGTTGGTAAGCTATTGATTATTGCCACAATTTCAGATCCTGTTATTGGTCTATTCAGAGATTCAACTTCTTCCTGATTTAGTCTTGGGAGAGTGTATGTGTCGAGGAATTTATCCATTTCTTCTAAATTTTCTAGTTTATTTGCGTAGAGGTGTTTGTAGTATTCTCTGATGGTAGTTTGTATTTCTGTGAGATCGGTGGTGATATCCCCTTTATCAATTTTTATTGCATCTATTTGATTCTTCTCTCTTTTTTTCTTTATTAGTCTTGCTAGTGGTCTATCAATTTTGTTGATCCTTTCAAAAAACCAGCTCCTGGATTCATTAATTTTTTGAAGGGTTTTTTTTGTCTCCATTTCCTTCAGTTCTGCTCTGATTTTACATATTTCTTGCCTTCTGCTAGCTTTTGAATGTGTTTGCTCTTGCTTTTCTAGTTCTTTTAATTGTGATGTTAGGGTGTCAATTTTGGATCTTTCCTGCTTTCTCCTGTGGGCATTTAGTGCTATAAATTTCCCTCTACACACTGCTTTGAATGTGTCCCAGAGATTCTGGTATGTTGTGTCTTTGTTCTCGTTGGTTTCAAAGAACATCTTTATTTCTGCCTTCATTTCGTTATGTACCCAGTAGTCATTCAGGAGCAGGTTGTTCAGTTACCATGTAGTTGAGCGGTTTTGAGAGAGTTTCTGAATCCTCAGTTCTAGTTTGACTGCACTGTGGTCTGAGAGACAGTTTGTTATAATTTCTGTTCTTTTACATTTGCTGAGGAGAGCTTTACTTCCAACCATGTGGTCAATTTTGGAATAGGTGTGGTGTGGTGCTGAAAAAAATGTATATTCTGTTGATTTGGGGTGGAAAGTTCTGTAGATGTCTATTAGGTCCGCTTGGTGCAGAGGTGAGTTCAATTCCTGGGTATCCTTGTTAACTTTCTGTGTCGTTGATCTGTCTAATGTTGACAGTGGGGTGTTAAAGTCTCCTATTATTTTTGTGTGGGAGTCTAAGTCTCTTTGTAGGTCACTCAGGACTTGCTTTATGAATCTGGGTGCTCCTGTATTGGGTGCTCCTGTATTGGGTGCTCCTGTATTGGGTGCTCCTGTATTGGGTGAATATTTAGGATAGTTAGCTCTTCTTGTTGGATGATCCCTTTACCATTATGTAATGGCCTTCTTTGTCTCTTTTGATCTTTGTTGGTTTAAAGTCTGTTTTATCAGAGACTAGGATTGCAACCCTGGTCTTTTTTTGTTTTCCATTTGCTTGGTAGATCTTCCTCCATCCTTTTATTTTGAGCCTATGTGTGTCTCTGCATGTGAGATGGGTTTCCTGAATACAGCACACTGATGGGTCTTGACTCTTTATCCAATTTTCCAGTCTGTGTCTTTTAATTGGAGCATTTAGTCCATTTACATTTAAAGTTAATATCGTTATGTGTGAATTTGGTCCTGTCATTATGATGTTAGCTGGTTATTTTGTTCATTAGTTGATGCAGTTTCTTCCTAGCCTCGAAGGTCTTTACAATTTGGCATGATTTTGCAGTGGCTGGTACCAGTTGTTCCTTTCCATGTTTAGTGCTTCCTTCAGGAGATCTTTCAGGGCAGGCCTGGTGGTGACAAAATCTCTCAGCATTTGCTTGTCTGTAAAGTATTTTATTTCTCCTTCACTTATGAAGCTTAGTTTGGCTGGATATGAAATTCTGGGTTGAAAATTCTTTTCTTTAAGAATGTTGAATATTGGTCCCCACTCTCTTCTGGCTTGTAGAGTTTCTGCCGTGAGATCCGCTGTTAGTCTGATGGGCTTCCCTTTGTGGGTAACCCGACCTTTCTCTCTGGCTGCCCTTAACATTTTTTCCTTCATTTCAACTTTGGTGAATCTGACAATTATGTGTCTTGGAGTTGCTCTTATCGAGGAGTATCTTTGTGGCGTTCTCTGTATTTCCTGAATCTGAATGTTGGCCTGCCTTGCTAGATTGGGGAAGTTCTCCTGGATAATATCCTGCAGAGTGTTTTCCAACTTGGTTCCATTCTCCCCGTCACTTTCAGGTACACCAATCAGACGCAGATTTGGTCTTTTCACATAGTCCCAGATTTCTTGGAGGCTTTGTTCGTTTCTTTTTATTCTTTTTTCTCTAAACTTCCCTTCTCACTTCATTTCATTCATTTCATCTTCCATCACTGATACCCTTTCTTCCAGTTGATCGCATTGGCTCCTGAGGCTTCTGCATTCTTCACGTAGTTCTTGAGCCTTGGCTTTCAGCTCTATCAGCTCCTTTAAGCACTTCTCTGTATTGGTTATTCTAGTTATACATTCATCTAAATTTTTTTCAAAGTTTTCAACTTCTTTGCCTTTGGTTTGAATTTCCTCCTGTAGCTCGGAGTAGTTTGATCATCTGAAGCTTTCTTCTCTCACCTCGTGAAAGTCATTCTCCATCCAGCTTTGTTCTGTTGCTGGTGAGGAACTGTGTTCCTTTGGAGGAGGAGAGGCGCTCTGCTTTTTAGAGTTTCCAGTTTTTCTGCTCTGTTTTTTCCCCATCTTTGTGGTTTTATCTACTTTTGGTCTTTGCTGATGGTGATGTACAGATTGGTTTTTGGTGTGGATGTCCTTTCTGTTTGTTAGTTTTCCTTCTAACAGAGAGGACCCTCAGCTGCAGGTCTGTTGGAGTTTGCTAGAGGTCCACTCCAGACCCTGTTTGCCTGGGTATCAGCAGCAGTGTCTGCAGAACCACGGATTTTCGTGAACCGTGAATGCTGCTGTCTGATCCTTCCTCTGGAAGTTTTGTCTCAGAGGAGTACCCGGCCGTGGGAGGTGTCAGTCTGCCCCTACTTGAGGGTGCCTCCCAGTTAGGCTGCTCGGGGGTCAGGGGTCAAGGACCCACTTGAGGAGGCAGTCTGCCCGTTCTCAGGTCTCCAGCTGTGTGCTGGGAGAACCACTGCTCTCTTCAAAGCTGTCAGACAGGAACATTTAAGTCTGTAGAGGTTACTGCTGTCTTTTTGTTTGTCTGTGCCCTGCCCCCAGAGGTGGAGCCTACAGAGGCAGGCAGGCCTCCTTGAGCTGTGGTGGGCTCCACCCAGTTCGAGCTTCCTGGCTGCTTTGTTTACCTAAGCGAGCCTGGGCCATGGCGGGTGCCCCTCCCCCAGCCTCGCTGCCGCCTTGAAGTTTGATCTCAGACTGCTGTGCTAGCAATCAGCGAGACTCCGTGGGCGTAGGACCCTCCGAGCCAGGTGCGGGCTATAATTCTCCTGGTGCGCCCTTTCCTAAGCCTGTCGGAAAAGCTCAGTATTCAGGTGGGAGTGACCCGATTTTCCAGGTGCCGTCTGTCACCTCTTTCCTTGACCAGGAAAGGGAACTCCCTGACCCCTTGCGCTTCCTGAGTGAGGCAATGCCTTGCCCTGCTTTGGCTCGCGCACAGCGCGCTGCACCCACTGTCCTGCACCCGCTGTCTGGCACTCCCTAGTGAGATGAACCCGGTACCTCAGATGGAAATGCAGAAATCACCGTCTTCTGCGTGGCTCACACTGGGAGCTGTAGACCAGAGCTGTTCCTATTCGGCCACCTTGGCTCCTCCCCCCATCATGTGGTTTTTGTCATTGGTTCTGTTTATGTGATAGATTATGTTTATTGATTTGTGTATGTTGAAGCAGCCTTGCATCCTAGAGATGAAGCCGACTTCATCGTGGTGGATGAGCTTTTTGATGTGCTGCTGGATTCTTTTTGCCAGTATTTTATTGAGGATCTTTGCACCAATGTTCATCAGGGATATTGGCCTGAAATTTTCTTTTTTTGTTTTGTCTATGCCAGGTTTTAGTATCAGGATGATGCGGGCCTCATAAACGAGTTATGGAGGAATCCCTCTTTTTCTGTTGTTTAGAATAATTTCAGAAGGAATGGTACCAGCTCCTCTTTGTACCTCTGGTAGAATTCGGCTGTGAATCTGTCTGGTCCTGGGCCTTTTTTGGTTGGTAGGCTATTAATTACTGGCTCAATTTCAGACCCTGTTTTTGGTCTATTCAGGGATTTGACTTCTTCCTAGTCTTGGGAGGTGTATGGGTGTGGGAATTTATCCATTTCTTCTAGATTTTCTAGTTTATTTGCATAGAGGTGTTTATAGTATTTTCTGGTGGTAGTTTGTATTTCTGTGGTATCAGTGGTGATATACCCTTTATCATTTTTTATTGTGTCTATTTGATTCTTCTCTCTTTTCTTCTTTATTAGTCTGGCTAGTGGTCTATTTTGTTGATCTTTTCAAAAATCCAGCTCCTGGATTCACTGAGTTTTTGAAGGGTTTTTCGTGTCTCTATCTCCTTCAGTTCTGCCCTGATTTTAGTTATTTCTTGTCTTCTGCTAGCTTTTGAATTTGTCTGCTCTTGCTTCTCTAGTTCTTTTAATTGTGATGATAGGGTGTCGATTTTAGATCTTTCCTGCTTTCTCTTGTGGGCATTTAGTGCTATAAATTTCCCTCTAAACACCGCTTTATATATGTCCCAGAGATTCTGGTACGTTGTGTCTTTGTTCTCACTGGTTTCAAAGAACATCTTTATTTCTGCATTAATTTCATTATTTACCCAGTAGTCATTCAGGAGCAGGTTGTTCAGTTTCCATGTAGTTGTGCAGTTCTGAGTGAGTTTCTTAATCCTCAGTTATAATTTGATTACACTGTGGTCTGAGAGACAGTTTGTTATGATTTCTGTTCTTTTGCATTTGCTGAGGAGTGTTTTACTTCCAATTATGTGGTCAATTTTAGAATAAGCACGATGTGGTGCTGAGAAGAATGTATATTCTGTTGATTTGGGGTGGAGAGTTCTGTAGATGCCTATTAGGTCTTCTTGGTCCAGAGCTGAGTTCAAGTCCTGAATATCCTCGTTAATTTTCTTTCTTGTTGATCTGTCTAATATTGACAGTGGGGTGCTAAAGTTTCCCACTATTATCATGTGGCAGTTTAAGTCTCTTTGTAGGTCTTTAAGAACTTGCTTTATGAGTCTGGGTGCTCCTGTATTGTGTGCATATATTTAGGATAGTTAGCTCTTCTTGTTGCATTGATCCCTTTACCATTATGTCATGCTCTTCTTTGTCTTTTTTGATCGTTGTTGGTTTAAAGTCTGTTTTATCGGAGACTAGGATTGCAACCCCTGCTTTTTTTTTTTTTTTTTGCTTTCCATTTGCTTGATAAATATTCCTCCATCCCTTTATTTTGAGCCTATGTGTCTCACATGCAAAGGCATGTGAGACTGGTCTCCTGAATACAGCACACTGATGGGTCGTGACTGTTTTTCCAATTTGGCAGTCTGTGTCTTTTAATTGGGGCATTTAGCCCATTTACATTTAAAGTTAATATTGTTATGTGTGAATTTGATCCTGTCATTATGATGCTAGCTGGTTGTTTTGCCCATTAGTTGATGCAGTTTCTTCATAGTGTTGATGGTCTTTACTATTTGCTATGTTTTTACAGTGGCTGGTACTGGTTTTTCCTTTCCATGTTTAGTGCTTCCTTCAGGAGCTCTTTTAAGGCAGGCCTGGTGGTGACAGAATCTCTCAGCATTTGCTTGTCTGTAAAGGATTTTATTTCTCCTTCACTTATGAAGCTTAGTTTGGCTGGATATGAAATCCCGGGTTGAAAGTTCTTTTCTTTAAGAATGTTGAATATTGGTCCCCACTCTCTTCTGGCTTGTAGAGTTTCTGCAGACATATCCACTGTTAGTCTGATGGGCTTCCCTTTGTGGGTAACTTGACCTTTCTCTCTGGCTGCCCTTGACGTTTTTTCCTTCATTTAAACCTTGGTGAATTTGATGATTATATGTCTTCAGGTTGCTCTTCTCGAGGAGTATCTTTGTGGTGTTCTCGTATTTCTTGAATTTGAATGTTGGCCTGTCTTACTAGGTTGGGGAAGTTCTCCTGGATAATATCCTGCAGAGTGTTTTCCAACTTGGTTCTGTTCTCCCCATCACTTTCAGGTACACCAATCAAACATAGGTTTGGTCTTTTCACATAGTCCCATATTTCTTGGAGGCTTAGTTCATTTCTTTGCATTCTTTTTTTAAAATCTTGTCTTCATGCTTTATTTCATTAAGTTGATCTTCAATCTCTGACATCCTTTCTTCCGCTTGTTCAATTTGGCTATTGATACCTGCGTATGCTTTACAAAGTTCTCATGCTGTGTTTTTCAGCTCCATCAGGTCATTTATGTTCTATATACTGGTTTTTCTAGTTCGCAATTCCTCTAACCTTTTTTCAACATTCTTAGCTTCCTTGCATTGGGTTAGAACATGCTTCTTTAGCTCAGAGGAGTTTGTTATTACCCACCTTCTGAAGCCTACTTCTGTCAATTCATCAAACTCATTCTGTTCCCTTCCTGGTGAGGAGTTGTGATCCTTTAAATGAGAAGCGGCATTCTGGTTTTTGGAATTTTAAGCGTCTTTGTGCTGGTTTTTCCTCATCTTCATGGATTTATCTACCTTTGGTCTTTGATGTTGGTGACCTTTGAATGGGGTTTTTCTGTGGAATCCTTTTTGCTGATGTTGATGCTATTCCTTTCTGTTTGTTAGTTTTCCTTCTACCAGTCAGGCCCTTCTGCTGCAGGTCTGATGGAGTTTGCTTGAGGTTCACTCCAGACCCTGTTTGCCTGGGTATCACCAGCGGAGGCTGCAGGCCAGCAAAGATTCCTGCCTGTTCCTTTCTCTGGCAGCTTCGTCCCAGAGGGGTACCCACCAGATGCCAGCTGGAGCTCTCCTGTATGAAGTGTCTGTTGACCCCTGCTGGGAGGTGTCTCTCAGTCAAGAGGCAGGTGGTTAGGAACCCATTTGAGGAGGCAGTCTGTCCTTTAGTAAAGCTGAAGCGCTGTGCTGGGGGATCCACTGCTCTCTTCAGAGCCATCAGGCAGGAATGTTTAAGTCTGCTGAAGCTGTGTCCACAGCCACATTCTTCCCCCAGGGAGAATGCTGTGTCCCAAGGAGATGGGAGTTTTATCTATAAGCCCCTGACTGGGGCTGCTGCCTTTCTTTCAGAGATGCCCTGCCCAGAGAGGAGGAATCTAGAGAGGCAGTCTGGCTACAGAGGCTTTGTGTGCAGCAGTGGGCTCCACCCAGTTCAGACTTCCCAGAGACCTTGTTTACACTGTGAGGGGAAAACTGCCTATTCAAGCCTCAGTAATGATGGACATTCCTCCCCCCACCAAGCTTGAGTGTCCCAGGTCGATTTCTGCTGTGCTGGCAGGGAGAATTTCAAGCCAGTGGATCTTAGCTTGCTGGGCTCCATGGGGGTGGTATCCGCTGAGCTAGACCATTTGACTCCCTGGCTTCAGCCTTTCCAGGGAAGTGAACGGTTCTGTCTGTCTTGCTGGCATTCCAGGCACTGCTGGGGTATGAAAAAAAAAACTCCTGCAACTAGTTTGGTGTCTGCCCAAATGGCTGCCCACTTTTGTGCTTGAAACCCAGGGCCCTGGTGGTGTAGGCACCCGAGGGAATCTCCTGGTCTGTGGGTTGGGAAGGCCATGGGAAAAGCATAATATCTGGGCCAGAGTGCACTGTCCCTCACGGCACAGTCCTTCATGGCTTCCCTTGGCTAGGGTAGGGAGTTTCTTGATCCCTTGCACTTCCTGGATGAGCCAACGCCCCATCCTGCTTCAGCTCACCCTCCGGGAGCTGCACCCACTGTCTAACCAGTAGGAATGAGATGAGCCGGGTACCTCAGTTGGAAATGCAGAAATCACCTGCCTCCTGCGTTGATCTCCCTGGGAGCTACAGACCAGAGCTGTTCCTATTCGGCCATCTTGCCAGCCACCCCCGCCTGTTCTTTTTTTGTGTTCTTCTTGCTAAATTTATTTTATTGAGCACAGCAGTAGCATGTTCTCACATAAGAAGCTGACTAACAGAATGCACAGCAAAAAAAAATGTGCTATTTGTATAGAAATAATTTGTTAACTTCAGCAATCAGTTTGAGACCCACGTATCACCTGGATGAATGGTTCTCCTGCAGAATCTGATTCAGAGGAAAGAGTCATGTGGTGCGGTGACTTGAAAGAGCTGTGGTGAATAATTGAATTCTAAGAATGGCCACAGTAGACTTCCCTGTTAATATTTCTGAAAAGTAGGGTTATGGAGCACATATTATTAAACTGTTATTTTTAATAGACATCTTATACTTGTATCTGGTCTGTAAGACCAGTCATATTAGTGTACATTTTTCAATTAGTTTACTTTGGAAGTGGGCACAGCGGCCTACACTGCTCAAATCTGTAATTATAATTACCTTATGATAATTTATTATGGCAATGATGGGAATTTGCTTATTTTTCTTTGAAAAATGTTTTCAAGCTATACTTGTTTCTGCCATGATAGTTAGAGAACTTTTGCAACATTCATTTTTGTTGTGAGAGTAGAGCCACAATGTTTTTCTAATGAGAATTGATTAAGCCCTTTCCTTACCCTAGCCCAGTTCTAAGTATTGTCAATGGTGATTGGGATAGAGGGTAGTCTTTTTGGCATGTTTCCATGTCATGTGAGGATGTCAACCCTACCGTCTTTTTGAATGATTGCTAAGGCATATTCCTCCTTTTAACTGTCAACAGAGAATAACTACTACTGTGGTCTGAATGTTTGTGCCACCACAGAATTCATATGTTGAAACCTAATTACCAATGCAATAGCATTAAGAGGTGGGGCCTTTAGGAGGTTATTAGGTCATGAGGGTGGAGCCCTCATGAATGGGATTAGTGCCCTTATAAAAGAGGCTGCAGCGGAGCTTGTTCACCCCTTCTGCCATGTGAAGACATGGCAAGAAGGCACCATCTATGAGAAGTAGTCCTTCACCAGAGATTGAATCTGCTGGCATGTTGATCTTGGACTTTCCAGCCTCCAGAATTGTGAGCAATACATTTCCTTTGTTTATAAGCCACTGAGTTTGTGGTATTTTGTTATAGCAGCCCAAATGAATGAAGAAAACTGCATTCCAGGGGAATGTTAGGCAGTATTATCTCAACTCTTCATAGTGTGATGTCTGTGACTGGCTCAGTTCATGCAGCTCTACTTGTGGAATGTGCATTATTACATTTATTTATCTATATCAGGAATTCTTAATCCTGGAGAAATTTCAAGGGATTGTTAACCCCTTGAAATTATAGCCCTAATTTTAGTTGTATGTGCTTCCTCATGGCGTTGATACACTTCTTTCACCAAATTCTCAGTGAGGTCCATGTTCCAAAAAATGGCTAAGAATCACCATTTTGAAATCCTTCTTGCTATTATGCCAGATTCTCAAACAGCTGTATCTGGATGATAGGAGAATGCCTCTTTGAAGGTTGCTTTTGTGCATGTTGGCATGGGGGAGGTGCTAAAATTTCAGATGGGATGGCCAGGGCAGGCTCCTTAAGAAGGTGAGTTGAGTGGTGGGGAGAGCAGTGGATGATGAGTGGGATCTGGGACCTTGTAGTCCTGCTCAGGACTTGGACTGTTACTACAAGTGACAGGAGAGGGCTGTAGTGCTTTGAGAAAGAGAGACATGATCTGGTCAATGTGTTAATAAGATCACTGTGACTACTGTGTTAGAGAGACATGATCTGATCTGTGTGAAGAAGATCACTTTAACTGCTATGTTGATAACTGACTGAATTGGGGAGCAAGGACAGAAGTAGAGAGCCTCTTCTGATAGTTCTGGGAAGAGATAATTGTGGCATAGAACAGGGTATTGGTAGTGGAGAGGGTGACAAATTATTAAATTTTGAAATTGCTTTGAAACTCTGGTATTATTAGGATGTTCATGAGGATGTTAGCTGTTATTTTATAAAATTAATCAATAAAAATTTTGTACTGTTCTTAATGTTAGGATTATTTGTACTCTTCTCCTAAACTGTTCATTTCATTTTAACTACTCAGAATTTATAATTGAACAATACAACCATAAGAAAAGTTAGAACAAATTAATGGTTCATCCTTAGGAAGTGTCTTCATATTAATGGTGTTTGGTGTATTAGGCTTATTTTGGTCATCCTATCTTTAATTTTCCCTTTGCTTCATTCTTTTTTCACCAATTTAAAAAATTTCTGTCACTTTTTCTGTCTTTTATTTAGACAGAGTCTCACTTTGTCATCCAGGCTGGAGTGCAGTGGTGTGATCTCAGCTCACTGCAACCTTCACCTCCCGGTTCAAGCGATTCTCTTGCTTCAGCCTCCCAAGTAGCTGGGATTACAGGAACACGTCACCACACTCAGCTACTTTTTGTATTTTTAGTAGAGACAGTGTTTCACTATGTTGGCCAGGCTGGTCTTGAACTCCCGACCTCAAGTGATCCACCCGCCTTGGCCTCCCAAAGTGCTGGGATTGCAGGTGTGAGCCACTGCACCCAGCCTCTTTTTCTGTATTATTTGTGTTTTAAAAAACTTCTTTATATTCCTTTTTGTACAGTTTAGGGTGCATATGTTTCTCTCATTGAATCTATGTCAGATACCACCTTTCACTCTCTCTTCAAGGTTGTGTCTATGTCCTTTTTACACTTGTGATTGTTTCTCTGTTATTTAAGAATGAAACCTGATTCCAAGAATCCAAACCATCAGAGTAGTTTGTGTTTTGCATGGAACATTAAATAAAGAAGTGGTTGTTTTATGTAAGGAAAACTGCTGATCTATTTGATCACTTAACTGAGGAGACCAGGTGAGTTAAAAACGAGCCAAATCATTTGTTGAACTGAATTACTAGTCGCTAGTAAGTTTCATCAAAGCAATCCAGTGATATGTTGTATCTGTGACACATCTTGACTATAAAACTTGCCCTTGAGTTTATTTTATGAGAACATCTTATATCAAGAACAGGTAGCATAAAAAGCAGGGAGGAATTTGTACTCATTTAATATAATTAAATAATGAGGGTTCCAAACAGTGTACTGATTTCTAGAAATCCTAAAGAACCATTGTGATATCAGTGTATAAAGAACAAAAATTCTGATGACAAACTTGTAGTGTGAAAAACAAATTTACTGGACTACCCACTGTTTGTACTCATTTATTTTCTTCCTGATAGTAAGTTGTAAAATAAACAAACACTTTTTTCCATTTACGTATCATATGGTGCCAATTCTCACTTATCATATGGTGCCAATTCTCAGATATGAGTCATGAGACATGTTTCTCACTTAATGTTTTACACTATTCTTTGTGGTAAAGTGTGGTTTCCATTTTAAATTACATATCTCAGAATAATAGGCAGCTCTGAAAGGGATTGTAGAGACCATCTAACAGTCTGGTTTGTAGATGAGGAACCTGAGGTCTAGAGTGTTGAAAACCCAAGTCCCACAGCTGATTACCAGAAGAGCTTAGCCTGGCACCCAACACTCCTGACGCCTAATTCAGGTAGGTTTTCATCCAAAGTCCAAGCCAAATATATTAAAATTATACTACTATTTGGATTTATGACA
Organism: Pan troglodytes; assembly: GCF_028858775.2. NCBI lineage: Eukaryota > Metazoa > Chordata > Mammalia > Primates > Hominidae > Pan > Pan troglodytes. The sequence goes on along the minus strand of NC_072398.2, from coordinate 165,438,370 downwards.
TAGTAGTACAAATAATCATATTTGTGATACTCCAACTTGAGTAGAACTCATAGGAAATCTTGTCTCTGAAGTCAGACTTCATTTGGGTATATTAAGCCACCAGACTTTTAATTATTCTAACTCTCCAATATTACCTCATCTGCAAATAAACAATAGGTTTCCAAAGGTCTACTGGTAAAATTTCTCCTCTTTATTGGAAATAAATAGGCAGTTGTTACCTATGCAATAATTATTTGGCTTTACAATATCATAGTAAAGATAAAGACTTCAAAAAACAGGGAAATTTTAAGACCTGAGCATGAAAAAAATTGAAGATGGTGATATTAATGATGTTAAATTAGCTGTTACATATTTAATCAACATTGTGAGCACTTGCATTTAGTTAAAATTTCAGTCTTACCCGTGATACCTGTCCTGGTTTGTTATGGCATAAAGGAACATTCAGTTTAAATTTTTTCGACTTGTATTTTTAATGATGTAAGATAGGATGCGTAAAGGAATAAATCTATAGCCTAATTTTATGTGAGATATTTCTCAGATATTGATCTAGAGTATCACATGTAAATTTAGAGACTTATCTATAATCCCTTTCCTTTTATGTTTTCCACAGACAACTTATATATATGTGTTTTTGTTTTTGTGTGTGTTCTGATTTTAGATTTACCTTTTCCAGGTGTACTTCTCTGAAGTAAGATGATTTGTCAAAAATTCTGTGTGGTTTTGTTACATTGGGGTAAGTTATTTGCTCATTTCCTGTTTTAATGCCCTTAAACATGGTAGAGATTTTGCCTTTAGAGATGCTGTTTTATTTATTAGCTAACAGAATTTCCTATTTCTAGTTAGGAATTCTCATACATGCTTATGATTAAAAATGCAAACCATAGTATAGGTGTATAAGTGTGAAAACGAAAACCCTTCCCAACCTCCTAAAGACAACCTGATGGTGTATCCTTCCAGAATTCTCTCTCTCTCACACACACACACAGACTCACACACACACATACACAGACACACTCATATCTATAGCTGCAAAAATAGCACTGGTCTGTACATGTTGTTCTGGATGTTTATTTTTCCATTTAACAGGTTTCCAATTTATCATGATGGCTTTTTATCTTTATCAGTATTTACTGGGATACTTATTAGTTTAATGGTTGCATGACAATGCACTGTATGAATATATATAAAATTATTAGTCTATTTGACCAATTCCTGATTGATAGACATTTCTTTTTCTGTAACAAATAATACTGCATTGGAACGTCATGTGTCTTTGTATATTTGGAAAAATATTTCTGTAGATTAATTCTTTTTTTTTTTTTTTTTTTTTTTTTGAGACGCAGTCTTGCTCTGCCGCCAGACTGGAGTGCAGTGGCATGATCTCAGCCCACTGCAACCTCTGCCTCCTGGATTCAAGCAATTCTCCTGCCTCAGCCTCTCGAGTAGCTGGGACTACAGGCACGTGCCACCATGCCCAGATAATTTTTGTATTTTTAGTAGAGACGGGGTTTCACCATGTTGGCCAGATGGTCTCAATCTCTTGACCTCGTGATCTGCCCGCCTCGGCCTCCCAAAGTGCTGGGATTACAGGCGTGAGCCACCATGCCCAGCCGATACATTGCCAATAACTTTTGAGCATACTGTTCTCACGTGTTTCTTACCACATTCTGGTGACATTCTGATTTCCTTAAACCAAATCATCTAAGTTAGATTGTGTTCCAAGTTTTTGAAATTAAAGTTAGAGTATCTTTAACAAAACTTATGTGATTTGGCAATTGTTTATCTAGCTTTCTTTAACAAAACTTATGTTGTGGCAACTTTATCTGGCAGCTGTTACCTGTGTGTCAACTGATTCTGAGCATCTCCTTGGCTACCCCCATCTAAAGGGGCTCTTCTAAGCTTCCCTATAGGTCTTCCTTGTTGTACATACTTCTCTTTCATTGCAGCCATCTGTATATTTCCAGAAAATAACCTGGATAGCTCCACCATTACAGATTTCCAAAAAATTATGCCACAAGGGACTATCAAAGAGAAATAACTCATTCTCTTTTTATATTCTCTAATTTTATTAGATATATTTAAGGGAACTGTTCATTCTCTTTTATAATTCTCTATTAATTTTTGTTAGACTCTAGTGTTTTACATTGACTTTCTGGAAGGTTTCTGGTTTGATCAAGTTTGTGAATCAAAAGAATTCCTGGGATATTGTTACCTGATAAGATATGCCTTCAGATGAAAATTCTAGACCGTCTTTAGAGTTTAGGATTCATTTGGAGGGAAAGAAATATCATTTGCAAAGTTGCATGTGGATAAAATAGACTCATCTTTTAATTTAACTGCATCAATAGTTGCTATGTTTTTAAAGTTCATCATTACATTTTACATTTAAATACTTCTGTGAGGATTTTAGGCTAATTCATTTCAAGCAACTGAATCCTCTATGTAGACCTAGAATATATAATGCTGTAAATTAGTAATATTACATATTCTTGGTTTTGTAAACTTCCTCCCTCAAAAAACTATTCTGTTTTCTTTGAGGTGTTCTGATTTTAGAAACATGTTAGAAGGAGTGAAGTCCAAAGGAACATAATTGTAATATGGATTTACTTTTGGTAATGTTGTGATACCTAATTGTTATCAGTATGGCCATAGTCACATTTGTCACATTAATCACTTTGGCCTCAATTTTTGCATCTATACCTATTTATATTAATTTATATCTATAGAAATAAATTAATATAACCAAACTATAATTAATTAATAATAAACCAAACTATTAACAGTCATTACCTATGTATTGTTTGAATATTTTCACTGATAATTGCTTTTGTAATGAAAAAATACATTTGTGAATTGATTAAAAATTTTATTTTCTTACATTTTTAAAAAGCCTTTATTTTTTAGAGCAGTTTTAGGTTCACAGCAAAATTGAGAGGAAGGTACAGAGATTTTCCGTAGACTCCCTGCCCCACACATTTATAACCCCCCATTATCAACTATCCCCCCTCAGAGTGGTACATTTGTCACAATTGATGAACCCATACTGACATATCATTGTCACTCAAAGTCCATAGTTTACATTATGGTTCACTCTTGGTGTTGTATATTGTATGAATGTTGACAGATGTATGTATAGTGACCTTTATCTGCAGCTGTAGAATCATACAGAAGAATTTCACTGCCCTACCCATCCTTTGTGGCCTTCCTATTCCTCCCTCCTTCTTACCTAACTCCTGGGAACTGCCGATCTTTTTACTGTTTCCATAGTTGTGCGTTTTATAGAATGTCATAATGTCATATAGTTGGAATAACATAGTATGTAGTCTTTTCATACTGGTTTCTTTCACTTAGTAATATGCATTTATGTTTCCTCCATGTCTTTTTTTTCCTCTTTAAATTTTTATTTTTTTAGATTCAGAGGTTACAAGTATGGTTTTGTTACATGGATATGTTGCGTAGTATGTACATCACCTGAATAGTGAACTTTGTGTACAATACTACTTATAAGTGAGAACATGTGGTATTGGATTTTCTGTTTCTGAGTTATTTCACTTAGGATAATGGCCTTTAGCTCCATCCACGTTGTTGCAAAGTACATGCTTTTATTCTTTTTTATGGCTGCATAGTATTCCATGGTGTGTGTGTGTGTGTGTGTGTGCACGCGCATGTGCATGTGTGTGAATATGCCACTTTTTTTAATGCAGTCATTCATTGAGGGACACTTAGGTTGATTCCATGACTTTGCTATTGTGATTAGTGCTGTGACAAACATATGACCGCAGGTGTCTTTTTGTTACAATGATTTCTTTTCCTTTGAGTAGATACCTAGTAGTGGGATTGCTGGATTGAATGATAGTTCTACTTTTAGTTCTTTGAGAAATCTACACATTGTTTTCCATAGAGGTTGTACAAATTTACATTGCCACCAACAGTGAATAAGCATTTCCTTTTCTCTGCATCCTCACCAACATCTATTATTTTTTGACTTTTTAATAATGGCCATTCTTACTGGTATAAGATGGTATCTCTTTGTAGTTTTAATTTGCATTTTTCTAATGATTAGTGATATTGGGCATTTTTTTCATGTTCATTGGCTGCTTGTATGTCTTCTTTTGAGAAATGTCTTCATTTCTTTTGCCTTCTTTTTAATGGGATTATTTGTTTTTTTCTTGTTGAGTTGTTTGAGTTCCTTCTAAATTCTGGATATTAGTCCTTTGTTAGATGCATAGTTCTGGAAGAGTGCTGGAACCTCTGTATCTTTTCGTGACTTGATGTCTCATTTCTTTTTAGCCCTGAATAATATTTAATTGTCTGGATGTACCACAATTTACCCATTCACCTACTGATGAACATCATGTTTACTTCTATTTCCTTACATTATTACATTTGCCAAACTCTTCAAAATTCTCATTTCATACAAATCCATACAAGATTCTCAGAATTCGTATTCTGCATTAGTGTCTGTATAAGCCAACACAATTGTTGCATCATTTGGGTAACTTATTGCAAAAACAATTATGGATAATTATTTTATTTTCAAACAAATATTTAAAAATAAGTTTGGCTGGGTGCAGTGGCTCATGCCTGTAATCACAGCACTTTGGGAGGCCAAGGTGGGCGGATCACCTGAGGTCAGGAGTTCGAGACCAGCCTGGCCAACATGGCAAAACCCCGTCTCTACTAAAAGTACAAAAATTAACCGGGTGTGGTGGCAGGTGCCTGTAATCCCAGCTACTCAGGAGGCTGAGGCAGGAGAATTGCTTGAACCCGGGAAGCAGAGGTTGCAGTGAGTCGAGATCATGCCACTGCACTCCAGCCTGAGCACCAAGAGCAAAGCTCCATCTTAAAAAAAAAAAAAAAACAAAAAAAAAAAAACAAGGTTTAACTTTTGCAGATCTTTTGGTACAGGATTATATAATTGTTCTTAATTTTTATATTTAAACAGTGATAATTTAACCAGCAGTGGGCATTTCCCATAAGAAGTCTATTCTTTTGCATCATTTTTTGTGTAATGTGCTAAGGGCATGTCTTATATGATGATGTTTTGTATTTGGAGGATCATGGGAAAATTCAGGAGATCATCAAGCCATCATCATGTTGAAGACAAATTCTTTCTAAAAGTGCTCAGCGAAAGCAGTGTTAATATTTTGGTGTTACTCTCTTAAATACATATTAAAATAGCACTTTAATGTTTGTTTATATAATTGCACATCCAGATATTTATTTATCATTTATACTGGATATTATATTTATCATTTATAATGGAAGCTAGAATAATATGCTTTAGAAAGGAAAAATAAAATATTCAGTGTTTGTTTCCTTTTATTAAAACATAAATATAAAATGTCAGCTTAAAGAGAAAACATGAAGTGTGAGTCTTCAAAAGGAAAAGAGATGTCAGAAAGTGGAGTAATTTCTACAAATGAATGCATCCTCTTGAATGTAACACATTGTACAATGGAAGCACAAAGTTATTCATTAGGCACTCACTGAGGACTTAGAAAGTTAAATAATTATTGAGCACTACATGGTTTAATCTCAGATACTTTCTATTCATGTCTTAGTCAAAATGATTACTTTTTTCTGTGTGTCTTTTTAATATCCTAACAGAATTTATTTATGTGATAACTGCATTTAACTTGTCATATCCAATTACTCCTTGGAGATTTAAGTTGTCTTGCATGCCACCAAATTCAACCTATGACTACTTCCTTTTGCCTGCTGGACTCTCAAAGAATACTTCAAATTCGAATGGACGTTATGAGACAGCTGTTGAACCTAAGTTTAATTCAAGTGGTACTCTCTTTTCTAACTTATCCAAAACAACTTTCCACTGTTGCTTTCGGAGTGAGCAAGATAGAAACTGCTCCTTATGTGCAGACAACATTGAAGGAAAGACATTTGTTTCAACAGTAAATTCTTTAGTTTTTCAACGAATAGGTAAGCATTAGCTATTTTTTAAATGTATTGAACAATGTTTTTTAATTCTTTGATACCTGTATGAAATAGATGTCTTATGGCTATGATTTTAACATACATAATCATTTTTATATGGATAATAAAATTAGGATTCATTATGTGAACAAACTAATAAATAATTTCCAAATTATCTTGTATCCCATAAAAATATAATGAGGGAATTATTTTACTTTTAAGTACATTCCTTGTAGTCTTCTAAATTTGCTTTGAAATAGAAAAACACACCTTATTTTTGTTAAATGTATAAAATATCAAATGACTGATAATATTGTTGAATTGGTTAAATTTTAAAATATTCATGAATAATAATAATTCTTCAGGCAAGGAATATCTCTGAAAGAATATACGTTTTAAAGATGGGTTTTTCAGAAAGAATAGTTAATGGATGCTGGGCTTAACACCTAGGTGATGTGATGATCTGTGTAGCAAACTGCTATGGTACATGTTTACCTATTTAACTACCTGCACATCCTGCACATGTACCCCTGAACTAAAAATAAAAGTTGGAAAAACAAAAAAAGAAAAGAAAAAAATTCTTTTTTTTTGTTTAAGTATAATGCATACTGATTGTAGCTAGTGTAGTTAAAAATTCTGCATCTGGAAATATAAACAACAAAATTATCCCAAGTCTTTTGGAAAAGCTAGGAAGAGTGGAGTCAATTGACTCATCCATGTAGAGAGACCTCCAGTATGAAAATACAGGCATATCTTTTCCTCCCTTAAAAGCGTGATGATTGGGTTTTCACATGTATGAGTGAGATGTGCCTCCCTCAGACCTTGTTATGATGTTGGCACATTACCTGTCTAATGTTAAAAAAAAAAAAAAGGCTGGGCACAGTGGCTTAACTGCCTGCAATCCTAGCATTTAGGAGGCCTAGGCGGGCGGATCACTTGAGCTCAGGAGTTAGAGACCAGCCTGGGCAACATAATGAAACCCCATCTCTACTAAAAATACAAAAAAAAAAAAAAAAATTAACTGGGCATGGTGGTGCATGCCTCTAGTCCCATCTACTTAGGAGACTGAGGTGGGAAGATTGCTTGAGAGATGGAGGCTGCAGTGAGCCATGATCACATGATCATGCCATTGCACTCCAGCCTGGGTGACAGAGTGACACCCCATCTCAAAAAAAAAAAAAAAAAGGAAAGAAAAAGAAAAGTGAGAACTGAGCTAGGTGAGTTTTGAGCTCTTTTGTCCTATTTAAGTGGTTTGAAATTAAAGAAAATTTGAGAAGCAATAATTGAATTTAATTCTATTACTTTAGAAAAAAGGAAACTGAGGGCCAAAGGGACTAAGTGATGGGCAAACACATGCCACTAGTTAAAGCTTGTTCTTTTTCTCTCAGAATAGGCAATGGAAGTTGTATCAGAACACTGGTAAATTGGATTTAGCTCTTCTCTTTCACTGAGTTGTTCAGATGGTTTTTGAGATTTCATGTAGTTGTTTTTTTTTTTTTTTTTTTTTAATTCAGATGCAAACTGGAACATACAGTGCTGGCTAAAAGGAGACTTAAAATTATTCATCTGTTATGTGGAGTCATTATTTAAGAATCCATTCAGGAATTATAACTATAAGGTCCATCTTTTATATGTTCTGTAAGTACCAAATAATTAATTTGGCATTTCTAATACACAATTTTTTTTATAAGAGCTTTCATATACGGAAGTAGATTATAAACCTCTTGCATCCCTACATTTCCTATTATATGTTTTATTTTTTAATATAGCATTCTGCTCTGTTAGGTTTCCTCTTTTCTCCTCCTGCTAATTGAGGTAGCAAGACAGTCAGGTTTAGGGTCACGATTGTCAGGTCCATGAGTATACCAAATGTTCAGTTCAAGTTCAGGTTCTAGCTCACGCTGAGGTCCGAAGGGAGTGGGTGGATGGGCAATAGCTGAAAGAACACTCTGGGGGCCTTAAGCAGGTGAAATGTAGTTTTATTCAGCAGCTCTCTATCAGCAGCTTACTCAAACTAGGTCTCTCATTAGCAGCTCTCTTAGCAGCAGCTTTCTCTCGCTGTCTGCTCTGTTTTGACTGCTTGGGCCAGCTGCTCCTATGCACAGCTGCACGGCTGGCTCTCTCTTGCCTTCAGGGTCAGCAGCTTAACTCTTTCTCTCTCTGGGCATGAACGCGAACCATGCTGTGCCATGTTGTGCCATGCTGAGCCATGCCCTGGCTCCCCTCGTCAGAGCAAGACTGACAGCTCTGGTACTCTCTCTCTGGGTGCAAGAGCGCCTGTACAAGAACATCTGTAGAGTGTCAGCAGGGCAATTATACCTTTTACAGACAATAGTGGCATATGGCCAAGGGATGACCTTCCCATGTTATGGCTACATGGCTGTGATAACAGATGGAGTTATATGCCTGCGCTCTACTCGCTGAGTCATGCAGGCCTGGACATCTGCCTTGGCCTGATTCTTGACCGAAGCACATCCATGTACCTTACAAAGATATTGCAGGTATAGGTGGGCATGTAGTCTGAAAGAAGAGTGAACTCAGTTCAGGAGTGCTAGATATTTGAGTGGAAAAGGAAAAAAGGTGCGTTTTATATTTCTTTTTCAGATGATTTTTCGTATTCGATCTCTTTATAAACTTAAAAATATGGGTGGCTAATATTTGTGCTAGAAAGAGAACAAAGATATTGTTTTCAAATAGCCATATACTTATAACTCAAACAGCGAATATGTCATTAAGTTTTCTAATTACTCTAGTGATGATATACACCAGTTTTATGTCAATTTTAACTCTTTAAAATTCTTTCTCATTAATTCTTCTATTTGATGCTTAAAGTCTCGCTTCCTTCAGTTCTGCAGTTATTGAGATAATACCGTTGAGGAGCAATGTGCTAGAAACTGTCCCTATACAAATGAATAGAGACAGAAAGTAAAGTGGGGCTGAGAGGAGGGGGAATTGGGGAGTTACTGTTTAATGGATATAAAGTTTCAATTTGGGAAAATGAAAAATGTTCTGGAGTTGGGGAGTGGTGATGGTTGCATAATAACGTGAATGTATTTCATGTCATTGCACTGTACACTTAAAATGGTTGAAATGTTAAATTTTATATACATTTTATTACAGTAAAAATTTAAAAAGAAACTTAAAGACATGTAAAAAAGGATGAATGGTTACGATCACTGTCCTTTAGGTGCTCAAAGGCTAGCAGTTGGGACCTGTATGTACAGAGTTTCAGTTTAAGTGGTTACCGATATGTATTTGGTAGGTACATAATGTCATGGGAGCCCATCATTGTTGTGAGATCTTAGATGGGGGTTATCTAGTTAAGCTGGTGAGAGAAGAGAGGAGGAAAGGTTTCCTAAGGAAGGAGATAGCTGAGTTGAGTCATTAGAGATGAATAAGAGCTAATGAGAAAATATGTGGGCAGTGTAGTGTTGGGAAGAGATCAGTATCACCTGGAACCTTGTTAGAAATTTAAATTTGCATGCTAAATGACGAGTTAATGGCTGCAGCACACCAACATGGCACATGTATACATATGTAACAAACCTGCACGTTGTGCACATGTACCCTAAAACTTAAAGTATAATAATAATAAAAAAAATTTAAATTTGCTAGCTCACCCCTGTGAATAAAAAATTAGGGGGGTGGGGCTCATTAATATATGTTTTGCCAAGTCCTTTAGGTGATTCTGATGGAACTCAAGTTTGAAAATTCCTGCTGTAGAGGTTAATATGACTGATTTTAGAGTCAGACTACCTGGCTGTACCACTTACTAAATGCACTCACAAAGCACTTGCTATGTTTAACAGTTGTTCTACCTCTAGAAATTAACACAATGGAAATATTTACACAATGTTTAAAAATTATTTGTTGAATGAATACATATTGCCAAAATGCTTTCTAAAATATTTTCCAATTTACCCTCCAGAAATTCTTAATGAGCCAAAAAGTTAATAAAAAAATAATATTGTCTGAAGGTGTGAGTAGTGAGTAGTCAATGGTCAGATATAGCAGGAAGATATAATAAGGTCTGAATAATATGTACGGATTTGGCAGTGTGAAAGTAATGGGTCTTTGGGCAGAGCTCATTCGGGGGAGCGGAAGGAGAGGTTGCCAGAACAAAGGGAAACTTGAAGAAAGGACCCGGAAGAGCTGATCTTTATGCTAGTTCCTCATTCAGTTGATGGGGGGACACTGCAGAGCTGGAATTCATATATCCAAGGCATACTATGGCTGGTGCTGAGAATATGAAAAAAACCTGGTTACTGGGACCAACTGCTGCTGCCCAGGTGAGGAACCTTTGGCTGGAGTGATATTTCAAGAATGGTAGGCAAAACAGGAAGGATCAACTCCCTTGTCACTCCATTATTCTAGTCTCTTTCTAGCTCCCCCACAGGTAGAATTTAACAAGAATTTAGGTAGCAGAGGAGAACTATGGTTTGCAGAGTTCCAGCCCCAGCATGGTGAAACAGAGCATAGGGTGCATTTGAAGATGGCAGTCAATAGCTTAACCACCAGCAAAATTCACTTCATTGGCTCATTGGCTACTTAGAACATTCACACACACCTTTCTACGCATACCTACCTTTCCCTACAACTTCCTTATAACTTCATGCTTTCACTTAATTAAGTGCAACTATACTTAAAAAAAATCAAAAGGATCTTTTATTTCATGTGTATGTAGTATCATAATTCATCAAAATAATTTATAATAGTTAACTGACCCTCAAATATTGTTTTATAAATGATGCCTTCTGAAGTTAAACATAATGTAGATTCAGTTTTTAAAAATTGTCTGTTTAGAACATACTAAACAAATGATAAGTTAAAAAAAAATATAATTCTCTCCTGTGAAGTCTTCTAAGAAAATCATGGCAAGTTCCTGATAAGATAAAAACCATTCCATCATTAAAGGGGATTAAAAAGAGGCATAAATAAATTTGAATAGAAACATCTGTTTGCTGAGTTTTGTCATTGTGTACAAATGAAACTCTAGAGTTAAAATTATATTCTGATTTCCCTCTATAAGCAAGAAATTCCTTAATAGAAGCTCAGAAATGACCTCAGTGTCTTGGTGAAACATACTTCTCCATCTGCGGACACTCAGTGCTCCCATCTCTATCAGATCTGCTGTGTTACCTCTGTTAACATTCCCAGGCATCTCCAGGAAGACAGGAGATGTCATCCTCTCCAAGATGGCTCTACCAAACCAAGGCTTTCCTGGCACCAACAACGTTCTTTCTAAAGCCCTACACTTCACAGAGGAGGCAAAGCCCGATGAAGCACCATTTCTGCCACGGTGTCCACCTTAAGCTTCCAACTGCCACTGTTGTGAGGAGGAGCCATCACAGATTGCCATAGCCACAGAGTCTTCCTGACCTTGTGGAGCCACTGCTCTCAGGCACTGTCCAGCTGACGTCTGGTGTAGCCAATTATTTTCCCCAAAGGTCCATGTCTGCCTGACCCATGGCACTCCACGAGTTGTGGTGGGTCTGATGAGCTAGTTTCTGTCATACCTAGACAAAGAAGATGGTTTAAAACCAATTCATGCTCTTCATTATAAATCCAGATCTGATTTGGGTCCCCATGCTCACAAGTCTTAAGCACTAGTAGGCCTCCTTTCCAACTTGGGCAGCCCTGAGCCACCAGACATTTGTTGGTCTGGAGGTGATAGAGCCTTCCAAGTTGAAGGACTTTGGGGCATTTTGGCCCTCTACTGATAAAAGTGGGTTGCTGGGATTTGTCATGGGTCCCAGATATCTGCATCTTTGGGTAAATATTACCCAAATACCATTCAAATGATTTGCATCCTAACTTCTTTCTCAATTCAACATGCTCACTGATGGTTCCAAAGCTTTTCCTCTCCAGATTAAGTCTTAAGGAAAAATACTGCGCCTTTATTCATCCAGCCAGACATGTGCCAGCTGCAAAAAGTTGTGTTCATGGCATCCCGGCCTTCAGGAGATCCATATGGTCCCCTTTTTTTGGAAAATGTGTCCTACTGTAGAGCAAGGCATGATGAAGAACTTACCTCCACACACCCAGATCTGAAATGATATTTCCAAGTTTTCTCCTCTCCAGATATCCATGCCAGTATCATACTGTCCAAGTTCCTGGAAATACTGTCTGTTCCTGGCAAACAATCCTCCAGCCATTATCGGTGACTTTGTTGGTGCTGTGGCTTTTTCTGCTCATCCTAGCTCAGAAAGGGGAACAAGCGCCTATTTGAAGTGCAGCCCTCAGTTGAATCCTCCACGGACAACAGAGGATGAGCTGTAGGCTAGCGTGTTGGCACTAATGATATCAATCACTGAGAACATCATGGTCTGCTAGTCCACACAGATGACAGCCAGCAAGGGCTGCTGCCACATCACATTCACTTCAATTGGCTGTCTAGGAACACAAGGACTTCTGTTGTGTGGACTGCTACACTCATTCTTCCTTGAATCAATCCCTCACACTTTATGTTTCTTATACCTTAATTTTTCCAAGGAGGTATTTTTGGACATATTCATCTCGTCCTCCTTTCAAGTCATCAAGGTCGCTAACAACATCCATAAAGATGATTTCATGAAGCAGGTTTGCTGGCATGCAATTTGTGACAATGTGCAGCGTCTGGAGACAGGGCAGAAAAAGCTTCATTGTGGAAACAGATAACAATTATGTAAGCAACTGGCAGGTCAGGAGGTAGGACTTTACATGCTGTATTCTTTGTCCCTGGCACATCTCTGTGGTAGCCTGCAGTTACTGATAAGCATATTAAAAGCACATTTCTGATAGCCCGTCTCTCAACTCCTGAGCACGTTAATTAAAAATCATGCCTAGTTCAGAAGACAATTTCAAGTGGCCTTTTTCTGGATCTTCAATATGACTATCACATCATCAATTTTGTTTGCTTCGAACTGTGGCTCTAGTAATAGACTTGGACCTTGAGTGAATCAGGAATAGAATTGTTTTGGAAATGGTCCATGGGGTCCAGGCCCCTTGAGCACATTCTTTTTTTTTTAAATATAGTTTAAGTTCTGGATTACACGTGCAGAAAGTGCAGGTTTGTTACATAGGTATACGTGTGCCATGGTGGTTTGCTGCACCCATCAACCTGTCATCTACATTAGGTATTTCTCCTAATGCTATCCCTCCTCTAGCCTCCCACCCCCCTACAGGCCCCAGTGTGTGATGTTCCCCTCCCTGTGTCCATGTGTTCTCATTGTTCAACTCCCACTTATGAGTGAGAACGTGGTGTTTGTTTTTCGGTTCCTGTGTTAGTCTGCTGAGAATGATGGTTTTCAGCTTTATCCATGTCCTTGCAAAGGACATGAACTCATCCTTTTTTATGACTGCATAGTATTCCATGATGTGTATGTGCCACATTTTCCTTATCCAGTCCATCACTGAGGGGTATGTGGGTTGGTTCCAAGTCTTTGCTATTATGAATAGTGGATGAGCACATTCTTAAGTGGCTGAGTCACTTCACCGAAGTTGAAATGAACAAAAACCAAAACTGCACAGGTCACAGATGTAAAAGTGTACCCATAACAGAAATATTGAACTGTGACACTTCCCATAATAGACTTAGCATAACTAATGGGCCATTTTCAATTTCTGCAGCACTGGCAATGGCCTTCCAGGACTCAGGCTGTGGCATCTTTCCTCCTGCCACAGCCCCTGTCTGAGCCACAGGAGCTGCCCAGGGGGTGAGGAGTGGTGGGCTACATTTTGAACAAAAGGAGACAGTCTTATTCTCTCTCCCAAATGGGATGATGCTATGTCACAGTTGTCATTATGTTTTCTGTGCAACATGTACAGTATTGCTCTCTGGGCAGTATTAATTGCTCCTCACATTCAATCACTGTTTCACCTGAATGAATATTGTGGAAGCTAAATATAAAATTGTAAATTTAATAATTGCAGGAATCCTTATATAAAATAATAGGGGGAAGGAAAAGATTGAGAAGAAATTAGTTAATATATAGAAACACACACACACACAAGCATACTGTAAGGGAGGAAATATGCACAGCTGCCACTGCTCTTCTTTCTGTATTGATTACCAGGCTGTAGTTAATATTTATTACTAGTGTTAGACCACTGGACTAATTCTTTAAGTCACCCAGAGGAGGAACCCAGATATAGTGCCACTGCCATCATATCTGGACATTGAATGTCCCTGTGGTCATCATTTCCACATAGAGGTCACCTGATGCCACGACTGATGAACCTACAAGCCCCTGCATCTTTGTGCAATCGTCATGAGGGCTAGTGTCTCAGATGTCGTTATCTAGTTGGTGAGAAGGTGCTCTAGCTGCCAGTGTTTCAGCCTTGTATGATGGTAGATTCTTCAGTCAGATATTGGGCAACCAGAAAGTAGACAAATGTCCTTAACAAAAGTGACTGAGTTATAAATCTCTAGAGGCCTGAGAAACCTGGCTGGGGTTGGAAAGTGGAGGTGGAAGACTAATGGATAATGAATGTCCCAGGGTGGATAATTAAAGGATGAAATCATGAGTTTGTTTCTAGTCTATAGAAAGTGACCCAGCAGGGAGAGAAAAGTTGATAATAGAAGGGGAGCCATTGAAGATATGTTATTGAGAGTGAATAATGGAATAGGCCAATTCCATGAAAAGAGCACAGGGTTGGTCTTAAAGAAGGTTTACCTCAACTTCTGAGTATTGAGAGAAGAAAGGAAGCCCTGTGGTGGATGAAGACATATTTGAAGCTCAGGGCAGTTTCCTGCTTTATTGAGCAAAATAGGTTTTAGCTCAGAGAAAAGTATTCCTTTGCATAGTAGTACCTTCTTGCAATGACCTAAATGCTTTGGATGTGATTAAAAATTCTCACTTGGGTGCCTATTCTAGACAATTTCTGATCTTATCAGCAGGTTAAGGCAAAATGCTCAGTTTTAAAGCCCTGTGAATGTGTGTAAGGGCTTAAATTCTATTATGTATATATTATAATTATGATGAGGTATCTTTCTGAAAAAGATAAGTATATGTGTAATATATAGATATATATAATTTCAGAGCATTATAAATTTGAATAGTTACTTAGTTATAGCTGAGAATTTTAGCTTCAGTTTAGTCAGCCGAACAGTCATTGGTCTATTCCTCTAAACAATAGGACCCAGAAGAATGAGAAAATTAGGTAAATTAGGTAGATTTTCAAACTTTCTTACAAGATGATTTTTAATTTGGTCTTCTTTTACTTGGAACCTAGGTTTCTAAAAATATTAGCACAGTAAAACCTGTCATAATTTCAAGGAATTTGAGAAACAGTCTCCCATTTTTTTCCTGCCACATTATATACCTCTATGATTTGGTTAATATGTTCATTGCACCAACTATCACATGCTGTTTCTGCCTTTAATTCTATTTTTGTTTGGCTCTTAAGGTAATGTATCTCCAAACAATTAAATAGGACTCTAATTCAATAGGTAGAGCTGGTCAATATAGGAAGAGCTGGTCAATATAACCAATGAGAACTCCATGGAAGAGAAAATCCATAATGGTGATTACTATAGAAAAGCTTTGAATCAGACTCACCTATTTTGGACATCAGAGAATTCACAAGAGAAATTTTCAAATGCTTCCATGTGTAAAAAAGTATATTTTAAAAGGGATAAAATCTAATGTTTGTAAGGGATTTAAAACCATATAAATATGTCCCTTAAGGGAAAGCTTTGTTTGGGCTCAGATATTAATGTTTGTCAGAGAGTCTGAAGGACAGATACTCTAGAACTGTAATATTTTGAAACTGCTCTGAGATTTTCTCTTAGATCTAGGAAGGAAATTCTCTTTCTTTATTAGGTGCCTACTGTGTGTTCCAGGCACGGAGCTGAGCATGGGGAACAAGGTTCTACAACACAGACTCAGCCCTTGCCCTCCTGGAGCTAACATTCTGTGGTAAAAACAGAAGACATAACAGCAAAGTTTGGAAAGGCCGTGCTGTAATAAATACAGTGCCTTGTGGAAACAAGTACTAGGGATATCCAGCCCAGGTGAAGAGGGGGCAGAGGAGAATGAGCCAGAGAGTGAAGAACATTTGCAAAGGCCCAGAGGCACAGATACCACATGGCAGGACTTGAAAAGCTGAGTGTGGTGGGACTGGGAAGCTGGGGAATGAAGAGAAATCAGGATGGAGGGATACACAAGGGTCAGATTATGAAGGGCCCTCCAGGTCATGCTTGGAGTTTGGGCTTCTATAACGACTAACACCTACTTTACTTTGTTTTCACAATTACTCCTGCCAGCATTCTTGATGATTTCAGCATCCATGTGATTAATCTTCAGTTTCTTGAATGCTTATTTTCAATATTCTTGTATTTTCACACCACTTTGTTCACCCCTTGTCATGGACATGCTCGAGACTTTGTCATCACCAATAAGCATGCTTTTTCTATAATCTCCATGTCAAGAATCCTGCTCTTTGACCATCTCCCCTTGCACCCTTCATGTTAGTTTATTCCCTCTACTACTCAACTTCAGGAATAATTCTCCATGGTTCTTGGCTCCCCCTTCTGGGTGCCAGGTTCTGGCCTGAGTAACCCTCTCTTCTTCATGAAAAGCAGCCCATATGCGCATCTAAGTTGTTTTCACAGCCTGCTTTCCTATCAGCACAATTTTTAATGGTCGAAAGGCTTTTTTTTTTCCATTTTGTTCTGTCTCTGTCTCTTTCTGTCTCTATATTAGCACTATTTCTGCTAATACACTTCTCTCACAAAACTACCTGGACCTCCAGTGGATCTCTCTGGTGTTCACTCCATTAGATATGATAAAAGCCTGCAAATCTCCAAGAGATCTTTTCTCTGTCTTCTCTTTGATCTTTGCTCAGAAGGCATTTCTTAATTTTAACAGTGTTTGCTATCTGGAGAGGCTAGACACTTCAAGACTATGAAGTCCTCTTTCCTTTTGTTTAATGGCCCTTTCTTCAATGTATATCTCTCCTCTTACAGCAAGAAGAAACCAAGAGACATCCGCAACACTTGCTGGAAATCTCCTTAAATATATCATTCAGTTCTATAGGCACATTCTATACTTTCCACATAACTACAGATGGTAATGTTAATGAGCTCTCTGCTACTACACAAGAAAGACCACTGTTCTCCAGTTTCCAATAAATTATCTCTCACTTCCTTTTGTGCCCTCACCGGCAGAGTCTTTGAAGTCCGCCAGATTTCTAACAGTCTGTTCGAGGCAATTTAGGTTTTCTTCACCATGCTTCTCCAAATCCTTCTAGCCTCTGTCTGTCCGCTGGTTCCAAAGCCACTCACGCATTTTCAGGTTTTCATTATGGCAGCACCCCACTTTCAAGTTCCAGTATCTGCATTAGTGATCTAATGTCATATAATAAATTAACCCAAAACTTAGTGGCTTAAAACAATAATCATTTATTATCTCACAATTTCTGTTTTTAAGGAATTCAGCTGCAGCTTAGTGTGGGGTGGAATGGGAAGGGAGTATCTGCTTCAGGGTCTCTTACAAATACTGCACTGAAGGTGTCAGCCACCAGGACTGTAGTCATTTCAAGGTTCAACTTCAGGAGGAGCTAGTTTTGAGATCAATTCTTGGGGTTCCAAGTTCTTCATGGGATGTTGGACTGAGGGCCTCATTTCCTCCCTGGCTGTCGGCTGGAGACCTCCTTCAGTTCCTTGTTATGTGGATCTCCCCATAGGACAGCCTGCACCATTGCAGCTGGCTTTCCTGAGAGTGAGCCAGAGAGACTCACTGATGATCTTGCTTTTTATTTTCACTGAGACAACAGAAGCAGGTGGAGTTTCTCTAATGATTGCTTTTCTCACCCAAATCTACCAGGCTGCCTGTATCAGTGCCCATGCACTTTTCCTCTCTTCTTTTATTGTGAATAAATTCTTTGAGTTCTGATCTAAGGCGAACCCTTTGTTACGTGTTCTGAGTCCCATCTCATTGTCAACTCAAGGACTTTCTTGCCATTATCCTCTATTTTCTGCACCATCATGTTTCTCAGCTAATAGACACGATATAATAACTCCCATTTAAAAAAATAAATTTTCTCTGTTACACATTTCTGTCAAGTAACCACCCCATTTCACTACTTCTTTTAAAGAAAACAAAGTTTTGAATTGTATGAATACATTATGTCTTCAAAAGTTAATTAAAAAGTCAACAAGTGACTCTGGCCATGAGGGAATAAGAGGGTCTGGATTACTCTCCTGTGATAAACAACTAGAAAACTGGAAAAAAATGTAGGAAATAATTATTTTCAGACATTGGACAAAGACAGACAGAACTGTGATTCCTAAGAGAAGGAAACAAAATGAGTACTACTAGTACTTAGGCTTTCTGAACTGTAGAAAATTCCCAGAACATGGCACAGAGCTGAGGAACTCAAGCTGAGCCCAACAATCTTGCAGAGATAAGAGTTCAGAGAGTGTAAGGGGCTCAAGTTCATGGGGCAGAGTACTTTGAAAGCAGGAGCATACAGAAAAACTTACAGTGGGGCCACTTTAACTCTTTGGCTGAATATCAATCTGGCCACAATGTTGGGTAAGAAAAACTTCTAGTAAGAGAACAGTTATCAGGGAGCTATAAGCTAAACAATTCACAGAATTCGTAGAGGTCTGGGAATCGTTCAAGTTCCCACAAACGAGATTGGAGAGACCTTAATGGGTATCAGTGACATTTCGTAGGAACTCCAGAAGAGCTATACTTTAAAGGTGGGGCCAAATTAGCCTTAGAGTCAAGGCTACACTATACTATTCCCCAAAATGCTTAAAGGATGCCCTAAAAGATTCAAATTAGTGCTCAAGTAACTTAACTGACTTTCAGAACAAAATCCAACACTCTTCAAGGCAAAATAAAACAATGTAATATTCAAAAATGAAATAATCACAGTGTCTGGCAGTCAGTAAACACATGCTAGATATATGAAAAGATAGGAAAATGTGACCCATAACCAAGAGAAAAAGAAAAAATAGTCAATAGAAACAGACCCGGAAATGACAGAGATGATAGAATTGGTAGACAAAGACAGCTATCATTAATATGCTCTACATGTTCAAGAATGTAAAGGAAAATATGAATATAATGAGACAGGAAATTGAAGATGTAAAAAAGAACCCAGTGACATTTTTAAAGATGCAAAATGCAGTTTTTGTAAACAAAAATGCTAAATATTAATTTGGGCATTTAGAATAATGTTATTCAATAAAATAGTATTTATTGTGTGCAGCCCATAGTGCTAGGCTCTGTAAGGGATGCACTTTTCATTCTCCTTCCCTTCTTTCCTTTCTATCAGGATGGACTCATGGATTCTTATTTTAGTTTGTGGGCTACAAAAGTTACATCATTTATTTTATTACTGAAATCGTATTTCTTTCTAGCAGTATAAGATGTACCAGGTTGATCTTATACTTTTCCTGATACAACACTGGAATCAGCCATTTCTCCAAGGAGCCATGGTTCCTTTTGTTGAAGAATGGTATTTACAAACCAGTGTCTGGAGGATAGTTGTTCGTTGTTATTGTTTCTAGCCCTCTCTGTGTGCAGAGCTAGTTAGTGCACACAATATATACACAATGTGTGTACATAATATACACAAATCTATATATCTATATCTCTCTGTATGTACATGTATTAAAGGGTGTGTGTTCATACTAATATGTCCCATTCTAGGCCAAAACTGCACAGTCCATTCTAAACTTCTTTTCTTTCTGTTTTGTAACTTTCTTCTCCAGCAGTGAGAAAGAAACCTGGCTTCCCTTTCCCACAGTGTGTTACTTATTTGCTCAGTGCTAGAATACACACAAAGCAGTTTTAGCATTGCTATCCCATACTGCTGTGAAAAACGAAAACAAGCGTACTAACTGAAGTACAATATTGTTTACACTCATTTTGCCTTTACTAAGGCTAATGGGTACATGGTCAAATATTATGTTCCAAAGTTAAATAGGATAGGTCTTCCCTCTCCCTTCAGGTGGTTGTATTATTAACTTGATAGACATTAAGTTCTGTTTGTTTCAGTTTGCATTCTTCTTTTTTTCCCACTTTCTCTTCTCTTTGTTGATTTTCCATTTATTTGGTGATATCTTACATCTGAAGAGTACTTTGCATTTTACAAAATGCTTCTTAAACTTTCCTCCTTGATAAGATTTATCTAGGTCGGCACTACTTACTTGGCATTCAGTAGGTCTGGGTGGAACTAGATTGCTTGCATTTATTCAGAACATAGATTGCTTAGCTCTGGACCTTCTGAATTCCTCATGGGGTCTAGGAATCTATTTTTTCACAAGTTCTCCAGGTGATTTTTATGATGAGTCTAGTCTGGGACAATAACTCAGTCTCAAATTATTTTGGATTGGCAAGGGAAAATTTTGAGGTAATGTTTTTATAGATTACCAATCTGAAATTTAATATAAGCGACTTGATTAAATGATTTACAAAACTAATACTAAATTTTCTAATTCCACTTCATTGGTTTGTTCACTATTTTGCTGTCAGTTTACATTACAATCAGGAAATTAGGTGGCACCAATTTGGTGTTATTCCTGTAATAATTTAGCATAGAATTTGCTTGGAGAAGCTTTAATATATTCATATTTTCTGGGAAGAAAAATTGGACCAAAAGTCAGAGGACAGAATGTGCTTTCTTTCTAAACCATGTATGGCTACCAAAAATGAAATTCCAATACTAAAGAATTATATCTCTACCTTTTGTGTAAAAATATTACCAAAAAGGCAAAAATGGTAGACAAAATTTTAAGTTCATTTGACAACTGTTTTCATACTATTTTCACTTTCAAGTAAAGTTTATTTACATGTAGAGGTATTAAATAAATAGTGGCACTGAGTTTGTATATGCATATGTATACTGGTAAGGCATAAAATATTTTGTTGCATATAAAATTTTCAAGAATTCCAGAAATTCTTAATGTTTGCTTGTTTTAAGCCAAGTATATCTCCTGTTACTTTTAAAATTTGATGATCCTTTTATTCCCATACTTTAAAATTATCAAATTTGTTAGAGTATCTTTTGATATTAGTAAAAACAGAGTTCTTAACTTCTTATACTGACTTTGGCATGTAACAAGGTTGGTGGATTCCAGGTTTCACACAAACTTGGGAAACTCCTCTCACAAATACAGGAAATAGCTATTGTTTTTCCTTAAAGAAAAGAATCATTTGAAGAAATTATATAATTCTCTAATATTTCCATTTATAAAAATATTGACATGATTCAGGTTATAATTATTTTTTAGTCATGGTTACTATGGTCTTTACTGATCTCTAAATAAAATGGTGATGATAACAGCGAAATTTATCTTGTGACAATAAGGCATGTTGGGTGTAATGAAATGAATATTGAACATGATGCACAAGACTTCAGTTGAGTTCCAGGTCTACATTCTCTCCAAATCTCAGTTTTCTTACCTGTAAAGTAGATGATGTTAGTTCCCTCAAAGGGTGCTTTGAAAAACTGGATTAGATAATATTACTAAAGGTGTTTCATGTAAATTGTAATAATGAAATTTGATGATATATTTAATGTGCTTTCTCTATTTTTGTGTTCTTTGCCCATCAAATACCCACCAGTAGGGAGTACAAAATACTTTTGGCTTATACCTGGGGAGGGAAAATTTTCTTTTTTCTTAAAGGGCCAAATAGTAAACATTTTGGGGTTTGTGGACCATCCTGTCTTGGTCACAGCTATTCAACTCTGTGCTTGTAGAAAAACAATTATAGTTAGTATGTAAATTGAATTAATGTTACTACATTTATGGGCACTGAAATTTGAATTTCATGTAATTTTCATGTATCATGAAACAGTCTTTTTTTTTTAATTGAAAATATAAGTAACCATTCTTAGCTCACAGGCTGTACAAAAACAGGCAGATGGCTGGATTTGGCCTGTGGGCCAGAGTTTGCTGATCCCAAGCTTAGAACATTTTGAAATTAGTTTTAGATTGATGCTGGTAGTGTCATGATGGGGTTAGCTGTTGGCATGGTTACAGAAAGCTTTTTAAAAAACCAACAAACAATGAATTACTATAATGCATATTTTATAATGTAGATACTATATAGTCATTATTAAGGATATATACTCTATATGATGTTTTGCATGTATATTACAATTATTAACAAAATGAAAAAGAGATTGAATAAATAGAAAATACATCAGTGAAGGGATGAGGAAACCATAGAGTTAATCTGATTTTAAATTCGCCCTTCTTTACAAATATTCAGTGTATTTAGAAAAGGATGGCTTTGTCAAGACCATCTAAAGTAAGATGATGTGATTCTAACTTTTCTTTTTGTCTTAAAATATGACTAAAATTTTCTATCATTTAAAATGTTAGCAGAGAATATATTTGTTGTTTTGTGCTCAACTTAGGCAAATATTCTTGCTTTAAAATTCTGAAGTTTTTCAGCCAAAGCATAATACCTTGCAAGAATGTTTCTGACATAAAACACCACAATTTATTCAATTTGTTCACAGACTTTTTGTAAAAGCTTTTATTTTAATATTTGAAAAACACCTAAAAGGTCTGGCTTGATATTTTTAAAAATTACATTTTGTTTGCTTTGCTTAAAGATTTAGATAAAATCCAAAGTGCTAAATCAGGCTACCTCTAATTCAAAACAATATTTTATGGGTGGATAGCATTTTACAGTTTTCAAAAATACTTTTATGTGATTATTGTCTTTGGTATTCACACCCTTGTAAACATAGATGGTTCGGGGATTGTCTTGGTTTTATTGATTCAGGAACCTGAGGCTCACAAATATAAACTTACTTGTCCATGATCCTATGGCTAATAAGCAAACAGAAGTACTTGATTTTAGATCTCAATGTTAATTTAGTGTGCTTTTGACACTAATATCCCCTATACAGTTCCCAGTAGATTCCTTGGCACATTAAAGCCATGCAAATGTTGTTTCAGGGTTGATTTTTTTTAGTAGTAAAGTAATAATAAATTCTATTACTTAAAAATATATCATAATTCAAAACATTTAGTATTAGTGGGGTATGCAGAGAAAGACTAGGGTCTATTTTTCATGTTTTTTATATCTGGATGCTCATGTATATGCTAGTTTATTATAGCTTCTAAAGCAACACTTTTCCATACTGATTTTTAAATTATTATATTTGTTAATTACAGTGTTTTCCCTCTACAAGGACTGCAACATTTCTGAAGGCAGTGATCATGCAGTATCTCCCTATCCTCAGGTTCTTTGAAAAACAGTGTGGTTTCGATATGAGGTAGCAGATATTAATGGATAGAATGGGGCAGCACAGGTGAGATGGGTAGACAGAGGCACTGTTACTCCTCACTCTTCTCCCCACTGCTCTTATTCTATAGTCACTTCATTTACACCAAGACTTAGACTCCCTAAAGGATGACGCAGATTTATAAAAAATCTAGTAAGTAAGAAATAACAACTGTCTGTTCTTGATTGCATGCTATTATTTTTTATGCCCTGTATTTGGTAACCCTACCCAGCTAATTATAATTTTTTTTTAAGATTAACCTACTTATTTGAAGGTTTAAAATGATAGGCAAAGTATTGCTTACAAAAATTTCCTAGATTTTCTTTCTTTTTGTAAATAGTTTTATTGAGGTATAGTTGATATATAATAAGCTGTACATATTTAAATTATAAATTTGACAAATATTGATGTGAGAAATCACTCATAAAACCATCAGTATAATAAAGAAAATGAATGTATCATCAATTAGAAAATTTCTTCCTGCTCCTTTGTAATCCCACCCTCATGCTCCTACCCATGGTACTTCCTCCTCCCACCCCACCTCTGTCCCCAGGGAATGGCTGATCTGATTTCTAGCACATAGCCTACTATTACTCTAGCATTTTTTAGAACTTTATATAAATGCAATCATACAGTACTTTGTTGTGCTTTCATATACATGATTATCTTGAGATTCATTAATGTTGTTTATATCAGTATTTCATTCGTTTTGATTGCTGAATAGCATTCCACTAAATGATTATATTGCAATTTGTTCATCCATTCACCTGTTGATAGGCATTTAAATTGTTTATAGTTTTTGACTGTTACAAATGAAGTTGTCACAAGTGTTAGAATTGAAATATGTTTTCATGTCTCTTGGATAAATGCCTGGGCATGGAATGGGTACATCATATGGTAGGTGTGTGTTTAACAACTTAAGAAAGTGCCAAACTGTTTTCCAAAATTGTATCATTTTACATTCCCACCAGCAGTGTAAGAGTTCCAGTTCCTCCACATCTTCACCAATACTTGGTGTAGTCAGTCTTTTTTTTAAAATTTAACCATTCTAGTATGTGGATAGTGATATCTCATTGTGATTTTAGTTTGTGTTTCTTGAGTGACTAATGATGTTGAGCATCCTTTCATATGCTTATTTGCCATAACTATGATTTATATGGTGAAGTGACTGTGTAACATTTTGCCTATCTTTTTAACTGGGTTGTTTGTATTATTATTATTTAGTTTTGAGTATTGTAGATACCTTATGGATACAAATCTTTTATCAGATAGATAATTGGCAAATATGTTCTCTGTGTATGGTTTGTCTTTTTGTTATCTTTCATAGTGCTTCTCAAAAAACAACTTTTCAATTTTGATAAAGTCTAATTTGTCAGTTTGTTCTTTTATGGATCATGCTTTTTGTGTCGTATGTAAGAAATTTTTAATTAACACAAGGTCACAAAATTTTTTACTTATGTTTTCTTCTAGAAGTTTCATAGCTTTAGGTTTTACATTTAGATTTATGATCCATTTGGAATTAATTTTTGTATCTGATGTGAGGTATGGATTAAAGTTCTTTTCTTTTATTGCATATAGATATTCCATCGTTCCAGCACAATTTATCAGAAAGATTATCCTTTTTCCACAGAATTGCTTTTGTGCCTTTGTAGAAAATCAGTTGTCCATGTTAAGTGTTAGTCTATTCTAGACTCTATTCTGGTCCATTCATTTACTTTTTTTTGTTTTTACATGAATACTTCATTGGCCTGATTATTGTAGCTTTATAATACATTTTGAAGTTAGGTATTGTTATTCTTCAAAATATGTTCTTCAGTTTCAAAGTTGTTTTGGCTATTCTAGATTCTTTGCATTTCCATATGAATTTTTAGATTCATCTTGTCAATTTGTGTAAAATAGCCTGTTGAGATTGTGAGTAGCATTGCATTAAATCTGTAGATAAATTTGAGGAGAGCTGGCATATTAACCATATTGAGTCTTCTGACCCATAAGCACAGTACAT
The DNA here is from genome assembly GCF_028858775.2 of Pan troglodytes. Lineage (NCBI taxonomy): Eukaryota > Metazoa > Chordata > Mammalia > Primates > Hominidae > Pan > Pan troglodytes. The sequence continues at coordinate 165,413,193 of NC_072398.2, read as the reverse complement.
CTCTCATTTTAGTTAGGTCTTACTAATTTCCGTCAACAGCATTTCATAGTTTTCAATGTGCAGATCCTAAACATCTTTTGTCAAATACATTCCAAAGTATTTCTATTTTTGATGTTATTGTAAATGATATTTTAAAATAATTTCTGTTTCATCAGTTATCCAATATAAATTCAGTATCATAAAATTATTCATATTTCCTTATTATCCTTTTAATATCTGTAGACTGTGCAGCAATATCGTGCTTTCAGTTTTTATATTGTTAATTTGTGACTTCTGTGGTTTTTCCTGGTCAGTCTATGATACGGTTTGGCCATGTTCCCACCTAAATCTCATCTTGTAGTTCCCATAATCCCCATGTGTCATGGGAGGAACCCAGTGGGAGGTAATCATGGGGGTGGTTACCTCCATGCTGTTCTTCACTGTTATGGCGGTTACCTCCATGATAATGAGTGAGTTCTCATGAGAGCTGATGGTTTTATAAGGGGCTTTTCCCCACCTTCACTCTGTACTTCTTGCTGCCACCATGTTTGCATGTCCTTCCACCATGATTCTAAGTTTCCTGAGGCCTCCTCAGCCCTGAGGAACTGTGAATCAATTAAACCTCTTCCCTTTATAAATTACCCAGTCTTGGGTATTTCTTTCTAGCAGCATAAGAATGGACTAATACAGTCTGGTTAAAGCTTCTTTCATGTTTTAAAATCTTTTAACCAGCTTTTGGCTTTCTTGCTCTTTGTGTATTATTTTTCTGTATTCTATTTCATTATATTCTGATTTGATATTTATGATTTCTCATCTATTTTAAAGTTTGGTTGAATTTGCTCTTTTTTTCTCCTAGTTTGTTAAGACGGAAGCTGAGGTCATTGATTTGAGACTTCTTTTTTTTCTCATATAGGCAGTTAGTGCCTATATTTAGTATTAAACACATTTCCCTGGAATTATTGCTGTAAGCAATATCCTACCTTAAAGAATATGTTGTATTTTAATTTTCATGTACTTAAAAATCCTTCTAATTTTTTTTGATATGTTTTTTGACCCAGGAATTATTTAGTTGTGTTCAGTTTCCAACTATTTAGGGCCTTTCCAAATATCTTTCTGTTATTGATTTCTGTTATTAATCCTATTTTTGTGTGACTGGAATCGTTTAAAATTTATTGAGACTTGTTTTATGGCCCAGAATATGGTCTTCCTTGGTAAATGCTTTTGCAAAGAATGTGCATTCTGCTATTGTTGCATGGAGTGTTCTCGAAATGTCTATTAGGTCAAGTCAGTTGATGCGTTGTTCACGTTTTTATCCTTACTAATTTCTGTCTATTTGTTATATCAATGGAGAAGAATGTTACATCAATGATGAAATGAAATTAATCAATAATTGTGGATTAGTCTATTTCTCCTTAAGGTTCTCTCAATCTTTTGCTTCATGTATTTTGAAACTCTGTTATTGGGTGCATAAATGTTTTGGATTGTTATGTTCTCTTGGTAAATTGATCCCTTCTTCATTATGAAATGATCATCTTTATCCCATGGAATATTCACTGCTTTGAAATCTACTTTCTCTGACGTTAATATAACCATTACAACTTTCTTTTGACTAATCTTATAATGGTATATCTTTTCCCATTCATTTCCTTTTATTTGTGTTTATAGTTAAAATTGATTTCTTGTAGGTTGTTTATAATTGGGTCTTTTTAATCCAGCATGATAATCTTTGCCTTCTAAATGGGATGTTAAGGCTGTTTGCATTTAGTGTGAAAAATTATATGTTTAGGTTTAAATCTTTTTATTTCTTTTCTTATCCTATTTTATTATTTGTTTCCCTTTCCTCTTTTTATGCCTTCTTTTTGATTTTTTAAATGATTCTACTTAATATCCTTTGTTGCTTATTAATTATATTTTCTTGTTTTATTATTTTAGTGGTTGCTTTAGCATTTATAATATTTGTCTTCAATTTATTATAGTCCAAGAGATAGTATACCTCTAAGTGATATCATACCACTTCGTATAAGAACATTACAAATTTCTCCCCTCCCAAGCTTGGTACTAATGCCATACATTTTACTTTTACCTACGTTGTAAACTCCACACCACGGATCTATTATTTTTGCTTTAAACAATCAATAAATATTTATCATTTTAGTTAAATTTCATTTCTTTGTGTGAAACCACATTTCTATCTGCTATCATTTTTTTTTTTTTTTGCCTGATGGATTGCCTTTAGCATTTTTTTATAGTGCAAGTCTGGTGGTGATGAATTCTTTTTGCTTTGGTATGTCTGAAAAAAAAAAGCCTTTATTTCATCATTATTTTGAAAGCTGTTTTCGCTGGGTATAGGATTTTAGAATTGCAGTTTTTCTTTTATTTGAGTACTTCACTTTTATGTCACTATCTTTTTGCTTATGTTATTCCTGATAATTAACCTGCTGTAATCTTTATCTTTGTTTTTCTAATGTAGGGTATCTTTTTTTTTCCAGATACCCTTTAAGCTGGGTGTCCCAAATAGTTTACTTCAATTTGTATTTAGTATCCTGCTTTAAAAGCCTATCCAGTATTTTCATATCTGTTTTAATATTTAGCTCTTATTTTTCAATATAGGCCTGAAGTGTTAGAAGATTCACCTCTGGTTCCCCCAAAAGGCAGTTTTCAGATGGTTCACTGCAATTGCAGTGTTCATGAATGTTGTGAATGTCTTGTGCCTGTGCCAACAGCCAAACTCAACGACACTCTCCTTATGTGTTTGAAAATCACATCTGGTGGAGTAATTTTCCAGTCACCTCTAATGTCAGTTCAGCCCATAAATATGGGTAAGTTATGCACTAAAATGATGATAATAGGTCTGAACATCAGTCATATATAAAGGTTAAAAATTGCTTACAAAAATATTTGCTAGCTCATCTCACTTTGCTTAACACTGTAATGATGGTAGATGTAGTACTGGGGGTATTAAGAGTGGCTTCTAGAATGATTTAACAATGGTATGTATATCTCTGCCATTGTCACTTAAATTCTGTTTTGAAAACTGTTTTCTTTCAATCCTGGATCTATGTAATGGATGTGTATTGATTGGATATCACTTTTTCACATCTCAGATAACTATTTTTGAAAATAATTAGAAGCATGTTTCTTGCCTGAATTTATTCCTTCAATAAATATTTCTTAGAGGCTCATGTTTGTCAGAGACTGCGCTAGGAGCTGGAAAAAGAGTGGGAAATTAGACATAGATCCTACCTCAGAGAGCAGGGACAAACAATATTAGGCAGAGACAATGATAAAAGAGTAAATGAGTAATTTACTGTACAAACATGATTACAAAAAACTTCAAATAATAGACAACACTCTGTTTTCTTTGTGCAAAGATCCCCCAAATCTCTTTTTATCAATTTAAATATACAATTACAAATGTGAATAATACAGGCAAATGTTAGCGCTATGTATTTAATTGATTAATTTCATTTAATTATATATAATTTAGCAGTTTTTCTCCACTTATATTTCCTGAAACAATTATATGCAAACTCTTTATGTCTGATTTTGCATCATTGGTTTTGACATCACTAGAGCCGCTTTTCCAAGTATCTGATACAATTTTCCATACAACTCAAGCTTTACTTCTTTCTAAGTTACTCAAGATATAGCACTTTTTGAAACTGTGTATGACATCATATTTTAACATGAAGACTTTCAAATAATTTGTCCTGTAGGGATATAGTTGTGATCTCCACAACATAATTACAATGGCATACAAGCAATTCAATCGTGAAGTTATACCATAGAGAAAAAAGTTACAAAATCTTTATTCAATATCATTTTCTTTTCTTTTCAAAACTGATTCTACCTGATGATTTTTTAGTAGCATTTAGAGTCAACATTGAGTGCATTGTTTTTCAAAATGAAGTAGGTAAGGGAAAGTGCTGTGGAATTTTTAAGAACTTGAAAGCTTTCTTAATTTTGTCTTTATGCAAAGATAATTTTGGGGAAAAGTATTTCCTTCTATTTGAATATATATGATAATATCCCCAAATTATATGTTCCATGAAAAAAATAAAACTGGTGTGATGGAGTGTCAGGGACTATTATTTCTACTATGTAGATCAAAGAAGATCTCCTTTAGGACATAGCATTTGAGCTGAATGAAGAAGAGATATCCATGCAAAAATCCAGAGCAAAAGGTGCTCCAAGCAGGAAGAACAATATTCACAAAATCCCTAAGATACAATGAACTTGGTAATTTGAGGAACAAAACAGAAGACCTTTGTGCTAGGAGTGAAAGAGATATGAGAGTATTAAGGGATGAGGTCAGAGTTACCTGGTCCAGAGCATATTGTAGGCCAGGGTGGAGAAGTAAAGAACTGTTTTGGTTTGGATCTGTTTGTGAGATGGTGCTGACTGGACTGTCTAGTGGATGGAGTTGTAGAGTGTGAAGGACAGAGGGGTATCAAGGATAACCTTTAAATTTAGACCTGAGCATCTAGGTGAACAGAGACACCAGATACTGAGACACGGAAACTCAGGGAAGATTAGGTGTGTGTACAGAAATCAAGAGCTCTATTTTGGACACATTGTATTTGAGATGTCTATTGGAAACCTAAGAGACGTTGAATAAGAAGTTGGACATATGAGTCTAAAGTTTAGGGGAGATATATATATTTGGGAGTTGTTAGCATATCAATGTTTATAGTATTGTATGAGATCACCTATTTAGAGTTCAGGAAGAGAAAGACTGAGGGGTTATCAGTAAGAATGAAGGAGTAAAAGAGTATGTTGTTGTAGAAGCCAAGTGAAAAAAATATTTCAAGAAGGAGGGAATAAGCATCTGTGGAGTGCTGCTGAGAGGCCGAGTAAGATGAACAGGAAATTGACATTGGGTTTATTTTTGTATTTCTAATATTAATGCATATTAATATTGTCAACCTAAAATGTATGACAGATACCAACTCTATAAAGCAAAAAGTTTATTTGGCAGTAGTAGGGGATTGCAGTTCTAGACATGCATGCTATGGAATGACTATGACACATCCACAGGGGATTGGAGTAAAGGGGAAGCTTGAAAAGACATATAGGAGACCTCAATGTAAGCTGTTTTGAACAAAGATTATTGGTTACAAGAGCTTGCTGCAGGGGTTGGCATTAGCTCATTGGTGGAGACAGCCGTTGTTAGGCAAATGTCTCTGTGCAAGCGGCTTTTATGGAATACTGTGGTTTTGAGGAATTATTTACGTTGTTCCAATGTAGGCATACATACATAAGGGGACTCCTTCATGGCCTCCCAACTCCATTGTGTTAGGGTTTCACATTAGTAACTCCAGTTTGATACTGATAACTTTTACAATATGCAGATAGGAAATGTACAATAGCTTGTAATATTGTGATTTTACTTTTCTTTGGTATATATTGTTTTCCCTTTGGTCATGGGAACACAGTAAATTTCACCTGCTGTTTCCAGACTTTTGTGTTTAGCTGTCTCTGCTTTAAAGTAACTGAAATTTATAATATGTCACATAAAGTAAAACCTCATTGATTTTGACTAAAAGAGGAAAATTGTGACCAAATTCTTGAAAATATAGAATGTGAAAATTATCTTATGCTCTTTATTTATTGAAAATAAAATTCAAATCAGTAAGTGTTTCAATTTAATGATAATTTCTATGTACATGAATAATTCCTGTTAATTGTAAAAACCTTGCTAATATAGAGATGAACAAACAAGAAAATGCATCGATTTTCTATCACTTTGGCAATCTTTGTATTTTAACTATATCAGGAATCCAAGTATAAATGTGTGTTAAACTTTCAAAATTTAAACATTAAACATTTTTAATATTCTGAGAAACTTCATCCCTACTTCTGATGACAAGCCAGGGACTGCTGATGCTGCATTTATTGCATGGGAATATTTATGCTGTCAGTTATTTGAGTAGGTTTGTCTAGATTATAGTGATCTAAAATTAATAGACAAGCTGAATTTTGGGTAGTTTTATGTATTTCCAAATAGTGTTCTGCAAAATGCTTTTTTCCTTTTTAACCACTAAAATAATTGAAGTGGGTGAGGTTCAGGGGAGACTTCAGATAAGTTTGAGGATGCTGGGTTTAACGAAGTTAAGTGGGATTCTTATAAGGGGAAATCACATTTAGCAAAATAATCTCATTTATTGATTCATAGTCTTTACCACTTAAGGGGAGAGAAATGAATATACATGGATTGCTATGATAAGGTACAAGGACGAGACCCAGTATTCAAGCTTGTTTCGGTTCTATAATTAGTCCTTGGATAAAGTCACCTTTTAAGTACTTGAAAGGCAAGATATGATGAAAATTTATTTGATTTGATTTTATTCAGCTATAATTGTCATGAAAATTCTTGACTTAAAAGTATTCTCTTTTTTTTCTTAAGTGAAGCCTGATCCACCATTAGGTTTGCATATGGAAATCACAGATGATGGTAATTTAAAGATTTCTTGGTCCAGCCCACCATTGGTACCATTTCCACTTCAATATCAAGTGAAATATTCAGAGAATTCTACAACAGTTATCAGAGAAGTAAGTATATTTTAGTAAGTAAAATGAAAAGTTGAGAAGTAAATAAAGACCCTCTTAAGTCCCATAGCAATTACCCTCTGCATACTAAATATATACATTTCTTCTAAAGCAGAGTGAATTATAATTCAACATTTCATATTATATATCATATACAGATAGATATACGTATGTATATATATGGCTATAGGAAATCTAGTTACAGAAACTTGAATTCATAATTACAATTATTTTCCACCAACAGACCACTGATTTCATCTTTTTTTTAATTGCTCAATCTATTTGAATGTTTTTCTGAATGTGGCAACAGAAAGATTTTTGCTTGGCTAATCATTAGTTGAGCTTCTGAATCTTCTGCTAGCCCGATCTGTGCACATTCCTGTAAAATCCAGTTTTAGCAAAGAACTCTGCTAGGTCATTTTAGCAGGAACACCCCCACCCTGGATATCTGATGAATATTTGATCAGATTTCTCATCCTCCACCATTCCCCAAATGATGTTTGATCACCATGGCCTGTCTTCAGCAAGAATTCTGTTAGGTCAGTTTAGCCAGAATCCCTCTTACCATGATGTTTTTGCTTAGTAATTTTCTATCTACTCCCTCCTTCTTGGCTATAAATTCCCTGTTGTCCATGCTGCGTTTGGACTTAGCCCACATACCCCGACCCACCACAAGACCCCATTGCAGTGCTCCATATACCTATTGTGATGATTCCAAATAAAGTCTTCCTTACTTCCTTTCTCTTTTTCTTTAACAGTTCGTTCCGTAAGTATTTATTGAACACCTGCTACATGCCTGGAACTGTTCTGCTTGCATCAGGATACACTGAGATAGCAGGACAGGATAAGAGGAATGTGGGGGTGCTGGTAGGGAATGGAAGGTTGCAATAATAAATGGAGGTTGGGGAGGGTGACATTTGAGCAAGGATGTGAAGGAGATGGTGATGTAGATATCTGGGTAGTTGGGTTCTAAACAGGGACAACAGCAGTGCAAAGGATGGTGTGGCTGAGGGCAGTGAAGGTGACAGCAGTAGTGGTTGAATTCAGAGGCCAGCAGGGGAAGAGAACGTGGAGCTCAATGAATGGCCTCTTGGGCCATGTGAATACTTTGGCACTTTACTTTGTGAAACTAAGTTTCATATAATTTAGAAGTAAAAATCAGTCTTTTTAGAACTGGCAAAAAAATTTAAAACATTTTATTTTCACAAAGAGAATGATGGGAATCCTCAGTGTCACACATGGAGAAAACAGAGTTAAGGCTTCTGTGGGTTTCAGCTTTCTCATCTGTAAACTGGAGATAATTTGTAAACTTGAGGATTTTAAATAGGAGTTATTAATATCTGATGTTGTTTTATGCATTCCTGATGCTTTTCATAATTTTTAGTCTGTGACATGCTCCCCTTACCCCAAGAGCAGTCATTAGAGCCAGAGAATTTATTAACTTTGGAGTACATTTTTGGGAAGCTGAATTTTGATCTCCTAGGCTCAAGTGATCCTCCTGCCTCTTTTTTTTTTTTTTTTTTTTAAGATATGAGGTATCACTATGTTGCTCAGGCTGGTCTTGAACTCCTGGGCTCAAGTGGTCTACCCACTTCAGTCTCCCAAAGTGTTGGGATTACAGGCATGAGCCACCATGCCTGACCAGGCTCAGGTTCTTAAGACTTTTCATGCCCTTCTGTACAGGGACACTTGTAGTTCTTTGTCTACCCCTGCACAGCATTTTCTACCAGGTGTGTGTTATAGGTGTCAGTAGTGGCTTAAAGCTTCCCACAGATTTTAGCTGCATTTCTTAAAATTCTAAAGGTCATATATTCATCATGATTCAATTAACAGTATTTGCTAATTATCATTATGATTTTTTCTTGGACCCATGGGCTATTTAAAATTTTATTGACTAATGTGCAAACTTTTTTTTTGGTTATTGATGTTTTTTTTAATTCCACCGTGGCCAGATAACTACTGTGTAAGATATTAATTCTTTGAAATTTGATGAGATTAGCTTATCCTCACTTTTAGTAAAGGTTCCACATCAACTTGATGTTCTGATGTTTTAATATAATATTTAACAGGCTGACAAGATTGTCTCAGCTACATCCCTGCTGGTAGACAGTATACTTCCTGGGTCTTCGTATGAGGTTCAGGTGAGGGGCAAGAGACTGGATGGCCCAGGAATCTGGAGTGACTGGAGTACTCCTCATGTCTTTACCACACAAGGTAGGTTATGTAATAGCCACTTCTACTGGGAGGGAAATATATTTCCTGAACTTGCCTTTGTATAGTATAAGCATCTTACATTTTGAGGCCTTAAAATGAAAGGAGGAACACAGTATCAACTTCCTTGTTTAAACTTTGAACAGGCCAATTTGTGAATTAAAATTCTGTCAGAGCCTCTAGGCTTGTGTGTTTCTATTGCAGTATATTGTAGGATCACTTTTCTTATTAAAAAGAAAAAATTAATATAACAGCTCCAAATTAACAAACTCAGAAAGCCATTTGTATTGATAATTCCTTAATTTACATTTTAAAACCAAGCATATTTATTTGACATAAAATTCAAATATTAACGTTTTTACTTTATATTATATAATAAATGAATTATTTTTACTCCAGATGCTTGTTTTTGAGAGTTTTCAGTGCCAGTGTTCATATTTTAAAGGTTATTTTTAGCATCGGAACATCTACAGTTTATTCACAGCTTCTTCATGCAGCTGATGCGCAAAGTTTTGCATAGAGGCTCCAGAGGCTTGGAATAGTCCTAGACCTGTTACATGCAAAGTTGTGACTATAGAAAGACAGTAGTCCTTTGGCTGGTTGTCCGATCTGTCAAAAGGGCAAAATTTTTCTTGTTCAGACTTACTGAGATTGATTATGGCCTGTACAGAGATAACAGGTACCATGCAAATATCAATCCATTTAACAAGTTTACTTGTTGATTGCTTACTATTTTAAAAGCATTGATTCGTCAAAAGGCAAGTAGCGATAGTAGTTTAAGACATTGACTTTGGAGTCCAACAGAAGTTTATAGGAGTTCTGGCCCCACCACTTATTTGGAAAGTTTCTTAACCTTTCTATGCCTTAATTTCCTTATCTGTAAAATAGGGATGTTTTACATGGATATGAAATATCCATATAAAATTAAATAATGAAATGAAATAATTAACATTGGTCATGTGAAGAAAACCATTATTGTTTTCTTATTCTGCAAATTAAAAATTGCATAGTATGTCATATGCAGATAAAATGTGTATCTATATTATTAAAATTTTGCAAATTAAATATTCAATATCTCATATCAATTTCAATAAATTTATCCAGTGTAAATTTCACAAATTGTCAGGTTTTTATTAACTTAGTTTTCTTATTTTAAGCTAATATTTTAGCATCTAATCATGTAAAAATACTATGACTTTAATCTTATTTCTCAGTTAAGCCTTACTATATGTATTTGATTTCAAAGTGAAATGCTTTGAATTTTCTTGTCATCTTTAAAATGAAAAACTTCAGCTTAATCCATGAAAACTCAATTATATTTTTTATTTTTAAATAAGAATTATTCTGAGACTTTTGAGGCAGTTGAGTAAGGAGGTTGTGGCGCATACTGAAGGTAGGTTAAGATAGGTTAATGTACTAGGTACTTGTCCACAGTAAGTAATGTACAAGTGAAGCTTGAGTGCCACCTCGGCTAGGATTATACTCAGTCACGCTCATAAATCTAATGGTCTGGCTTCTGTGCAGTAATTTTATGCTACTAAGTTTTTTCCTGTTTCTATTTGATTATGGACATACAAAACACAAATGTTTTGTATGAATTGTAAATATATAGACATTGACGTTTACCACGCTATTACAGAATAAAGAAAACTTAATAAAAACCAATTAAAGTATTTTTGTTTCTGTTTTTAAGGGTAATCCCAAGATATGTGTGAAAACAAATTTTCATAGTCTATCAACAGAAAATGATTTACCTTAACTTTACAACTGAAATGTACTGACGTTTTTGCAGTGCACTGTGGTGGAAATAATTTCTTCCTATGTAAACCATCATTTACTTGTATCTTGCATGTCTTTGAAAATGATAGGCAAATGAAATTTACAACAACAGAGGACTTTAAAAATAGTATAGAATCATGTGTAGGCATTAAAAAAATCATGTTTTAGGAAAATATCGCTTCCCTTTACCCTCATCCATAGGATATTGGCATTAAATAACTCAAAATGATAGTACAAACCAGTATTTCCCATTTTCTCTGCTTTGTATATTGCTGCATTATCATTCATACGACATTCCTATTTTTTAATTTATATCTCGTATCTTTACCTCCTTACTTGAAATTTTTATGTATCCAAACAAGACAATAGCGGCAATCATTTTTACTTCAGGATTTGGCTTCATAGTGATTTGTTTTAAGAACTTGTCCTAGGTTTCACTGATTCCCAAAGCAGGGTCTGTTGGAAAATATGTCATTGTTGAATTAAACTATATTTTGTTTTAGTCACTTTCCTGCCTATCAGTTAGCAAGTGACAATTACTGGCTAAAACATATTTTATGATGAATAAGCCTCTGTGTTTAGAAGATAGTAAAGACATTCATGGAAGCTCAACTCACTTTAGAATGAGAGCACTCGGGACACTAGATAACTGTACACAAACAGGCAATTTCAGCATTATCCAGTTTTTAAATTACACTCATTTTATTTTTGGCAGTGTAACTCTGGAATGTGTTGTGAATATTTTTCGATGTGGTACAAATTACTTACAGAATGTTTTGTCTTCATCTGATATCCTTTCTTCCCTCATTACAGATGTAATATACTTTCCACCTAAAATTCTGACAAGTGTTGGGTCTAATGTTTCTTTTCACTGCATCTATAAGAATGAAAACAAGATTGTTCCCTCAAAAGAGATTGTTTGGTGGATGAATTTAGCTGAGAAAATTCCTCAAAGCCAGTATGATGTTGTGAGTGATCATGTTAGCAAAGTTACTTTTTTCAATCTGAATGAAACCAAACCTCGAGGAAAGTTTACCTATGATGCAGTGTACTGCTGCAATGAACATGAATGCCATCATCGCTATGCTGAATTATATGTGATTGGTAAGAAAACAGGTTTTGTTCATTTTGTTCCACAACTTAAATTTTCATTATGGACCCTCCTTATATTAGAGTCCTGTTAAAGATGTAAGAAAAAATTTTTTTCATTGAATTTTTTGGAGTTTTTGCTTTATATTAATATTTTAATATGTTTCAAATAGATGTCAATATCAATATCTCATGTGAAACTGATGGGTACTTAACTAAAATGACTTGCAGATGGTCAACCGGTACAATCCAGTCACTTGCGGAAAGCACTTTGCAATTGAGGTATCATAGGTACGTATTATTTTTGCTGTTTTGTTTTTCTGTGTGCACAGTGAGATAAAAAATTTTCTTTAGAAATATTACAACAGTAGTCTTACAGATTATTTGCTTCCTGAAAGAGGAAAGTATAATATAATGAATCAGGAAATTTTTGAGGGATTATATAAATTGGTGATTCTTGAAAAATATTCACACATGAGGTTAAAAAATTGTAATTTGTTTTTACTTCAAATTATCTTTTCTGAAAATCAATCAATTCCAAAAAATTTGTATTTTAACTCTTGAATGAAATGCAAGAAAATGTTTATATATATTTTAATTTGACTTAGTTGACTTGAGAATGTGAAAGATTATAAAAGTTTCATATCGTTTGGCTAAACATTAATGTTTTGGAAAAAAGAGGTAGAAACAGATTATAAGAGATAATATGAATGGTTTTTAGAACTGAGTGAGATTATTTAGGAAATAAATACTTATGGTTAATAAAGGGTAATGTGTTCTAATGAGAAGTAATTTGTGCTTGTTTATTTTTACTCTTCTATGTTTTAAAAAGAATTCAAGGCATCGTCTTATAGTGTTCCCTTTCTTTCTAAAATCATTTTATCTAAAATGATATGACCCTTGATTATATAATAGATTTTTATTTTTAAAAATATCCCATAGTAGTATTCAAGTAAATATATACTGCTGTTAAACACTGTGTCCCAATTTGTATTTTTATTTGTAGCGGAGACTTTCAATTTGTATAACATGCTCATTTATTCTTAAAATATAAATTTTCAACTAGAAAAATAGATCCCTTCTCTCAAATACTGTGATCTGAAGTCTATTCCTAATGCTGCCAGTCTCTTCTTATGTAGCGTTAGGGAAAAAATGTGGCAATTCGTACATTTCTCAAATAGCTGCCTTCATCCTACCTAATATGAGTATTTTAAAATCAGTAGAATTGTTCATGATATGAAATTTTACTTTTATAATCTGTCTTTACATTCTTTTCATGGCATTTTCACATTAGAAAAGGTGTTTGTGGAAAACTATTATGTTAAGCCCCATGCCTTGTTTCTCTTATTAACATTTACAGAATAACTATGAAACTACATTTACTTGGGTGGGTTTCTTAACTTCCCTAAGCCTCAATTTCCTTGTCTGTAAAACAGAGAGAATAATAGGACTTACAGTGTTTCTGCGAGAGTTAATGACATATTTCATCTAATTATAATCACATGATATAATTTCTCCTTGTAAATATTCAATATATGGTTTTTGCTGTCATGATAATGATGCCAACTTTTCGATTTCAAGTGTACTAGTACTGTGCTTCTACTTTGTTGTTATTTTCTACCCCCAGATGACCCCTCACTCCTCATTGTCATTTTTGCCCACGCACTACCATTTATTCACACACACACACACACACACACACACACATTCATGATTGTAATTTTGAGAAGACAAGAAAAAGAAGTGGTATAGAAAATAGAAAATGACAGAAGAATATAGATTTTTTAGCTTCTTCTAACTTCCTCACTCCCATCTCTTTGGAAAGAGTAATTGCTACTTCATCCATTTAAATATAGTATTCAGAGCAAACATTGGCCCAAGAGGTTATTTCAAAGAAGAGGAAAAAGACTTTATGTCAAGTTTGTCCAACCCATGGCCTGGGGCCCCATGTAGACTAGGATAGCTTTGAATGCGGCCCAACACAAATTCATAAACTGTCTGAAAACATTAGGAGATTTGTTTTGCAACTGTTTTTTTTTTTTTTTTTTTTGGTTCATCAGCTATCGTTAGTATATTTTATGTATGGCCCAAGACAGTTCTTCTTCCAGTGTGGCCTAGGGAAGCCAAAAGATTGGACACCCCTGCTTTATGGGTTCTGAGGTGGAGTGTTGGCTAGGACTCACTTATAAAATTTTTTTAAAATTTTCTTTTCTGAGAAAATGAGGAATATACATGGTTATATAATTCACATACATATCTGAAATTGGTATTATATTAACATATTAATTTGAACTAGAAAATTATATTCACCACTCGTTTGTGGTGAAATTTAATTCTTTCTTCAAAGTGTGAGGAATTTGCCTTCCTTGCCATCTCGGGAATGCTCCATGACTACTTTCATCTATATTTTAAATATTCTATCACTAATATATAATCTTTGTTTAATTTTCAAATTATTGTAGGTTCTGTCTCTAACTGGATCATTTTCTTCTTTTTAGAGTATTTATTTCATTTGCATCCCTGCTTAGTGTCTAATGAAATATTTAATAAGAGTTACTGTCAGTTTCTGTGGAAAGATATAGAATTGGGAAAAATTAAAAAATGCCTTTCTAATAAGAATGTCTTTTTTTAGATGGAGTGAAATTGTCTGTATTTTATTTATTTTAATTTAATTTTATTTAATTTTATTTTGTTTTTGAGACAGTCTCCCTCTGTCGCCCAGGCTGCAGTGTAGTGGTACCATCCCCATTCACTGCAACCTCTGCCTCCCCAGTTCAAGCGATTCTCCTGCCTCAGCCTCCCTAGTAGCCAGGACTACAGATGTGCATTTGTAGAGACAGGGTTTCCCCATGTTGCCCAGGCTGGTCTGGAACTCCTGGGCTCAAGTGATCAGCCCGCCTCAGCCTCCCAAAGTGCTGGGATTACAGGCATGAGCCACCACACCGGGCCTCCTGCCTGTCTTTTAAACTTGGGGTCCCCAGTCCCTGGGCCATGGACCGATACCTGTCTGTGGCCTCTTAGGAACCCGGCCACAAAGCGGGAGGTGAGAGAGCAGCATTACCACCTGCGCTCCACCTCCTGTCAGATCAGCAGCAGCATTAGATTCTTAGAGGAGCAGAACCCTATTGTGAACTGGGCATGCGCTCCTCATGAGAATCTAATGCCTGGTGATCTGAAGTGGAACAGTTTCATCCCGAAATCGTGAACCATCTCCCATCCCCCATTAGTGGAAAAATTGTCTTCCATGAAACCGGTCCCTGGTGCCAAAAAGGTTGGGGACTGCTGTTTTAAACAACAAATCAGAATTCTCAGATAGCTTCTTGTTGCTTTTATTAATGTATACTAATTGACTATTTTTGTATCTTTTAAAGGAGCAGCCTTTACTGTTCTGATATTCCATCTATTCATCCCATATCTGAGCCCAAAGATTGCTATTTGCAGAGTGATGGTTTTTATGAATGCATTTTCCAGCCAATCTTCCTATTATCTGGCTACACAATGTGGATTAGGATCAATCACTCTCTAGGTTCACTTGACTCTCCACCAACATGTGTCCTTCCTGATTCTGTGGGTATGTCAAGCTGCGTTGTGTCTTCATTTGTGTTAGCAGATTTGTATGCAGATTGATGCAGATTTAATGTTATATTTTGCCATTTTCTGATCACATTAGATTTTGAAAAAAAATTGTTCCTCTTTACAGTGGTATTGAGAAAATCAGCCTTAGGAAGTTTTAAAGTTTTGAATTCATTTCAAATTATTTATAGCAGACTTTTTTTAGCAATAGGAATATTTTCTGCACACTATTAGATGAAATACATGGGTCATTATGAATGAATTTTAGTAATGTTTTTCTAAATAAGGCATTATTTTATGTTTTTGTTCCAATGTAGTTATGAAAACATGTAATATTTGTAATCCAAAGGTTTAATTTGAATATTCTGAGGGTCTCAGTAATCTGAGTACTCATAACTCAAGCCTTTAATTTGTGAGGCTATGTGGGGCACAGAAGCATTTAAAATAGCTAAATTGAAATGGAGGAAATAGACAACAATGACATACATTATATTTTAAACATTCTTTTCAAAAAACTTTTGATTTCAAAGATATTAAGAGGGCCCTTGGAAAATGTGATATATTCTTTCCAGTTCATTGTGAAATCTCTGAGAAATGATTGTGCAACAGGAATGCAAAAATATCTTTTGGTGCTGTTACATACGTATAACTAAGGAAGCTTTTGTAAATCTTTTCTAAATGTTTGTTTTCAATATAAGATGTCTAAAAACAAAACAAAACTGGGATTTTCAGTGAATTTTCCCCTCAAATAAAATATTCCTCAGTAGGAAACATGTTAGAATAATGTTCCATAAAAATATTAATATATACTATTTTGTTGGGGGATTATGTCAAACATCAATATTTGAGTCATTATTTTTCAATTAATTAATACACATTTGAATTAAAACCTATAACCAAAAAATACAGGATAAGATTGTCTTAATTATAAGATTTCTTTTTCAATGTAAAGTCCCAATGAATTCTCTCCCCACTGTTTAATTCCATTTTAAGTGATTTTTACTGCAGTGATACTTAATATCCTAGGATAGCAAGGAACCCTCCTACACTCCCCCAAACATGCACAGATAATAACACACTCACTTATAAGATATGACAAATGAAGCCTGGATTCAGTAACATATGTTACTTGAATAACCTATGGTGTTATCCTTTTCAAAACTAAAATAACAAGTTTAGGTTGGGCTTATATTGCCTACTTAGTACTAGAAAGTAACTCAACGTTGGGATCCAAATGCCATCTCCACTTATTACTAGCCTTTAAATCCGGACTAGCCACACAGGCACTATGTGTCTGTTTTGTCATCCATAAAATGTAGACAGCTCCTCACACCTTCCCAGCATGGGTATTGAGGGAATCGCGTAAACTATTGAACTTCAAGCATATCCTTTCTGCAGACTGGATATTCACTGCCAGTCTGCAGAAAGGATATGATTCATATGATTCAGTTAATTGCAAACACAGATTTAACCTCTTACAGTCTCTTGAATATTGATACTTCCTTTCCTGACAAGAAATTATCAAGAGGTGAAATACAGTATATATCATCTTCCTGGGTTGGTGGAGAATGTCTTTTTGTTCTATGAAGAATTGAATAATCATGATAAACTTTACATGAAGGAAAAAGTTTAGGTATTTTTGTTATCAACAGTCAAAAGTATTATTGTTGATTGCTTAAAAATGATTTTAAAATACCATATGAAAGGGAGACTATACCTTTACACAGTGTTGGTTTTTGGCAAGTGAGACTTGGAGCAAGAGAATGATAAACACCCATATTGTGCCAATCCAGGTATTAAATTTTCCCTGTGAATCATAACAGTAGCATGATTTATAAGACATGGGGAAATAAATCAAGAAGGTAAACCCTGGAACTCTATCTCAGTTCTCTCTTAATTTTTCTTACACAGAGTGTCTACATTTGGCCTTAGTTATGGTTTGGGTTATTTAGGTTTCTTTTTGTTGGTGGTGGTTTGTTGGTTGGATGGTTTCGTACATTAGCCCTTCAGCTTCCCTTTTTGCTACTGCAGTTGTTTCCTGCATATTCCAGCCAAGGGCCATCTCTCACTTTAGATTGTCCACTGGCAGGGGTGACTGTCAAAATAATGACCAAGAGGAGGGCCATTCCAGCTGCAATCCCAGAGGCCTCTGCTGTACCAGGCATTGACCTTTTAGGTTCTGAGCCGTGGGCAGGTGTGGAGGGCATCCAACCTGAGCAGTTCTGGAGGAGATATTCCTCAGGAGAGCACCTCTTTACCAGTTGGTATGGATGTACTTAATATTTTTAACAACTGTTTTGACATACCAACTGAATATATGTCCTCTAAATGGAATCTTCTAGTCTTAGTGCAGATAATCAAGACATGACTATGTAAATGTAGTGTGTATCATAAAGTTGATGCTTGGAGTCATAACAGAGTTAGGGCTTCAGAGACGCACTGTTATGCTTGGGCTTTCAGGCTTTTAGTTTAAAATATGCCACATTTCCATATTGCCTTTTATTGTCAGGAAGATTGGCCCTCAAAGTTAAAAATTAAGAACTTGGGGGAAAACTTATGTAGTGAATCTAAGCCTAAGGTAGTTTTTACTTTAGCTCTGAAAGCAGCATCATAAAAAGGTGATAGGAAAACAGGGAAGATAACCTTTTTCTTTGCATTTCTATGATTTTTTACATTACACCTTTAAACATGTCTTGTTATGTACATATATGAATCTATTTTAAAAATCACTTGCTATTCAGATTGTCTTTGCCTCTATTACTGCCCATTAAAAGCCTGTTTTCCTCAGATTATAGAAAACCAAGGCTTTGCTCTGAGAGACTATCTCTGACCTTGACCTAGAAATATTTAATGATACACAGCAGCATAAGAGTTTCACACTCACACATATGGAAATTGATGCAGTCCATGGGTTTTTTTTTTTCCTTTAATTAAAGTTAAATGGACAACAGTTTGTTATTGATATTTAGCATGTGTTCAGCATGGTATCTTTTTTTTTTTTTGAGACGGAGTCTGGCTCTGTCACCCAGGCTGGAGTGCAGTGGCGCAATCTCAGCTCACTGCAAGCTTCACCTCCCGGGTTCACACCATTCTCCTGCCTCAGCCTCCTGAGTAGCTGGGACTACAGGCGCCCGCCACCACGTGTGGCTAATTTTTTGTATTTTTTAGTAGAGACAGGGTTTCACCGTGTTAGCCAGGATCTGCATGTTATCTTTTGCTTGCAGAGCCAATGGTTCAATTTCTAATCAGGTACTACTACTAGCTTTCAGAGTAACATGAATAATGTATTGACTTTTTTCAGTCAAGGCTATATTTGCAAAAAAGAGATAAATCCCTCTTTTAATATATCACATAAAGTAATAGGGAAACAAATGAGATAATGAGTGAGAAAGTTATGAAGAAGATATTGCTTGATGAATACAGATGTATGAAAATATAACACAATGTTTTTAGGCATTATTACTATTTAAATTACCATCACTTAATACTATTGTAAAAATTTCTAGTGAAGCCACTGCCTCCATCCAGTGTGAAAGCAGAAATTACTATAAACATTGGATTATTGAAAATATCTTGGGAAAAGCCAGTCTTTCCAGAGAATAACCTTCAATTCCAGATTCGCTATGGTTTAAGTGGAAAAGAAGTACAATGGAAGGTACCTTTTACTTAGAACTTCAGCTTTCCTCATTAAATGCTATTTTTATAATATGTAGGAGTTTAATTGCATTAGATTAATTTTATTGGCATAAAAGTACATTCTCCTGTATTGTGTAGCTATTTTCATTAAATAGATTTATCTAAGTCTAACTTTTTTAAAGAACAAAGTTTCCTGAAATCCATCATTCCCTGAAGTGTGTTTTACAGAACATTGGTTGCATATTATGTTCCTTGGAAAAAGATTAAATGGCTAAATCAGTTTAGGAAACCCTGTATCACTGTATCGTCCTTGTGTAGTCACGGTATACATATTACATATTCAAGGTTTGGAGAGGTCCTTCATTAAAGAAAAATTTGTGACCTTATTTCATCTCATGTTCCCCAAACTAATTTTTCCAAGAAACTGTTGTTTCTCTAACATCTGTTGATATCTTTTAGTACATACATGTTTAATGGAATGCATTTTGGAAGAAGCTGCTTTTCAAACAAACAGAGTCATTCCCGTAGTGGCAAGTGTGCCTATGATGGCATTCCACATCAGCTTTGTGATGGCAGCCTGCAAAGACCTAGAAATATCAGAAACCCTTATTGTATCATTAGATCACAATGATATCAACTAAAACAAATGTGACAGTTTAGCTGCTGTTGAAGGATACTGAATATCAGCGATTTGCTACAGTAGGTCCTATCTAACCAATACGTTTAAATTCTTTTTAAATTCTTAAAACATCTTTGTGGGTAGAGGATTAGTGGACAGGGATTAGTAGGAGGGTAAGAGAGTGTTTGGGAAACAAGGTTGCAAGTAAACCAGTTCAAAATCTTGTCATCATCTGCAAGGGAGTGACAAGATAAATAAGAAAATCCTTGACTTGAAGGAGTTTACAATCCAAGCCTAATTGTGACTATTTCTGAAGGCAGAAAACACAGAATCAGTTAATTTTGGTATAGTGTTAAGGTTTAAAATAAAATGTACTTCAGGGCCCTTCAGATACATATGTGTTGGTAATGATCAATCTAATGCTTTGACTTATTTTACAGATGTATGAGGTTTATGATGCAAAATCAAAATCTGTCAGTCTCCCAGTTCCAGACTTGTGTGCAGTCTATGCTGTTCAGGTGCGCTGTAAGAGGCTAGATGGACTGGGATATTGGAGTAATTGGAGCAATCCAGCCTACACAGTTGTCATGGATATAAAAGGTCTGCAGAGATTTTGTAAATGTGTTTTGAAAGTGCGTAAGTGTGTGCTTCAAATATGGCTGAAAAGTATTTCTTCAAAAACATATACACAACTTGTCATTTTGCAGTTCCTATGAGAGGACCTGAATTTTGGAGAATAATTAATGGAGATACTATGAAAAAGGAGAAAAATGTCACTTTACTTTGGAAGGTATTCCCAATTTTAATATTATTCTTAAATTGTATTTTTATACTCTTAAAATTTTACTTCATGGTCCATAATCCTGTTATTAATCTTCGGAAAGCTCAACAATCCTGTATTTCATTTCATTTATGAGATGTATTTAAAGAGAGCTAAGATGTACAGTGGCTGAAGCACTGGCATAGTGTTAGGAGACTTTCATTCTCTTAGCTTCACATATTGTAGTTACGTCAGTACTATTTTGGCAAAGTTACTTAGACTCTTTGGGCCTCAGTTTTCTCAACTGTGTAAATGTAATATTGAACTAGATGATAGGCAGTGTTTCTTGGAGTCTAAACGTTGTATTCATATTTAATCCTGAACAATGTAAATGTCACCTTCCCCGCACACCCCAAGGGCATCTAACACATGACAGAGTATTCCATTTATGTGATGGCATAAAAACAGTGGATAGTCCCATATATGATGGCTGTTTAGCCTAGTAATTTTCAAAGCATCCTCTCCCAAATGAACTGATTTCTATTTCAAGTGAATAGTTTATTTGGTCAGTAAATGCCAAATTTAAGATTGACTTGGGAATACAACACATGAAGTCAAATAGTCTTTCTGTCACTCCAAATGTGAATTGTAAGTTTAATACCCAAGGTTGAATGAGCACATGTTTGAAAATGGTTTCCTGATGTAAGACCAAAGCCTCTGTAAAAGTTGTGATATGTAAGAATTTATGTTCATTTGGTTTCTAAATCCAGTTACTCTATAATTTCATTTGGTGAATAATCAATGCAATTTCTAAAGTCTTCCATTTCAATATTTCTTAAAATAATTTTTTATTCTTTTATTTCATTTCTTTTATTATTGCTCTCCTTAAAAAATTTAGTTTCTTTTGTTATTGCTCTCTTTTCTTTTTCTAGCAAACCATTCCTTCAACACATTTTAATATTTCCAACTTAAAGTTAGCATTAGAACTGACAGACATTTATGAGCCATTTATTGTATTCTGAACACTTCATACATATCTCCACCTCCCGGGGAATTCAGGACCTGTATTCTGAGAGATTGAGCGGGCGGTTGAACCCACCGCGGAAGGGGGCACTGCTGAATAAGAAACAAGAGTCTTGCCCGACAGATTATTTTTCTCATATTTTTGGTTTTATCTCCATGGGCACTGTTCCAGATACCTGCGAACTTCTACAGTGAAGGATAGGCAGTGATGTTCCTATGTTTGTGGTAGGGCCAGCTATGAGCAGAATTTAAGTAGCTTTTCTTTTTCTTTGATTTATCCTCTCAGAGCTGTAGTCAACAGCCCTTTGGCCTAGGCTACAGTTACCCTCTCCCATTGCAACATACTCTAGAACAAAACAGTTGTCTTTCTCCAGACAGTTCTTATGTTTTCCTCATATCATGGATTCCACATTTCCTCAGCAATGCTGCCAATAGAAGTTTCTGTAATGATGAAAATGGTTTATATCTGCATTGTCCAATATGGTAGCAACTAGCCACACGTGGTTATTAAGCACTTGAAATGTGCCTAGTGTGACTCAGCAACTGAATTTTAAATTGTATTTAATTTTGATTAATTTAAATTTAAATGGCTGCAAGTGGCTAGTGGCTATCTTTTTGGACAACAAAGCTCTATGGGTTCTTTAGGGATGATTTGTGGGAGGGAGACAGGACCCTTGCTAATCTACCATCTTTGCAGAACCTTGAATGCCTTTTATTAGTCAATTTGCCTTTCATTAATTTTGTTTTGTGCTGTTTTGTTGTGGTTTCCTAAACTGAGATAATAGTTCAATGATTACAGTTCTCCAAGCCTATTCCTCTTAAACCGGGATAAGATTTGCTTAAGGAGTAAGCCACAAGGCCACAGGATAAGTATGGCACTTTTTTAAAAATATCATTTCTCTGGCATTTTTAAAATAATAAACTTTATGTTAAGGCAGTTTTAGAGTTACAAAAAGACGGCAAAGATAGTACAGAGAATTCCTATGTATTCCCACACCAAGTTTTCTCTAGTATTAACATCTTAGGCTAGTATGATACATTTGTTACAATTAATTAAACAATATTGATATGTCATCATTAACTCATCTGTAATTTATTTCAAATCCAAATTTCCTTAGCTTTTACCAAATGTTCTTTTTCTGGTTCAGGATTCCATCCAGGATAGCAGATTTCATTTAGTAGTCATACCTCCTTATGCTTCTCTTGGTTGCAAAAGTTTCTTAGATCTTCTTTGTTTTTATGAACTTGACACAATTGAGAAGTACTGGTCGGGTATTTTGTAGAATCTCCATCAAATGGGTTTTGTCTGATGTTTTCTCATGATTAATTTAGGGTTATGGGTTTGGGGGAGGAAGATCACAGATGTAAAATGCCATTCCATCACATCATATTAAGGATACATTCTACCAATGTGACTTACCATAGTTGATGTTAACCTTGCTCGTCTGGCTGAGGTAGTGTTGTCTGGCTGAGGTAGTGTTGTCTGGCTGAGGTAGTGTTGTCTGGCTTCACACTGGAAAGTTACTCTTTTTTCTCCTTTCTCCATTTTAGTTTTAAAAATGAAGTCCCCATACTTAAGGAGTAGGAGTCATGTTCCACCTACTTGAAGGTAGAGGACCTACATATATTATTTAGTGTTCTTCTGCATGGGAGATTTGTCTGTTCTCCCACATTAATTATTTTATTTATTCAATCATTTATTTATATTAGTATGGACAATGAACATTTATTTTAGACTTGGTTTGTAATCCAATACTAGTTTATTTTGTTGCTGAAAATATTCCTGCTTCAGTCATTGGGAGCTCTTTTAATTGACTCATGTTCCTTTGACATGCCCCCGTCATTGTGGGGTTTTTTATTTTAATTTTTGAGTACTGGTAAGTTCGACTTTATTAAAATTAAAAACCTCTGATCTGGGAAAGACTGTCAAGAGGATGAAAAGTTAAGGCACAGACTGGGTGAAAATATTTGCAAAAACACACATCTGATAAAGGACTTATAACCAAATTACACAAAGAAATCTTTAAGATTCAACAGGAGAACAACCCAGTTAAAATGAAAAAAAAAAAAAACAAACCAAGTATCTGAACAAAAACCTAGCCAAAGTAGATATACAGATGACAAATATGAATATTAAAAGATGTTCAACATCATTCATCACTAAGAGTTGCAAATTAAAACAAGATACCACTCCACACCTATTAGAATGGCTAAAAAAAAAAAAAAAAAAAAACCTGACAATACAAATTGCTGGTGAGGATGCAGGGCAGCAAGAACTTTTATTCATTGCTGGTGGAAATGCAAAATGGTACAGCCACTTTGGAAGCCAGTTTGGTAATTTCTTACAAATTTAAACATAGCCTTACCAACCACATGATGCAACATTGCATCCTAGGTATTTACTCAGCTGATTTGAAAACTTAAGTCTACATAGAAACTTGCACATGAATGTTTAAGCAGCTTTAGTTATATTCATCCCAAACTAGAGGCAACTAAGATATCCTTCAAAAATGAAACGATTCTGTATACTTCTGAAATGGTGGGTATATAGCACTATGCATTTGCCAAAACTCCTCGAACTTCATAGCACAAAGAGTGAATCTTAATGCATGTAGATTAAAAAGAAAATCATTTAGGAGGTTGAAGGATCCCAGGATTGACTGTAAACTGTGACAAAGGAATCTACCTGTATTACAAGTGTATGAAGCAACTTCACTGAAGGTGGTGGGAGAAAAGGCCACTTTGGAACTTGAGTGGAGTTGTTGGAAATGTGTGGAGTCTTAAGACTAAAGGCAAAAGAAACTGTACATAAGCACTGTACTCTAGTTGATACAGTTCTCACAGGGCTATGGGCTAACAATTATGGTAGTGCTCTACATGTACACTGGAAGGGGACAAGCAAGTAAATGGATGGTGGATGGTGGGACCCAGATTTCTCACTGTTGGATTGGGAGGTTACACACAAGCACAGGATGATCCATGTGGCAATGAATTAGAGTTGGTGATATAGGTATGAACTTATATCTAGCTTAATATAGATATAGCTAGATTCTAGTTTAGGATACATGTACATTTTCTTGATTTGTAAGGTAAGAGGGCCTAAAAGTAATGACATCCAGTAGTAAGGCATGTGCCCAGACTTGTTTCTAATTACCATCGTTCAATAATAGAAACAAGGGCTATTGGGAGAAATGGCTAATTTTAGGGTTGGGGCAGAAAATATATGAGATTAGCCTGGAGTATCTTGTAGTACCAGAAAGTAAGGAAGCTTAACATTCTCTTACTTGATGGTTACCAAAAAAGTATTCATTAAAACTGACATTTTTTTTTTCAAATAAAATGCAACATTTGCATGACTTTGAAACATTTCTTTCTTGCGGTGGCTGCTAAAATCTTACTTCCAACCTATCCAGATGATTCCAAGTTTTGCAGGGATACATGTATATGTGTTTATTTTTCTCTGCCAATTCTAACTTAGAGGCATCTCACCGGCAAGAAATTGAGATGTACTGTTCTAGTCTATGATATACAGTCCAGCCTTCTCTGTCTTTATAAGGGATTGCCAGCATTTAATCTTACCTGCCATAGGTGAAGTTGATTGGGGAAATGGGGTACACTGTTAACCTCTGTGGAATATAAGAATAGAATTGAACTAGACACTTATTTTACATTCGGATCTTTAATGACCTGATATTATTATTTTTAATTATATGACAGAAATTCTGGGGTGCCATAGACACTGTTTTGATAGCCTCTGTTACTCATTAACCTTTGCAGACATTCTTACATTCTAGATAATCTTCCAAGAGTATCAGAGGAAAGGAAAATGAATGACAAATCTTACTATGATCAATATATGATGATTAACACCTTCACAGCTCTTGTTGTTGCTTTTCATTATCTGAGGGTTATTCCTTGTTTGCTTTTTAGATGAGGAAACTCTCTACTCCTTATGTCTTTCATTTCTCTAAAATTAGAGTGAAACTTCTTGGTAGAAAAGTGTCTTGATCATATCCCTACTTTGTTATCTTCAAGTGATTTATTCTCTGGGCCTTAAGAAAAAAACCTCAAAAAGGGGAAAATAAGTTTGCTATGCTCCATAACGATCCAGACACCTTCATGGAGACTGTGGCAGAGGCAAACTCTATCCCACCCATCTCCCCAGCCTCTCAGCCTTGTAATAGTACCTGCCCTGATCTGGCCCCTGCCTCCTAATAAGAAATGTAGAATGAGAGTTATGTGAGCTCAGTTAGTATAAAAAGCACTGCAGCCCTTAAACTAATCAATTTCTATATTTACTACAGCCCCTGATGAAAAATGACTCATTGTGCAGTGTTCAGAGATATGTGATAAACCATCATACTTCCTGCAATGGAACATGGTCAGAAGATGTGGGAAATCACACGAAATTCACTTTCCTGTGGACAGAGCAAGCACATACTGTTACGGTTCTGGCCATCAATTCAATTGGTGCTTCTGTTGCAAATTTTAATTTAACCTTTTCATGGCCTATGAGCAAAGGTAAGAAGAGGTACAGAGTAGTAATCCATTGCCTCTTTTATATTTAACTTATGCAAACTCTCCTATTTTAAATTATCTTTCAAGCAGCCTGCAATTCTCTGCATCTGAAAGTCTCTCTTTCACCTTTCATCTCTTCTTTGTCTGGAAAAATAACAAAGTACATTGTACAATGATCACGTAATACAGTCCTTGAGCTTTCATGTGGGAGAACATTGTTGTAATGGTATTATAATATATGAGAATGTTTTAGTGAATCTAATACTTAAATCTTTTGGACCAATGGAGATCTTTAGGTCAATAATTCTCTCTCCCTATATGTATATATTTATATTCATACATACATGCATATAAATATGTAAAAATAAGTATATATCATATTAAATATATATTTAACACCATGTAAAATAGTAATAGCATGACATGTTATATGGATGCAGGTTAATTGCTGAGACTTAAAATTACTATGGACTTCATTGAATGTGAGTAGCAAACCTTCTTGCATTAATTTTGATATATCTGATTAATCGGAGAATTGAGACCCGCTTTCAATAGGAGTTTCTAGTCTAGATTACATATTCAAAGTGTAAATTTTTAATGGAAAATACAAATTTTCTGTGTCTCTACCAATCTATAAAGCCTTTCCAACTGTTACCTCCTTTATGAAATCTTTGCTTATTGCTTTAATTGAATATGCCCTATCTCTTCTTTAAATCTCAGAGTGCTTCCTGTCTTTCTTATTTTATGTCCTGTTTACATTATGATTACCTTTGTATTTATAGTGTTAAGCATCGAGTTCCATAGCACCCAGCTCAGTGTTTTATGCTTAACATTTTCTAAGTATATATATTCTAGAAATATCTGTAGAATGCCTCAGTGGGGTAGGTAGTGGGAATTGTAATGTGAGAAAAACTATAATGGTTGGAGTGTCCAGAGCCTAATAGGTAAGACAGGTATTAATGAAATAATCATACAAGTGAATGTCTATTTGCAAACTGAGAGATAAGGGCCTGCAGGAAAGGAATATAATTTTATGAAAGGAATGAAAAAAAGGAACCTGACCTGGCATTGAGATTCAGAGAAGCCACCTTGAGGAAGTGGTACTGAACTGAAATCTGAAATGTGAGTAGGAATTAAACTTCCCCAAAAGATGTAGAGGAGGGCAGGAAAAGCATTGGCTCCTAACAAGAGCAGCCAGATCAAAAGTCTATGGCACAGGATAGAAAATGAAGAAAGACCAGGGTGGCTTTTGTGTGGGAAATCATGGAAGGCAGAGAGGTGCGTTGAGACTTGGCCCTCAGGGCCTTGCAGGCATGATAGGAATTTTACCCTCAAATGTAGAAATCCGCTGGAGGCTTTTAAGTGGGATGCTGTGCAGATGGTGTTAAAATGAACAGATTTGTGCTTTGAGAGTATCACTCCATCAGTGGGAGAGGATGGTTAATAGGCTTGTGCAGTATTCCATATGAGAATGCCTTTTTGAATATATCAAAAAATTGCTTTTTAAGGTTTTAGGGAGTATCATGTTTCTCTTCAATGTCATCTATTCCCATATCTCTCTGTTTAAATGACTCTCATGATGCAAAAGTAATTGTCATGTATCATATTTATTTGTGTAAATTGTCTGTCTTCTCTTCCTTATCCCCTTTAGTAGGTTATAAGTTCCTCAAGAGTATTAGTAGATTTTTATTAATTTTTAATTTAAAAATTAATTTCCTTCTTTTCCCCTCAGTAAATATCGTGCAGTCACTCAGTGCTTATCCTTTAAACAGCAGTTGTGTGATTGTTTCCTGGATACTATCACCCAGTGATTACAAGCTAATGTATTTTATTATTGAGTGGAAAAATCTTAATGAAGATGGTGAAATAAAATGGCTTAGAATCTCTTCATCTGTTAAGAAGTATTATATCCATGGTAAGTTTACTATACTTTAGTAAGTTGCTCTCATGGATTAATATGACACTACAGATTATTAATTCTATTAATATAGCCAGTTAATGAAAACTTCAAAAATATAGAGGATACTACCATCCTAATACATATAATCCTATAACCTTTATCAAAACATTTAATTCTCTTCCTCTTCTCTTCTCTTCTCTTTTCTTTTCGACAGGGTCTCTCTGTGTTGCCCAGGCTAGAGAGCAGTGGAACAAACATGGCTCACTGCAGCCTCAACCTTCTGGGCTCAAGCTATCTTTCCACCTCAGCTTCCTGAGTAGCTGAGACTATAGACACACCATCACACCCAGCTAATTAAAAAAAATTTTTTTTTGGTAGAGACAAGGTCTCACTATGTTGCTCAGGCTGGTCTTGAACTCCTAAGCTCAAGTGATCCTCCTGCCTTGGCCTCCCAAAGTGTTGGGATTACAGGCATGGGCCACCACACCCAGCCTAATTCTGTTTCCTTTGACATTTTCTCATTTTAACATTTTATACAGGGGTTATCATATCATATCATATCATATATCATATCCTATCATATCGTATCAATTTTCTCCTCATTTCTTTCTACCATTATTTTTAATGATATAGCATTTTATTCCAAAGTCCACTTAAACTGTTTGAGATTCTTTATGTTGCTTCCAGCTTTATCTTAAATCATTTTTTAACAGTTTCTGATATCTTCTGCCAAATTGTTTCCTCAAACTGTGTACCAACTTATAATGCCACTAACAATGAGTGGGAATGCTAGCCTGAAGGTCTGAGGAGCTAGGACTGGGTGACCTAGACCAGGGTATTCTCCCAAAGTTAGACCAGTTATTCCAGGAGGTGAGTCAAGCACAAAGTATAAGTGCACAAGACAGCATTTCTAAGTCTGAGTAAGGATTGAGGAAAGTTAACTAGGGAAGCTAAGGATTGCTATGATCTTATTATACAATATCATTCTAAGGACTCATACCATTATTTTATTCCAGGGACCTAGAATTTAGCATCAGGGTAAATTTATTTACAAATTGTTGAACAGAATTTAGTTCATCACCACTGATGCCCAGGTAGTTACTCTCTGTGCTTTTCGTTAAACCATGAGGATATAAAATTTAGGCTTCACAGAGATCTCTCTTCTTCTGGATATATTCTTCTAGAAGAATATTCATATATTATTAGCATTTGTGAAAATCGTGATGGATCCATCTGGAGCTTTGCTATAGGGTTGGTCATTTTCCATGGATCAAAATCCCAGATCTTGCAAGGGGTCTCGTGGTCTCCACCACCATTTTGTTTGCATAGGATTTCACAAGACTTTAGTCTCCCAGCTACCTTGAATGGAATGGGGAAACTAAGTCAGCTGAATTCCTATTAAAAAAAGGAGTATTGCCCACTTTGGGGGTAAGGGAGAGGTAGTAGAACATATTGCTCTGGAAAAGGAAATGAAGGAAAGAAAAAGCTCATACACCCTGCACTTGAACAAATTGGCTATCACTGGAACATGCCTTTGAAAAATTGCAATCTTCTGTCTCTGGCTAAGATTTTTAGAAAAATATTTGGAAAACTATTGTCATGACTAGATAATTAGAAATGCTTAAGCTTGTTTTGAAACTCCCTTGATAATTTAATCCATAAATAATAAGTAATTTCTATGTTTGGAAATATATGATAGTCACTTTAATTCTTTTTTAAAATGTATGTTCCACTCATTACTATTAATTATGTATAAATGAGCCTTTTATGTATTTTTCTCCTCAGATCATTTTATCCCCATTGAGAAGTACCAGTTCAGTCTTTACCCAATATTTATGGAAGGAGTGGGAAAACCAAAGATAATTAATAGTTTCACTCAAGGTAAAAATTATAATTTTAGTTTCCTTTTACACCAATGTGTGTGCCTAATTTGTTTGCAGTAATATTGCCATCTGATTATTCTTTTTCTGATAGAATCATGGAAGAGTCCAAAGTCTTCTGTAGATTTTTCATGGTGAGGTTCCAAAGGAAATATTTTTTTCCTCTAAAAATAAAACTGGAGCTATAGAAATAGAGTCACTGGGCCTCTTATATTTCTGATTCATCTTACTGTACTTGGAATACCAACATTTTGATTTTGTTATTACTTTTAAAATTGTCTTCAAATCTAAGCAACCTAGCAATGATATTTCAAGAGATAAACATTTCATCTGTTGTTAGAATAAAAATCATTTAAAAAATTCATACATGTATTATCCAACAGATATTAATTGAGCATTGTTCTAAGCACTGTGGATTGAATAGTGAACATAAGTTTCTGCCCTTATGGATCTTAAATACCAGTGCTCTAATTGAGAGTGATGGGCAATAAATAATTATATAATGTCAGATAGAAATAAGTGCCATGAAGGAAAACAAAAGCAAGATAAAGGGATGGCATTAAATGTGGCACTTTAGTTGATAGCCAGAAATGGTCTTTCTATGGAATTGGATGATATTCGAGTAAAACCTTGCAAGTACAGTAAGACCCTACTTGATATAGTCAATAGATTCTTGGAAACTGCAACTTTATGCAACATGACCTACAGGAGGTCCTTGAATAACATCATTTTGTTCAAGGTAGTTTCATGATAATGTTGATGAGAAAAAAAAGGTTTTGTTATACATTGCCATTTCACTTAACATTGCAGTTTCCAAGAGCCTATCAATGATATTCAGTGAAGACATAACTGTACAAATAGCAAAAGCATTCCAGGCAAAAGGACAGTGTGTGAAGAGCCCCTAAAGAGTGGGGATGCTTGGTGGTTCAAGAAACAGCAAGGAAATCAGTGGGTGTGGAGTGAACAAGATAGAGATTGGCAGGTGTGGAAGGTTGGGTCCTCCAGGAGTAGATACTGAGACAGTCATCATAACAAGTTTGACACTTTGGCCCATTATAATGTAAAAATGATCAGGTAGAGAGGAATGGCAAATAAATAAATTTGAAAAAATATTTTGCTAATTTACAGTAGATATGATGCTGAACAAAATAATAAGTATTTTATTAATGTGATCACAACATATTTTTATCTTCATTTTTTATTTTTATATTTTTGAAGGTAATAAGAGATTTGTGATGAATTCAGAAAATGTTTACTATAATTTTTGATACAGAAAGAAATTACTATTTCCTCAAGTTTCTGAGTTGTGTAAATTGTATTTCTTTTTCAGATGATATTGAAAAACACCAGAGTGATGCAGGTTTATATGTAATTGTGCCAGTAATTATTTCCTCTTCCATCTTATTGCTTGGAACATTATTAATATCACACCAAAGGTATTGTACTTGAGGTTAAGAATCTTTACGGCAAAAGTCCTTACGCATATTCAAACCCTGATTTAAAACCTTCTAAATTAGGAATATTAAAGTCTTCTAAGTGCTTTTATATGTAGTCTGTATACAATTAAGATAGCATAAAAAGGAAAGGCCGGTTGTCAGGAAATGGCATTCCATTTTGCTAGGACTGTAAGAGTTAAAGAATGAGGAAAGAAACACAAAACACAGCTTAACAGTTAAAGACAGGTTTTCTTCAGATAAAACCTGAGGGGCTTCTGGCCAATTTTGTTCAGGAGCCCTTTCTCTTACAGACTAAGAGTATGTATTGGTTTTAGGGTGAGGGGGCTTATCACAAGCTTGGAATGTTTATGTGTGAGGGAGAAGTTTATGGCGGGGTTGGAATGTCTCTGGGAGGAGGGGAGGTTATCTTGGGGCTGACATCTTTCCAGCTGGAGGGGGAGGGTTATCTTGGGGCTGGCATGTGCCTGGTCAGGGAGGATGGAATGTTTCTGGTTGGAGATGTTATTTGTGGTTTATGGTAATGCTGACCGTAGCCATTAGGCTGATGCCCTTTGGATTTAGGTGGTTTTTGATTAAGGTGAATTTTAATATGAGGTGCTTGTCCATGATGGTGATGTTCCTGCTCTGTCAAGGACAACATAACTTCAAGGAAGAATTTAGTTTTTTTTAAAAAATGTACATACATTCAGGAAACAACAAGCTTATAACAGGAAATCCTAAGCAGTATGTTCTTGCAGGTGGCAAAAATGGCTTTCAGCGTTCTGCAGTTTGGGTTAAGGACGTTTTGTGGTGAAGTGGGTGGTAAAAGTAGCCTTTTAGTGGTGACCTGGAGCAGTCAGTTCATTTATGATCAGCAGGCACTCTGCTTTTTAGAGATCAGCACTGTGTGGCTCCAGTCTGCTTGGCTTGTCAGGCAAATGGCTGAGTTCCGTGGATGGTGGCATGGGTGCCATGATACTCTCTGTGCTGAGAAGTCCAGCGTGGTTATTTTACACATGCCAAATCTCTGTAGAAACCATTGTCTTCAGGCAAAAAAGAGAGAGAGGAGATTTTAGAATCTGAATTTATCTTGTAGTTAAGTGAGTTGATGGGGCCACATCAAATGGAATTTTTTCTGGTACCCACTTTGTGGCCATTTTTAATATTTCAATTTCTTTGAGAGAAATCTATCCAGTGTTTAGCATGGTGCTTGGCACACAGCTTTCAATAAGTATTGGCTATTTCTGTTATTACAGTGATTTTCAGCTTGGGTCTAGATAAAAGTTTGGTAGAAATCTTCATGGGCTAGCATGTGAAAATGCATCTGACCCTACGGAGGCATAGTTGATCTGGTGGACTAATTTCTAGCTTGTCTGCTCACTAACTGTTCACATTTTCAATATGAATGTTTTTCTCTAATTTTGATGCCCTGTTTATCCTTTGTAGAATGAAAAAGCTGTTTTGGGAAGATGTTCCGAACCCCAAGAATTGTTCCTGGGCGCAAGGACTTAATTTTCAGAAGGTTGCTTTTTCAATTTTTTTTAACCCAGAATATATAATATTGCAATCTAGATGCCATATGACGTATAGATCATTAAGCATTTTTAAGATTTAAAAGGTCATATTTTATTCAATTCATCTTAATATATCTGTTATTATATACTTTCAAGAATAGCAGGATGCAGGGATTTGAAATCAGGAAGAAACAAATTTCAGCGCATAGTTTATCGTATGAGAGTTCACAATATACATGTGTTGCTTCTGTGTCACAGTACATAATAAAATAAATATTAGAAAGTTAAGGGTCAATCTGATGGAGAACAGATATTTGGATACACTTTTTTTTGGTATAAACTGTATTTAGGCAAAAGGCTGGAATCAATATTTTTAATGTCTGTAATTATCTCCATAATTATTTAAATAAATTAGAAAATTATATAATCCTCAAACATTACAATCTGAAAAATGCAGTGATCATAATAAAACTTATATTTATGCAGAAGTTCCATTCAAGTACAAGTACTTTATGAGAATTAGTCAACTATAATAAAATAATTTGTATTTACTTCTATAGTAGGATTTTTCAGAAAGCTCTAAATTTAGTGACTGTTTTATTAATTCTCATAATGTCCCTTGAAGCAAAGCTAGCTTTCCACTCATAAAACTGGAAAAATAGAATTCAGTCAAGTCAAAATACACAGATTTTTAAACAATACTTATTTGGAGGTTATTATCCAGGTTCGGTGATTGCATCTTTATCATTAGTCACTTGTTAAAAGTTTTCAATGGTTTCCTTTTGAATACAAGATATAAACTAAAGCCCCCTGAAGCTATTAATAGTACTCAAGGACCTCTTTCTACAATCTGTTATCAACCTACCTATACGACTTTTTCTATCCCTGGGTCTTGATGATACCTTTACTGTTCCCATCCACCTACACAGAGCCTTCCTTGTACATGAAGATCTTGTTCTAGGCCCTTCTTTCCTCAAGCCTTCCTTTAACCAGTGTAATTCAAAAGAATTTCTACCCCCTTTAAGTTCCTAGATCATTGTACTGTTTTTTTAATTGTGGATAGTGCTCTGAATTCAAAGACTGTATTTTATCCATCACAAATATTTGTAGTACTCCTCCTGCTGTTCTTTATGTGCAAAGCACTGAGATACATATTCTTACATTTATTAAGATTTTTACTTACATTCTCAATGTTTCAATTTCCTCTTCTGTGAGATAGGCTGCTTACCTTATTAGGTTGTTTGCGGGACTAAAGAAGATGGTACTTGTGACATAGTAAGGTCTCAACAAATATTAATTATTATTGTACATATTTATGTATTTTATATTACTATTATTATTCTTTCAGTTACCCTATGGGACAAGTATTATTCTCTCTATTTTGCAAAAGAGAAAGCTGAAGCTCATAGTGGTTCGGTAACTTGTTTGAGAGGCAAGATTAGCTTACCAGTTTGTCTGGCTTTGGAGCCTGTTCTAATAGCAGCTGTTCTCTATAGCAGTGGCTTCTTTTTCTTTCCTTCTTCTTCGCCATGACCCACAGTGAAAAAAACTTAGGTTGGTGCAAAAGTAATTGCAGTTTTGGCATTTTTAATGTATAAATACGTTTTACCTTCCAACCTAGTACACCATAGATACAGATATGCAAGACCGAAATGAAAGATACGCAAAGCAGCTTTACTTCTTGCTTGAAATAGAATGTTTTAAAATTCTATTTTATTTGTTAAAAATGCTGGTTGCAAGACACTAAATTGATTTCACAACATTCGAATGGCCTATGATTTGCAGTTAGAAAAACACTGTTCTACAGCTTATCAATGAATAAGTAAACAACTAATATTGTAGACATAATGAACAAAGAAAAAGATTGAATTGTAATTTTTCAGCAGGAGAAAGAATGCCCTGTCTTCAGAAGCAGCAGTAGTGTTGTTTTATATATGAACAATTCTTTTTATAGAAACTTCGCTTTGCCTGAGTCTAATCAGCCACACTCCTATATACTCCTCACCTGTGCTGTTGCTCACTAAGCCAGAGTCTCCTTTCATTAAAACAGTGTTGCCGAGTGTTTCAAGTAAATATTTTTTCTCTCATTTATCTTTTACTAAGAATTTATACAGTGACATTTTGTGTAGTTGTGATGATATTTCAGAGAGAGATATATATGTCGTTCATTCATTTGTTCAACAAGCACATGGTGAGTATTTACATGTAAGGCTTGGCTGTTGCTAGGGTCTGGGAGAACAGATTTTTCTTACCATATGAGAAATAAGACAGTGAGGTCAGAGAAGAGTGGCTGGGTTGAAAGTAGAATAGGAAGAACTTGTCTCCTTTTGCCTCTCTAAAATAGTTCTTTTCTGTTCACTTCATCCATATATTCAATATGATTGAATACTTACCCTATACCAGTCACTATAGTATGCCCTGGCATTATAAGGATAAGAAAAACACTATATGCTCCTGAGTATACAGTTTAATGGGGGAAGATAATCATTAATACATTTATCATGGAAATAGCATTACTTTTTTTTTGTACAAATTTTTGGGGCACATGAGAAATTTTGTTACATGTATATAACATATAATGATCCAATCACAACCTTATAGTTGTAAACTACATGTTGTGAAAGAAGGGGTTCCATTGTGCTGAGCGCTTATAATGTGGGAACCTGGCTTAGTGTATCCGTGGGGGTGAGTGGATAAAGTTAAGCAAATTACATTTGGGCCAAGATCTGGTAGATGAACAATCATTAACTAGGTTTTGAGGCAGAGATGTGGTGTCCAGCTAAGTACCTGCAAACACTAAGTCATGTGGAAGGCAGTACCTAGCATATTCACAAACTGGAAATAGGAAGACTATAAGACTTTTTCTTAAATATGAGGGTTTTATGTCAAAAAACCTATATACTTATCTAAGTAAAATTGCTAAAGTTTAAGTATATAGGTATATATTAATTCAGGGAATGATCATCTTACTTTTTAATGCCACTTAAAAAGAGGCTGAAACACTCTCTCTTCAGCATTTAAGCTCTGAAATCTTACCTATGGACGACCATGAAGTGGTTTCTCAGTGTTCAGGAGGGCCATGAAATGATCAGGCCCACATCAGCAAAATGCAGTTTAAACCTGCACCAAATTATTTTTCCCTTTTCCAGAAAATGCCTGGCACAAAGGAACTACTGGGTGGAGGTTGGTTGACTTAGGAAATGCTTGTAGACTACGTCCTACCCCGCTGCCGCACCTGCTCTCCCTGAGGTGTGCACAATGCTGCCACAGGTCATCTGACAGACCTTATATACAAGTAGATTGAAATATTGCCACATTTTTTCAAGTTCTGGTAAATTAAAGAAATGTGAAGAATTTTTAAAATACAGTGGGTGTGAATGTTCTTATTTGTAGGACTGATTTTTTAAAAATCTCTGGAAATATTTGACTTTCTAATCTTATAAATTATTTTTTAAGCACAGCTAACCCACAAGATGCTTAGTTTATTACTAGGGCTGACCAGGTGCATAAATAACACTATTAGGAATAAATCAGGTTTTGGAATATAATAGAACATTTAAAGAGTAAAGGAGAATATAACTTCAAAGATTTTATTAATGATAAAAATCTTCTAAAATTCATTAACCTTTTTCTCTTTAGCCTGTTGTTTTAATCTCCTAAACAGTTAAAATGTACCCTTTTCTTTTTGAGACAGGGTCTCGCTCTGTCACCCAGGCTGGTGCGCAGTGGTGAGATCTCAGCTCACTGCAGCCTCGACGTCCTTGGGCTCACCTGATCCTCCCACCTCGTCCCCTTTAGTAGCTGGGACCATAGGCGTGTGCCACCATGCCCGGCTAATTTTTGTAGATACGGGTTTTTGTCATGTTGCCCAGGCTGGTCTCGAACTCCCAGGCTCAAGTGATCCACCCTCCTCGGCCTCCCAAAATGCTGGACTTACAGGTGTGAGCCACCACACCCTGCCTAAAATATGCTTTTTAAAGGAAAAATAATATAGTGTAACTCACTTTATATTACTAAACAGGAAAAGGCAAATTTACCATCCACCCTATGTTTCATATTCATGTTATTTATTTAATTATTTCATAGGGCTAATAGCCTTATATTTTCTGATGATAAAACTGAGGCCCAGAGTGGTTCAGTAGCTTGTCTTGATCACCCAGCCTGTCCATGTAACATCTGTGGTTCAAATCCAGATCTATCTGACTCAAATTGATACCCGTGCCATCAGTTCCATATTAACAATGTATTTCTTAATATGCTTAATGCCACTAAATTATACACTTAAAAATAGTTCAAATGGTAAATATTGTTATGTATATTTTAACATCATAAAAATGGGCAAATGATGTGAATAGGCATTTTTCCAAAGAAGATATGCAAATAGCCAAGAAGCGCAAATGGAAATATCCTCAGTGTCATTAGATAATAGGGAAACACAAATAAAAACCACAAGATGCCCAGTAGGATGGCTATAATAAGAGACAGTAAGTGTTGGTGAGAATGCAGAGAAATTAGAATTATCATATACTGACAGTGGGAATGGAATAGCAACTCTTTCGGTAAATAGTCTGACGATTCTTCAAAAGGTTAAACATAGAATTATTATATGACCCAGTAATTCCATTCCTAGGTATGTACTCAATAGAAATGAAATAGCAAATCCACATGGGAAGTTTTGTAAGAATACTCATAGCAGTATTATTCATAATAGCCAAAATGTGAAAGTAACCCAAATGATGAATAAATAAGCAAACAAACAAAAAACTCACACTATATTGCAAAGAAAGCAGACCAGAGGAGCCTATTGTTTTTAAAAATAATTCAAATACAAATATAGTATTTTTTAAAGGAAGTAATAATTTCTATATCAAGTGTTTCCTTTAATTTGTTCTCCAAATTCAGATATTTTGAATATTGATTATTATGAAAGTGCTCTTAACCTGAAATTTCTAGACATCTAACATGATTTTCAAAATCTTCCCTAAAATTAATCTATTCCACTTTTGAAGCTGTCATTCTCCTTCCCCTTGGTTTATATTAAATCTAAATCCTGAACCCATAAATATGTTAATCAAATGTGTTTTTAAAAATCCAATATTTTGAATGTATTTCTAAAAGAAAAATAAAAAGAAAACATTTATTTAAAACCACTATATGCCAGACATTGCTAACAATAGGATAATACCATATGTGATTAAAAACAATTTTGCCAATATAATTTCCTGCCAGATCTTTTTTCTTTTGTATGTTCCACTTCCTTTTCTCTTTTAAAATTAGTTTTTCCAGATAATATAAAGATGAAAATATAGGACAATATGAAAACAGCTCTATATTAACATAACATTTTAAAACTTTCTGCATTTTCTTCATTTTTAAAATAAATAAAAACTACAGGTAAATTTTGTCCTGCTTGTTCCACTATTTCCGGTCCCTCCTTCTCTTCCTGGAGGAACCCATGATTTCAAGAATGTAGCCTGTGTTTGTCTAGTTTGTGCATTTATACTTTCCTACTTTCACATGTGTGTATCCATGACCAATGAAGAGTAATCCTTTGAAGTACTGAAAATGTAATGTACCTTTCATATTATTCCAAAAATATCTCTGAACATTGTGTTTTGAGCTCTCTCCAAGTTGATGTAGTTAATTTAGTTCACACATTTGGACTGGTCTGTAGTATTCCATTATACAAACATAGCACAATTCATTTATTCCTCTACTGGTGGATGTTTAAGGTGTTTGAACACTTTTTTATATTTATTACAAAAAGTGCTGCAGGAAGCATGGTTGTATATGTCTCTTTGTTCTCTCATGTATATGATATTTCTCAATATTTAAAATTTTTTGAAAAAATATATGTGAATGACTTAATAATGAAATGTTACAGTTAAATATTTGAGTTTGGAAGACCACTTCATGAAAAGGACAGTCCCCTTTTCCACCCCTCCGTACCCTTAGTCTTGCTCTCCAAATGCCTCTTTAGTTAACTGTCTGACTTTTGGTTTTTCTGGTATGTCACCTTTTTATTTCTAAAAACCATATGCTTATGCCACTATGAAATGTAGACGGTATCTATTGATTTCTGGCTACAACGAGGATTTACTCCCACACATTATTCCCTCCTTGTGTTTCTACCCATATTGTCTTGTCACTTTTTTCAATTCCTTAAGTAATCATTTCTCCAACCTCAGAAAAATCTACTTAAACTTCCATTTCTTGTTCTTTTAAACAGAAGACTATTTCTT
Source organism: Pan troglodytes (assembly GCF_028858775.2). Lineage (NCBI taxonomy): Eukaryota > Metazoa > Chordata > Mammalia > Primates > Hominidae > Pan > Pan troglodytes. The sequence continues at coordinate 165,374,485 of NC_072398.2, read as the reverse complement.
GGAGCTCCCCTGCTATTTTTTTTTTTAAATAAAAACATTAGCACTCTTACGCTTCCCTCCATTTCTCCCTCTACTTTCCAATCTCTAAATCTAAGTTTATGTTTTTCCTTAAGTCAGGGTTGATATGATGTTCTGTGCTGTAATTTGTCTGTGGTTTATTTTTAAAAATAGAAAAACTAATAAACTGAATTTGCATTGTTATGATTATGTAAATATTGTGACTTACTGATCCAAGTATTTAATAATATGTGATTACACTTCTCAGTGGTTCCGATGTCAAAGGGGAATTTTTAAAAAAATATATTAGATATATTCCACCTGTTGATCAAAATTGTGCCGAATTTTAGTTAGCTTCATTTTTAGTTTTTATCTTTTTTCTTTTCCTTAAGTTTCTAATTGTCCCTTCCTTCCTCTTCCTCCCTCCATTCTTTCATCCATTCATCCCTCTCTCCCTCCCTCTCTGTCTTTCTTTTCATGCTGTCTTTCTTTCTCCTTCCCCTCCTCTTCCCTCCCTTCCCATTATATAATCTATGCTGTTATGTTACCTATTTTATCCACTACCCCATCTTTACTGGAGGCGTTGTTCTAGTGGACTCTCCAGGAACTCCTCTATCCTCCTACTTCAATCAGGACTAGGCTTTCTCTAAAATTACTATAAGCCATCACTCTAAACTTTCCCTTAACTGGTTTCTGGTTAGTACTGTTTCCTGGATTCCTTTTCTTCATCTTTCTTAACTACACCCTTAAGTAACCTCCTAAGAAGTATGCCATAAGTCTCCATCTCTCCATGCCTGAACTTCCTTTTATTCTGCCCTCCTTGATTGTTAGTTTGGTGGAGTATCAATTCTTAGAAAAAGCCTTTCCAAGAGAACATTGAGATAATTCCTGCCTTAACATATAGTACCCAGTGTTGCTTCCGAGCAGTCAGATACTATTGTGATTTTTACTCCTCACTGTTTACTTATAATTTCCTTTTTAAAAAAATATTCTCCTCGTTTTTGTTGTTTTGAATTTTCAGTGATGAATCTAGAGTGGTTCTTTTTTTATTTAATGTGGTTATTTTTTGAAGAGACTTTCAATTCCATGTCTCCTGTCAATTCTAAGAAATTATATTATTTCTTTGATAATTTCCTCTCCTCTTGTTTCTTTGTTTCTCTTTCTAGAGTCTGTATGTTGGATGATGGACCCTCTGCGTAGATCTTCCACATCTCTTACCTTTTATCTCATATTTTCGGTTTCTTTGTTTTGTGTGTGTGTGTGTATTACATTCTGAGACCTTGCCATACCCTCTTCTTCCAGTGCTTCTGTTGGATTTTTATATACTATTATTTTTGTAAATTTCCAAGTATTCTTTCTCAGAGTATTCTGTTCTGGTTTTATGCATATTTTCTTAAATGTTGCTAGAAATACCAATTCGAGGATTTTTGTTCTTTTATTTTAAAAATTCTTTTTTCTTCTATTCCCTGAATTCTGTGTTCCTTCTAGGTCATGTGTTCCTGTTGTTTATCTTGGCCTTTCTTTTATTATCTCAGACTTTCCTCCGAATATCTGGTAATCCTTTGTTTTCCTTTCATGTTTAGGAATGAAACAGTAGACAGGCTGACTGAGAGCCCAGTGTATATAGGCAGGGATTGTTGCCCTGGGTGAGTAGGCAGGGTTCTGGCCAGATGAGGAAAGATGTGCTCTCAGCTAGCAATATTCCATGGCTGCTGTCTTCCTCCCCAGACAATTCCTTAGTTGCTTTTGAGAACAAACCCTCAGTCTGGTTGTGAAGGGTAGTTCTTACACGAAGGCTCTTCCGTGTTCAGCAGAGGAGTAGAAGAGCCCTATTCCGTATACAGAACTTCCATTAGGCCCCAGTTTCCAGCCACAGTTCTCTTGTCTTCATGTGTTTTTACGTGCCATTTCTTCACGCACTGTCTCCGCTGTATACGGCAGGGCTAATTTTCTTTCTCCTCAGCTGCAGCTGGATATATTCTGGTCTTCAGCTTTCTTTGCTCACCTTCTTTGATCTATACTCTTCCAATTGTTTTCTATCTTTTAGAAATGAATGAAAATTACCCATTTCTCATTAGCCCTCTCAGATCATCTTCTTTGTGGTGGGTCTGTATTTGGCTCATTTACATACTGCCATTCCAACAGAATCTCTATAGAGACAAAAGAGAAACCTGTTCAGTCAGCCATCTTGAATCAGAATACCATTTCTGTTTATACCTTAAAAATCAGAATCTTAAACATAGATTGAATTTTTGTTGTAAGAAAATGTATTATGATAACTCATTAGCCTTGCTTTTCCTCCAATTCAAATTTTAGAGTGTAAAAGAACTATTACCTTTCTTACTTTGTTTTGCACCTTTTTACCTTAGCATTTCTGCCTAATTTGTTAAATTTCTTCTAAATCCAAATCACCTGGGTTTTTCCCTTAAAGATATTTTAAGCCTCTTTAATTCATTTTCAATTTGTTCCACTCCTTTTTATTCTTTAATTATTTTACAATATTTTTCTCATTCTCTGTTTTTTGTTTGTTTTTATCTAGCCATGCTCCTTTGTCTACATTTATGCCAGCTTTCACAAGAGTTTACTCCATTTAACAACTTCCTTTAGCAGGGCTAAAGCTAGAAACAAATAGATTTTTCCTTGGGATCTAAAAACTATCTTAGATTCCCCAGTCAGCCCTAGGCCTCCAAATAAAGCAGCTCAATAACCTGTGGCCTCCCAGAACACCATCCTCACAGATCTGAATCAGAAGCATCCCTAAAGTTGCTAGATGGCCTTCCAAATGTGTGGAAGAGCTGGTGCATTTTCGAGTTAGAAGTTCTGTTTAGAAGTAGCCATCTCCCCTATGCCCGGAAATGCACATTACTGGGCCTAGAAGTGTGTATTTCACTCCCCTAAAAATGTAACCTCAGTTTTGTTTATTTTCCTGTTCCTTATAGCCCTCAGGTTATGAGGAACCAGGAGAGAGTATAAATTAATCAGCTGAACTTTATCACAGCGAGTAGTAAAAGGGAAACAAAGAACATGTTCTTCTGCCTATTTGTGTTTGGGACAACCTTTCATCTTCCGTTGTGTTATAGAAAGATTATTGGACTAGAAAAAAAGAACTAAGTCAGGGTCCTCCCTCTACTCTAATTAGCCATGTAACCTTTAGCAAATAATCTTGGCAGCCTCAATTGCTTTGTCAGAAAAAAGGGAGACACTTGGACCATATGATTTCTGAGATCTTATTTCTAGATTTTAAAAACCCATGGTAATGAATGGTTCTGTGATTCTATTCTTTACCATTTTTAGCACTTCTTTCTCTTTATTTTTTTTTCTTTTCACTGCTCTCCTCTTTTATTCTTTCTTGTTCCAAACTATCCTATATTGCTGTTGGTTCTCCCTCTTTAAATTTTTCCAGCTCGTTGTTCTTCTCTCCTTTTACCTATTCTGTTATTTCCCTATAGTTTTTCCCTTCCTGGGGTAATTAAAGCTGTCCTTAGAGTGTGATATTAAAACATTCATTAAGAAAATGGGAGAAGCCACCTTAGTTCAAAATTTTGCCCTTTCCCAAAAGGATGCATTATTGTAACCTAACACAAAAATTTATAGTCCAGAACCCATGCTTGACAATGTTTTTTGAAATCTTTTATCTTTTTCTTTGTGAGTGATTTTTTATTTTGCTTTCTTATTTTGTTTTATTTTATCTAAACAGAGAACGGACATTCTTTGAAGTCTAATCATGATCACTACAGATGAACCCAATGTGCCAACTTCCCAACAGTCTATAGAGTATTAGAAGATTTTTACATTTTGAAGAAGGGGAGCAAATCTAAAAAAAATTCAGTTGAACTTCTGAGAGTTAACATATGGTGGATTATGTTGATTTAGAACTTAAAGTAGATGTGTAAATTTGGGTTCAAAATATAGATTTGAGTCCAGTTTGGATGTGTGATTAATTTTCAAATCATCTAAAGTTTAAAAGTAGTATTCATGATTTCTGGCTTTTGATTTGTCATATTCCTGGTCATAAAACATTAAGAAAGTTATGGCTGTTGCTGTCATTACATATCTATTAAATGTCATCAAATATGTAGTAGACAATGCTGTAATTAGGTGAACTCTAAAACTGCAACATCTGACAAATAGCTTTAAAAATACAATGATTATAAGTATGGAATCAGTGAAAATATTTAGTTTGTATTTTTATGTCCAAACTTTTCCATTTTAGATTCCTTTATAGACATGTCAGCCTAAAAATCAGCCTATTCGGGTGTTCTTTTGAATATCTCCTGGCATTTTTGTATCTAACTTTATTCAATCTGGGAATTTCAGTTTTCAATATCCTTGAAAATGGCTTAAGTGATAACTTCCATTTCAGTTAAAAGGAAGCCCGAAGTTGTGTTTGTGCTGGCCACAGGACAGTGGGAGTTACAGTTCATATCAGGATGACCCTACATACTCAGGTCAGATTGACGGGACCAGAAGGGAACATCGACTTCTAATCCAGCTTTCTTGTTTAATTATGACCCAAATCCAATTTACTTCCACTGAACCATCCAAGACCTCTGGCAGGCAGGGAAATGGGCAGTGATGCAAAAATGGGAGACTCTTTGGAGCTTTTATGAATAGTTCATGGTGAGGACAGAACTTTTCTACTTTCAAACAGACTGCTTGCTAGTTTTATGAATTCAGCACACGAATTATGCTGTGTTGCTCACATTCAAACCAAACCAAAGACTATGTTTAATGAACTCAGTATTCAAATTTATTATATATGCGTATATATGTATATATGGATCCCTTATATTTAGATTTTACTCGTAGTTTTATTTGAAAGTGGAAAAGAACTCTACAAAAACAGGAAGAATGTGTCTTTCTTCCCTTCTTGACTTCTAATAGGTGTCATTGAAATGTAAAATCTAAGTATGAAATTATGAAAGGACATTCTTTAATTACTGCCCACTGAACACATATTTAATATGTGCCCAGATTATTCTAAAATCTTAAAAAAAGATGCATATAGTGAAAATTTTTAAATGGATATACTTTTAATAAAGTTTTATAACTCACTGACAAAACATATTTCAATAGTATATGAGTATGAGATTTCTTATCAATTATGAGTGAAATATTCTATCTGAATGCATTTGAAGGCGTTTACAGTATTTGATTTCAACAGTTACTGATTATGACATTTTAGCATGAAATATATCAAACACATCATTTGAAGGACATATGTAATCTTGACTATGGTTATGGTTTTTTTTGTATGTATTCCTTGTTTTCATATTGATAGCATCTAATTCTTTTGACAATCAATATGTGGGTTCATTTAAATTTTAAGACAGTTCAGTGCATATATAGTAGAAGCCTTAAGAAAAAAGAAAATGAGCAAGCAAATATTTGAAGAAATGTATAAAACTATAGATTTCTTTCAGAAAAAAAAACAGGCATAGGAACAGTTTTCTCTTCATATATTATGATTGTGAATATAGGAAAGTTGTATTAATTCAGTATTTGTCATTATGCAGTATTTTAATACCTACATAAGTCTATTCCATTATTATATTTTGCGCTTGGTATATTTATTCCTTTATGCTTTTAATCACTAACATATTTTACTTAAGAGTATAAAACTATGCTAAATAAATTGTATTGTATATGGAATATGCTTGCCATTATGAAGAACAGCTGGGTATACCATTATTTCAAGCAATAAATCTGAATTCTATTAGTTTAAAAATTGTAAAATTCAAGTTAAATGACATGTATGATATATAAGCTGAACACATTTTCTATAGCCCTTAATTTAGTTGTGTTAATTTGTCAAGTGATGTATCAACAGCTTTTTTTATTTTGCATTTGTTTTTTCAATGTGTTTACATTGTATGAATTGAGCTTTTTGCCCACAGATTCTTGATTTATAGTTGCTTGGCAGGATTTTTCTTTGTGATATGATCACTTCTATAAAAAATATGATGTACATTTGTCTTGTGTATTTGTCTTCATTTCACATGTCCATAGTAAATATTTTTACGTGAAGTTATTTATAAGGAATAGTAATTTACCAGTTTGTGATCATCTCTTTCATCATCATTGTTCTCTACATACGATATTATTAGCTCTTGTTTTCAGATAGTCTCAAGCAGATTCTCAGTATACAGCAGATAAGTTTTTAATAGTCAACACAATTATTTTACTTTCATACCATATCTTATTTCACAACATAGTTATTTTAACTGTTTTTAGACAAGTTATTTTGGTCATTTCATTTCAATCCACTTTTTTCTATTTTGGGCTAAAATTTTTAGTTTATGGAAATGTAATTTGCTACAAAATATTAGGAAGAAAATATCTTCAGAAGATAGCGTTTTCCAATGACAGTAACCAATCTTTCCTGAGAGCTAAGCACTTGCAGACACTAATTTATTTCTAGCCACAATACCATGAAGCACATTTTTAGAGATGATGAAATTGAAAGGCAGAGAGGTTAGTGTACTTGTTCATGGTTGTAGAATTGGAAGAACTCAAGTCTAAGTCTGTCTTGTCCCACTTTCAAATGCTATCATCTTAAACGGGCTCTTCCTTACGCTTTTTGATATATGTATTTTAGTCAAAAACTAGTTAATTTGTGGTTGACTTATGTTCTTTATTATTAACTTAACACACTTCCATTTCTGCCAGTATGACATAATGAAGCAAAATTTTTTAACATAATTGAGCCTTAAAATGTGTCTTTTCTTTTAGCCAGAAACGTTTGAGCATCTTTTTATCAAGCATACAGCATCAGTGACATGTGGTCCTCTTCTTTTGGAGCCTGAAACAATTTCAGAAGATATCAGTGTTGATACATCATGGAAAAATAAAGATGAGATGGTGCCAACAACTGTGGTCTCTCTACTTTCAACAACAGATCTTGAAAAGGGTTCTGTTTGTATTAGTGACCAGTTCAACAGTGTTAACTTCTCTGAGGCTGAGGGTACCGAGGTAACCTATGAGGACGAAAGCCAGATACAACCCTTTGTTAAATATGCCACGCTGATCAGCAACTCTAAACCAAATGAAACTGGTGAAGAACAAGGGCTTATAAATAGTTCAGTCACCAAGTGCTTCTCTAGCAAAAATTCTCCATTGAAGGATTCTTTCTCTAATAGCTCATGGGAGATAGAGGCCCAGGCATTTTTTATATTATCAGATCAGCATCCCAACATAATTTCACCACACCTCACATTCTCAGAAGGATTGGATGAACTTTTGAAATTGGAGGGGAATTTCCCTGAAGAAAATAATGATGAGAAGTCTATCTATTATTTAGGGGTCACCTCAATCAAAAAGAGAGAGAGTGGTGTGCTTTTGACTGACAAGTCAAGGGTATCGTGCCCATTCCCAGCCCCCTGTTTATTCACGGACATCAGAGTTCTCCAAGACAGTTGCTCACACTTTGTAGAAAATAATTTCAACTTAGGAACTTCTAGTAAGAAGACTTTTGCATCTTACATGCCTCAATTCCAAACTTGTTCTACTCAGACTCATAAGATCATGGAAAACAAGATGTGTGACCTAACTGTGTAATTTCACTGAAGAAACCTTCAGATTTGTGTTATAATGGGTAATATAAAGTGTAATAGATTACTTTATAGTTGTGGGTGGGAGAGAGAAAAGAAACCAGAGTCAAATTTGAAAATAATTGTTCCAAATGAATGTTGTCTGTTTGTTCT